>NC_062213.1:139650156-139955990 GCF_902686445.1 Sciurus carolinensis | reverse complement strand
CTAAGATTCTTTTCAAATTAGAAAATCATTATAAACTTACAGATCTAAGAAATACAACAAAACCCAAGCATGAAAGCACAGGAAGTGGGGACTTACATCAAAACACATCATAGACAAATTGTCTAAAAGGTAGTAAGGGGGAAAGTCTTAAATCTAAAAGAATATGGAGAGAAAAAAAAGACATTAGTTTCGAAGGAAAAAAAAACCCATAAGGATGAGAGATTTCTTGCTAGAAACAATGCAAGCTAGAAGACAGTAAAGAAGTAACTCCCGAGTATTGAAATAAAACAAACAACAACAATAGGTTCAAATATGCAAAGCAATAAATGTAATTCACCACATTAATGAGGTTAAGATTCACATGATTATCTCAATAGATGCAGAGAAAGTGTTTGACAAAGTTCAGCGACACATTTGTGTTTATAAGACTAGACAAATAGGGATAGAAGAACTCAGCATCTTGAAAACTGTATATGACAAACACAAGGCCAATATCATACTGAATGGAGAAAAACTGAAAGTGTTTCCTCTAAAAATAAGAACAAGATAAGAATGTCATTCTTACCACTGCTATTCAACATAGTCCTTGAAACTCTAGCCAGAGTAATCAGGAAAGAGAAGAAAATTAAAGGATACAAATAGAAAAAGAAGAACTCAAATTATCTCTCTTTGCTGATGATATGATCTTATATTTAGAAGACCCAGGAAACTCCATCAGAAGACTTTCAGAACTGTGAAACAAATTGAGCAAAGTAGCAGGATACAAGATCAACACATGAAAACCAATTATGTTCCTATACTTCAATAATGACTCTGCTGAAAAAGAAATTAGGAAAACTATCTCATTTGCAAAAACTTAAAAAGATATGTTTAGGAATAAATCTAAGTAAGGAGGTGAAAGACCTCTACAATGAAAACTATGGAACACTAAAGAAAAAAATTGAAGAATACCTTAAAAGATAGAAAGACCTCCCATATTTTTGGATAAACAGAATTATCAAAATGGCCATATTGCAAAAAATGTTACATAGATTCAATGAAATCACCATAAAAATACCTATGACATTCTTAACAGAACTAGGGGGGGAAAAAGTTCTAAAATTCATTGGAAGGAAAAAGAGATTCAGAATAGCCACAGCACTAAATAGCAAGAAGAGCATTGCTGGAAGCGTCAAATACAGGACCTCAAATTATACTATAGAGCTGTAGTAACAAAAACAGCATGGTGTTAGCACCAAAAGATCAAGGGAAGACATCAATGGAATAAAATAGAAGACACACAGACAAACCCATATTGATGGTCATTTAATACTTAACAAAGGTGCCAAAAATACACACTGAAGACAGCCTATTTTAAAAATGGTGCTTGGAAAACTGGATATTCATATGTAGAAGAATGAGACTTGATCCTTATCTCTCATCCTGACAGAAGTCTGCACAAAGTGGATCAATGACCTAGGAATTAGACCAAAAACTCTGCAACTGCTAGAAGAAAATGTGGGCTCAACACTGCAACATATTGATTGAAACAGGTACCAACTTCCATATCAAAACTTTTGAAGTGTTAGAAATAATGCCAAGAATAAGTAAGTGGAACAACATCAAATTAAAAAAAAAAAAAAGGGCAAGGGGCAAGGGAGAAGACCTTTGCCACCTGTCCCTCAGAGAGGGGATTAATATTCAGAATATATAAAAAATTCAAAAAAAAGTATAAGCAGAGAAACAGATAACCAAATTAATAAATGGGCAAAAGAAAACTAACACAAGAGACACTTCTCAAAAGAAATACAGATAGCCAACATATATATGAAAAAATTGTTCAAATCTCTAATAATCAGGGAAATACAAATCAAAACTACACTGAGATTTCATCTTAGAATGGCAATTATCAAGAATACAAATAGTAATAAGTCTTGGTGAGTGCTTTAGTCAGATTTTTCACTGCTGTGACTAAAAGACCCGACCAGAACAATCAAAGAGGAGGAAAAGTTTATTTAAGGGCTCACAGTTTCAGAGGTCTCAATATATAGACAGCAGGCTCCATTCTTCAGGGCTCCAAGTGAGGCAGGAACAACAAGCAGA
Organism: Sciurus carolinensis; assembly: GCF_902686445.1. NCBI lineage: Eukaryota > Metazoa > Chordata > Mammalia > Rodentia > Sciuridae > Sciurus > Sciurus carolinensis. The sequence goes on along the minus strand of NC_062213.1, from coordinate 139,953,908 downwards.
AGAGTGTGGCAGAGGGAAGCAGCTCATGTGGTGAACAGGAAGCAGAGAGGAAGACTCTGCTCTCCAGATACAAAATATATACCCTATATCCACACCCCCAATGAACCACTTCCTCCAGCCACACCCCACTTGCCTCCAGTTACCACTCAATTAATCCCACCAGGGATTAATTTACTAATTATGCTGAGGCGGTAACCCAATCATTTCTCCCTCCAAACCTTCTTGCATTGTCTCACATGTGAGCTTTAGGGGGATATCTCACATTCGAACCATAACAGTGAGGATGTGGGGAAAATGGTATGCTCACACATTTTTGGCAAGAATGCAAATTAGTAAAACCACTCTGGAAAACAGTATGGAGATCTCTGAAAAACCTAGGTTTGGAACCACCATATAACCCAGCTATCACACCCCTTGGCATTTTCCCAAAAGATCTAAAATCGGCTTACCACAAGGATGCAGTCACATCAATGTTTATAGCAGCACAATTCACTAGCCATGGAACCAGGCTAGGTGCTCATCAACAGCCAAATGGATAAAGAAAATTTATATATATAAAATATAGAATATATACATGATGGAGTTTTACTCAGTTGTAAAGAAGAATGAAACTATGGCATTAGCCAGTAAATGGATGAAACTGGAGAACATCTTGCCAAGTGAAATAAGACAGACCTGGAAAGTCAAGGGTCAAATGTTTTCTCTTATATGCGGAAGTTAAAGCAAAATAAATGGGGAGGAGGGGAAGAACACGGTGAGTGAACTTCCATGAAAATGGAAGACAAATCAGTAGAGGAAAGGGATTGAAGGGGAGGGAGGAGGGATGGTAAAAAGGAAGAATGGTGTAATCAATCCGACCAAACTTTCCCATATACACATATGAATATGTTACAGTAAGTTTCCTATTTATGTATATCCATAATGCACTAATTTAAAAAACTATAAGTAAGTAGAAAAAAAGATCAGTAGGGTAAGGGATTGAGGAGAATGAGGAGAAGGAAAAGGGAAAAGATACTAGAGACTAAACTTGAACAATTGTATTCCATGCACGTCTGAGTATGTCAAATGAACCCCATTGTTCATTTGTATAACTACATTGTACTAATAAAACAAATGCTGCCAACTTAGACTTCTTATAAGCAAAAATGTCTTTCAAAGTTGAAAATATAATAAAGATTTTTTAGATATATAAAGCTAAAAGAAACATCACAAAGAGATCTGTTATAATAGAAATGTAAAAGTTTTCAAACAAAAGAAAAAAATGAAAAAAGATAGAAACCTAGATCTGCACAATTTAGCCTGTAAATGTTTCCCCTTCCCTCTCACCCCTTCTTATTCAAATTGGGGTCCTTATTAAGATTACTAGATCATATGTAGTTCAATGTGTTATAGTGCACCAAAGGCAATCATTCTTTTAGAAGATAATTATTGCTATACTTATCATGCCAACAGAAATCTTGGTCCCCAACAGAAATCCAAATTTTTTCAGCTCATTCATCATCCTTCAAACTCTTTCCTGTATAAATTTGTTAAACCCCTAACCAGTTCCAATCTCATGCATTGTGGAATTCTTTGAACTCTTCAACTGACACGGCCAACTCACCTTTATCTTAATTACTTTCCTGACTAATTACTCTCACTAAATTTGACTTTCTTCCAAGGAGACTGACTTCCTTATAGTACCTATATAGTGAAGGTTGTTTTGCCTCTTACTCATATATCCCTGGGCTGCTGATAAGTTATGCTACCCTCTGGCTCATGAAAGGTTAAAAACTATTTCTCATATTCTTATCTTCTAAAATACTAGCCCCACAGAAACTTCTGACATTAAATTATACTTCTTGTTAACTATTATGGTAACTTTCTTGTGCTGGTTTCCAAGACTTTAGTCTCAATGATTGATGGTTTTAGTATCTACTCCATTTTCTTTATCTCCAGCCCCACTGCTTTCAGAGTTTAAGTGGATGATCCATTAAATCACGTGGTCTCTTTACTCTCAAAGATCTTTAGAATCGCATGCCTTCTCTACCGGACCATAGAATATTATAAAACACTAAAAATAAATTAATACTATTCATCAGTGAGAATAAATGGTAACAAATCAGGAAATAAACAGGATTTCATAATGACTGTTTCTCAAATATTTCTGTTCTTAGTATTTCAAATTAACTTAATCTATGGGGAATGTTCCCTAATCTTATTCTAAGTTCTGACATAAGCTGAAATATTGATATAGCATTATGAGGTTTTTGTTTTCTCCCTATTGCAAATTCCCTCAATTTAAAGGACAAAACTTATCATGAATAAAAATCTGATAAAATTTTCTAAAATTAGGACACGTATAGCTTTAATATCTACAAAAATATGAGTACTCTCTTCACAAGTTGAAATAATATGCCAAATTATTGTCTTGTGTCTCATAATCCTACCCAGTAGTTCTATTTACAAATTTTTGAGGTTAAATTGAAATCAGGATTTACATTTCACATATTTTCTAATTGTACACACATAACAATATATCTTTGTATGTATATGATATATTCTCTTAATTGAAAGTTATAAACATGGGTGTTTTCCCCATATTATGAACTTACATGAAAAACATATCTGTATTTTGCACTTGATTCTAAAGAGTATATTTTATACTTATATATTTTAATTATAAAAACTTATATTTTTATGTATTTTCTGTAATTTTTGTGATTTTTCTAGCTTGCAATAATGTTTTGTGTCTACCTTCTCATTAAGCTGGTATAATAAGATGTGGTTATTATCATCATCACATCCCCAATTCTAAAATAATGACATCAAGCTCATATTTGTAAATGTTCAACAAAGGTGTATTGTATAAGAAACAATAAATAGCAACAGAAACATACTTTTGATAAAAAGAATAATAAAAATCCATTTTTGACAACTAGGAAGCAATTATTTCAACTGAATAACAGTTCCCTAGTTCTTATCATTGAGTTACTTATCCAGATTTTAAGACTGGACATAGTGTAGAGGTCAAAATACAACTGTGTTGTAAATAAGACTGGAACTGAGATTTAAATTTGCATTATAAAAGGCAGTTCTCTGAGAAGAGTACAACCGGACCAACCACAACATAATTTTTGTTTCATGTCAAGGCAATTTTAAGCCAATGGAAGATGCTGTCTCAGCAATCAGGAAAGTTACAGTGAATTGAGGAAGCTACGAGAAGCCATATGCAAATCAACCATGCTACAATGAAAGAGCTAACCAACCATTCAAGACAGTTTCATGAGCAGTGTAAAAATCAGTAAATGATTAAATAACAAGATCCTAAACACAGTGATCTTCTTATTCAAGATAACACTGTGGCCAGGGAAAACTGAGTTTGTCTTCCTCAGATGCTCTGGCAGCCATAGAGGTATATTGCTAAGATCTCCCTTCAAGAAAAACTGCCCTGAGGTTCATAGTTGGGGTGCAGAATCCAGTTGCCACATCTGTCCTTTGGAATTTACGACAGAATTCATGCTAATGTTACACTCTCCCAGGCCATTTTTACAGGTGAGTCTGGGGTGGGATACCAGGAGCAGACCTTTTCTACTTGAATGGGCAGAGAATTTCTGAGTTGTGCTGCAGTCTGAGGTGCTTCCTTCTCAATCTCCTTTCTACATTCTTCCCCTTCCCAAGTCAATACGCTTTTTGTGTTTTTTTTTTTTTTTTTTTTTTTTAAATCCTGTTTTAATGTCTGCTTCTCCCAGGAACTGAACAGAAATAGATGCTTTTAAAATTCTAAGAACTTTCAGGAAAGTATGCAAATTTTATGAGAAAGAAATTGAGAGGGACCAACTTTCCTATCAGAGATTAAAGAGAAAAAAAAATACACTTGTATAAGACAGAGAGCAGATGGAAGCACAGTAGTTGAGGAAAAAGGACTGAAGTAGCTAGAGCTAAGAGTAATCATGGAAGGAACCATGAGAAAGACGTTGAGAATATCCTCCAGATTCTCACAGAGAGCAGGAGTAAGGGATAAGGCTGAACACCAAAAAATAAGCAAGTTCTTATGTGGAAATAGTGCCTGTTACCCTATCCCACCTCAAAAATATAAGAAGCCAGTCATTGCCTCATCAGTGAAAAGTATAGCCCTGTCCCACTGCCTACTATTTCACAATACAGTAAAAATTAGTTTGAGTTATACTAAATCATTATTTTTGGAAGTCAAAAATCTGAAATAGTGTCAATTTATTTGATCCAACAAAAGTCAAATAATGGCAATGATGTAAATGATATATTAAGTATCAAATTATAGATATAATATTTAGTCATAATCATGAATAATATATGGAAAATAATCAGAATGATAATATCATGCTATAGCTTTAGGCTTGATGATATTAAGTAAAAATGCAAGTGTCAAAATTTCAGAATTGAAAGGTAAGGGGTGCCAGAGGAATGGGGAAGGCCTTGATATTCTATTTTTCCATATAATGTTTATAAAAGAGGTAGTAAAAATGGGGTCGCCTTATTTATAGACACAAAGAAAGTCCATAGTGGAAGAAAACAATGATCACAAAACTATACTGCTCTAAGGCAGGAAGAAGAGGGAAAATTAGCAAAGTTCTCATCTGTATAGCAGGAAATTGAAATATGAAAACTAGCAGTCTAGGAAAAGAGATAGAGGAATAGTACTTAAACTGTTTTCCCAGTGGAGTGATAACAGGAGAAAAGAGATAGGTCAGAGTCTTGAGATTGTTCGTTTTTTCTTTGTACAGGAAAGCTTTGTTCTCTCCAGTAGACACTAAAACATGACCATGCCAGTTGAAATCATACAAAACAATTTTCAATATTCAATGGGAAAAATTAAGACCATTCCATGATCTTCCAAATATTCTTCAAGATATTTGGTTGGTTTTAAATGTACAAGAAAACGAGGGGCCTCTAATGGTTGACTCGGGCTCCCACTCTGAAGCCCTCCAGTAGCCAGAGCAGCATCTCTCCTGCCCTTCTTAGGACTCCTGGGATGCTCCCAGGCTAGAGGGACCCGCAGGGAGCTCGTACTACCTCTAGAGCCAAGGCGTGACCAGGAACCCCCACCAAATTCATGGTGCGGCCCCTGGCAGCTGTGCCAAGGAAGACAACAACCTCCTGTGGCTTCTGGAGGTGGTGCCCACCCTCCAAGTGTAACCAGCAGCAAGACCATACAGCAGGCAGCTTCTCGGACGAGGGGCCACGAGCAAGACGCTTTGGCACAGAGCAAGGGTCCCAGGACCAGGCAGTAGTTCCAGACTCCAGGGAACATCACAGAGGAGGGCTTCCCAGTCCAGGTGGTAGTTCTGGACAGAAGAAAACTTCTTGGAGGAGAGCTGCCCAGCGAGACTTCCCCACCTGGTGAGTCTTCCATGCCAGGCGAGGCTTTCCCACAGGGTGGTAGAACCAGAGACACAGGCCCAGACCACCCATGCCCCAGTCAGGAATCTAGTCCCCCTATTGACTGACCATTGGTCAACAAGTGGAGGTGCCTCTGCCCACTGGCAGGGAATATACCCCACCTGAAGGCCACCACCCCTAGAGGGGCAGCTTCCTTATAGAGCACTGCAATATCAGGTTCCTCCAAGGCTTCAGGCTACTGAATGCTAGGGGTTGAGTTACTGGAAATCTGCAGGGACACTGTAAGTCAACAGGAGAAATCTGCAATATCTCAGAGTTTCACTACTAGAGGGGTAGATACCTGACCGATATGAGAAAACAAGGGAAGAAAATGTCCCAAACAACCCTAGATGCTACATCAATAAAATCCAATGACGGTATGGCAGAAGAAATGTCACAAAGGGAGTTTAGAATGTACACAATTAAAATGATCAGAGAAGCAAATGATGAGATGAAAGAGCAAATGCAGGCTTTGATCACACCAATCAACAGTTAAAAGAGCAAATGCGGAAAGCAAAAGATCATTTCAATAAAGAGTAAGAGATACTGAAAAAAAACACCAAACAGAAATCCTTGAAATAAAGGAAACAATAAACCAAATTAAAAACTCCATAGAAAGCATAACCAATAGTATAGAACACCTGGAAGACAGAACCTCAGACATTGAAGACAAAATATTTAATCTTGAAAACAAAGTTGACCAAACAGAGAAGATGATAAGAAATCATGAACAGAATCTACAAGAATAATGGGATATCATGAAAAGGCCAAATTTAAGAATTATCAGGATTAAGGAAGGCTCAGAGAAACAAATCAAAGGAATGAACAATCTATTCAATGAAATAATATCTGAAAATTTCCCAAATCTGAAGAATGAAATGGAAAACCAGGTACAAGAGGCTTATAGGACTCCAAATATACAAAATTACAACAGATCCACACCAAGGATCATTATAATGAAAATACCTAACATACAAAATAAAGACAGAATTTTAAAGGCTGCAAGAGAAAAGAATCAAATTATATTCAGGGGGAAACCAATATGGATATCAACAGATTTTTCAATCCAGACCGAAAAGCTAGAAGGGCCTGGAACAACATTTTTCAAGCTCTGAAAGAAAACAGATGCCAACCAAGAATCTTATACCCAGCAAAACTTACCTACAGGTTTGATGACAAAATAAAATCCTTCCATGATAAACAAAAGCTAAAAGAATTTACAAAAAGAAAGCCGGCACTACAGAACATTCTCAGCAACATATTTCATAAGGAAGGAAGAGATGAAAAACAACAATGTAAATTAGTGAAGGGAGGAACTACTCTAAAGGAATAGCAAAATAAAGGAGAAACCTTTATTTTATTTTATTTTATTTCATTGTGAAAAAACGAAAATGAGTCAAATGGCCGGGAATACAAATCATATCTCAATAATAACCTTGAATGTTAAATTCCTGAACTCATCAATCAAAAGACATAGAATGGAAGATTGGATTAAAAAGAAAGATCCAACAATATGCTGCCTGCAAGAGACTCATCTCATAAAAAAGAAACCCATAGACTAAAGGTGAAAGGATGGGAAAAAATATACCATGCACATGGACTCAGCAAAAAAGCAGGGGTATCCATTCTCATATCAGAAAAAGTGAACTTCAAGCTAAAGTTAGGCAGAAGGAATAAAGAAGGCATTCCATACTGCTAAAGGGAAGCATAAATCAGCAAGACATAACAATCATAAATATATATGCCCCAAACAGTGGCTCATCCATGTACGTCACCTAAATCCTTCTCAATTCCAGAAGTCAAATAGACCACAACACAATAATACTAGGTGACTTTAACACACCTCTCACACCACTGGACAGATCTTCTGAATAAAAATTGAACAAAGAAACCACAGATCTTAATAAAATAATCAATAATTTAGACATAACGGACATTTATAGAATATACCATCCAACAAAAAGTGAATACACTTTCTTCTCAGCAGCACATCAATCCTTCTCTAAAATAGACCATATTTTATGCCACAAAGCTACTGTTACCAAATACAAGAAGATAGAGACACTACCTTGTATTCTATCAGATCATAATATTATGGAAATTAGAAATAAATGAAAGAATAAAAACAGAAACTACTCCACAACCCGGAGATTAAAAAATACACTATTGTATGATGAATGGATAACAGAAGACATCGGGGGAAATAAAAAAATTCTTAGAGATAAACGAGAACAAGGATACATCATATCAAAATCTCTGGGGCACTATGAAAGCAGTTCTTAAAGGAAAATTTATTTCATGGAGTGCATTCAATAAAAGAACAAAAAAAAATCAACAAATAAACGACCTAACACTACAGCTCAAAGCTCTAGAAAATGAACAGAGCAACACCAAAAGTAGTAGAAGACAGGAAATAATCAAAATCAGAGCTTAAATCAATGAAATTGAAACAAAAGAAACAATTGAAAATATTGACAAAATAAAAAGTTGGTTCTTTGAAAGAATAAACAAAATGGATAAACCCTTAGTCACATAACAAAGAGAAGGAGAGAGAAAACTCAAATTACTAAAATTTGGAATGAACAAGGAAATATCACAACAGACATGATTGAAATGCAAAACATAATTAGAAGCTATTTTGAAAACCTATACTCCAACAAAATAGAAAATCTCGAAGACATCAACAGGTTTCTAGAGACATATGAATTGCCTAAACTGAACCAGGAGGACATACACAATTTAAATAGATCAATTTCTAGTAACGAAATAGAAGTCATCAAAAGCCTACCAAAAAAGAAAAGTCTGGGACCAGATGGGTTCTCAGCTAAGTTCTACAAAACCTTTAAAAAAGAGCTCATTCCAATACTTCTCAAATTATTTCATGAAATAGAAGAGGAGGGAACCTTCCCCAACTCATTCTATGAAGCCAATATCACCCTGATACCTAAACCAGACAGAGACACATTGAGGAAAGAAAATTTCAGACCAATATCCTTAATGAACATCAACACAAAAATTCTCAACAAAATTTTAGCAAATCCCATACAAAAATATATTAAAAAGATAATGCACCACGATCAAGTGGGTTTTATCCCAGGGATGCAAGGTTGGTTCAACATCCAGAAATCAATAAATGTCATTCACCATATCAACAGACTTAAAGTCAAGAATCACATGATTATTTAATAGATGCAGAAAAAGCATTTGATAAAATACAGCACCCCTTCATGCTCAAAACACTAGAAAAAATAGGGATAGTGGGAACATTCCTTAACATTGAAAAGGCCATCTATGCTAAACCCATGGCCAATATCATTCTAAATGGTGAAAAACTGAAAACATTCCCCCTAAAAACTAGAACTAGGTAGGGATGCCCTCTTTCACCACTTTTATTCAACATTGTCCCTGAAACTCTAGCCAGAGCAATTAGACCAGAGAAATTAAGGGATATGAATAGGAAAAGAAGAACTCAAACTATCTCTATTTACTGATGACTTGATTATATATTTAGAGGAACTGGGAAATTCCACCAGAAAACTTTTAGAACTCATAAGTGAATTCAGTAAAGTAGCAGGATATAAGATCAATGCTCATAAATCTAATGTATTTTTATACATGTGATGAATCTTCAGAAAGAGAAGTTAGGAAAACTACCCCATTCACAATAGCCTTGAAAAAAATAAAATACTTGGGAATCAATCTCACAAAAGAGGTGAAAGACCTCTACAATGAGAACTACAGAACACTAAAGAAATTGAAGAAAACCTTAGAAGATGGAAAGATCTCTCATGTTCTTGAATAGGCAGAATTAATATTGCCAAAATGGCCATACTACCAAAAGTGCTATACAGATTCAATGCAATTCCTATTAAAATCCCAATGACATACCTTACAGAAATAGAGCAAGCAATCATGAAATTCATCTGGAAGAATAAGAAACCCAGAATAGCTAAAGCAATCCTCAGTAGCAAGAGCGAAGCAGGGAATATTGCAATACCAGAACTTCAACTATACTACAAAGCAATAGTAACAAAAACGGCATGATATTGGTACCAAAATAGACAGGTAGATCAGTGGTACAGAATAGAGGACATGGACACAAACCCAAATAAATACAGTTTTCTCATACTAGACAAAGGTGCCAAAAATATGCAATGGAGAAAAGATAGCCTCTTCAACAAATGGTGCTGGGAAAACTGGAATCCATCTGCAGTAAATGAAATTAAACCTCTATCTCTCACCCTGCACAAAACTCAACTCAAAATTGATCAAGGACCTTGGAATCAGACCAGAGACCCTGCATCTTATAGAAGTAAAAGTAGGTCCAAATCTTCAACATGTCTCCCATAGGACAAGAAATAAAATCAAGAATCAACAACTGGGATAGATTCAAACTAAAAAGCTTTCTCTCAGCAAAGGAAACTATCAGCAATGTGAAGAGAGAGCCTACAAAGTGGGAGAATATCTTTGCCACACATATTTCACACAGAGCGCTAATTTCCAGAATATATAAAGAACTCAAAAAACTCTACACCAAGAATACAAATAACCCAATCAACAAATAGACTAAGGGAATGAAGACACTTCACAGAAGAAGATCTACAAGCAATCAACAGATATATGGAAAAATGTTCAACATCTCTAGTAATAATAGAAATGCAAATCAAAACTACCCTAAGATTCCATCTCACCCCAATTAGAAAGGTGATTACCAAAAATACAAGTAACAATAGGTGTTGGCAAGAATGTAAGGGAAAAGGTGCACTCATACATTGCTGGTGGGATTGCAAATTGGTGCAGCCACTCTGGAAAGCAGTGTGGAGATTCCTTAGAAAACTTGGAATGGAAACACCATTTGACCCAGCTTTCCCACTCCTTGGCCTATACCCAAAGGACTTAAAATCAGCATATTACAGAGATGCAGCCACATCAATGTTCATAGCTCTCAATTCACAAAAGCCAGATTGTGGAACCAACCTAGATGTCCTTCAATTGATGAATGGATAAAGAAACTGTGGAATATGTATACAATGGACTATTACTCAACTATAGAGAATAATAAAATTATGGCATTTGCAGACAAATGGATGAAACTGGAGAATATCATGCTAAGTGAGATAAGCCAGTCTCAAAAAAACTAAAGGACGAATGATCTCACTGATAACTGGATGATGACACATAATGGGGGATGGGAGGGAGGCAAGAATGGAGGAAGGAGGGACTGAATAGAGGGAAAAGAGGGGTGAGAGAGGTGGGGGGAAAGAAAATATAACAGAATGAATCAAACACCATTACCCTATGTAAATGTATTACACAAATGGCATGCCTCTACTTCATGTACAGAGAAACAAGATGTATCCTATTTGTTTACAATAAAAATAAACAAAAGAAAATGAAAGTAAAAATAAGACTGATACTTAGTACACAGTAATTTAAAACATTGGAAACACTGAAATTAAATTTTTTTTTCAGTTTTTTTGGAAGCAAAATCTTTTCAGGAGCTGTTGGAACAGCACTTAACGCCTTCTCATCATATAACTTACAGTACAGAATGAGAATTTTCTATATGCCTTGGAAAACCATCATGTTCCTTTCTAAGTTTGGATCAATTTCCAATGTTTTTATCCTATGTGCTTTTGATACCATGAGGCTGCTTTGAGAGTTCTTTAAAGGTTTGCTCATGCTCCTTACTCTGAACATCCACATCCTTTTTGTCAAAATCATTTTTCTTATTTTCATCAATAAATTTGCCTTCACAAAATCCACCTGGCTGCGTGGACTCTCAAATGGCAGCACTGTCAACACGGTCAGCTATTTCTTCTATGACTCCATTTACTTTCACTGAATTTAATTAACATTCCTGTATCTTTTAAAAAAATGTTTTCATGAAAAAGTTGTACACTATTTCTTTATTTGGTAATAGAATATTATTTTTGAAACTTCCTATTTAATAATGAAATTGAAAAATAACAATGAATATGTTTCTTTTTTTTTCCCCTTTTCTTTTCCTATCTACATTATCACTCTTGCTGTTTGTTTCACATTCATCTTTGTTGTCCAGTTCCCTCTTTTGAATATTCGTTTTATGAAATGTCAAGACTTTATCACTGGGAGACATGGAGTCAACACAACTAAAGGCTTTATTTTATGGATGGGAACTGAATAGCAGATGAGTAATCAGTAACAGGCAGATTTTGAAAGAAGGGACCCGATTGGTCACTGATCATAATGTATGTCTGTTACTTGTGTAGCCCTTAGTGGACTGAAGAGCCAGCAGGCAGTTTGAAATTTATGTAATTACTTATAGCTAACATACTATGGTAATAAACTTGATAATGTTGTTGAGGGATTGACTTTATTTAACTAAACCGCAGTAACTGAAATTCATATATTCTGAAACTATGAAATGAAGATTGACTCAGTTGTTTATTGTCATTTTTAATTAAAGGCTTATTAATTTATTTTTACTTGCTTATTGCCTTTATGCTCCACAAGAGCAAGGACTGTACCCATTTACTCACTGATGTATACGTAACACATCTACATAGAATGCATAATTCCAGTAAAATCACTGTTGACTCAATGAATGAATGGAAAAAGCATCCTGCGATTTCAGAAGTTACCACTTGTTGGTGGTATCTTCTTGGAGGCAATACAGTAGTTAAGGATGTGACTCAGAAAGATAAATTACCAGAATGAAAGTACTCTGGAAAAACATTCCAGCTCTGTCATTCATTAGTTGTGTAACCCTCAGCATCATTTCACTTCCCTGTGCCTCAGTTTTATCCTCCATACAAGTAGAATAGCAATGATACCTATTTGAGAGCGTGTAAGGTTATCAAAAATTAATGCACATTTAAACAATTGACAATGCCAAAATAGTAACTGCCAAATAGTAGTAATTATATTGGAGATTAAATCATTGGAGTAGTGGTACAAAATATTGCTGCTAATATATCTAGTCAATAATTATACCCATGAGCAAATTTGTTACTGGGAATTGATCGTGTTATTAAGGAAAATAAAGTTGGTTGGTTACAGAATTTTTTCACTGGGGAGGGTGTAATGAACAGTAGAGATATTTGTTAAACACCCTGATGATCAATGCCTTCTTGAAACTGGAATCTGACACTGAATTTAATTAACATTCCTGTATCTTTTTTAAAAAAATGTTTTCATGAAAAAGGTGTAAACTATTTCTTTATTTGGTAATAGAAGATTATTTTTGAAGCTTCCTATTTAATAACTAAATTGAAAAATAACAATGAATATGTTTCTTTTTTTTCCCCTTTTCTTTTTTTCCTAAAGAGAAAGAAACAAATGTCAGGCTTCGGTTTTAATTAAGCAATTAACTAAAATGTTATGTAGAAAAGACAAGAAAAAAGTTCAATTGTGTAATTTAATTTTAATTGAATGAAGTAAGTTAGTGAAGACTAGCTGCTGTTTCATGAGTCTTTTCAGAGGACACAGAATGCATTTTGACAGCAGAGACAGGGGTAACATTGAGTCTAATTCTATTTAATTAGCAATGTCCAACCTTTCTCAACAGAAAAGCAATATTCTTATTAAATAATACCAAAAGTGCAATGGATTTTGGCCCAAAGTAATGAAGATGTGAACTCTACAAATAAACATTTCCCAAGAGTGGATTCTGCATGCCTCCAGAAGGGTATGTTCAAGGAAAAAAAAAAAAAAGTAATTACATTGCTTTCAGTTAATCGAGGATGAGAGCAGCAGCATAGACCACCACCATCCCTACCACACACACAGAGAAAAAATAGATATCCTTTAAAAATGTTAAGTGGATTTCAACCCTGAGCCATATCATAGCCATACCAGCTCTTTACTGCTTCTATTTTTAGGTAAACATTTTTATTGAAATATATCTTATAGATTATAAGTGTACATTTCACTGAATTATCAGAAAGTTTACACATGCTAGGTAATCAAAACCAAAATCAAGAATTAGAAAAACATTGTCCTGCCCAGTCATGATTGCTCTTTCTAACAGGGCAGCCATGATTTTGTCTTCTAAAACCAAAGTTTATTTTCACTTGTTTTTGAACTTCATGTAATTGGAATTATAAATGCATTATTTGGAGTCTGCTTCCCCCCTCAATCGTTTACTTATGAAATTTCCTCTGTATTGTTGCATCACTCAGAATGATGTCTTGCAAATTTCAAGTTTCATTGTAATCATATACCACAATGTATTTATTCATTTTAATATAGATGGAAAACGATTAGGAATCATGCTGCTATGAACTTTCTTGTGAAAATCTTTTTGTGAACAAATGAGTGGGTTTCTATTGGGTATACACATGGGAGTGGAACTTCTGGCAATGTAGCTAGTTTTTTTGGAAGCAGAGTTTTCAAACATAATTATAGCAACACATATCTCCATAAGCGCAAACGTGAGTTCAGTTGTTCCAGATTCTTGTCAACATATTGAAAAGATTTGTCTTCTTTTATCCCTTCTGCTGAGTGTGTGAATGCACTGCCCTATAGTTTTAATTTATATTCTCTTCATAACTAATGAATTTGAACAATATTTTTCATGTTACCTGTCCTCTTAGATATTCTTTCAAGAAATGCCTGTTCTAATTATTTGACCATTTTTATGAGACTATTTTCCCTTCTTATTAATTTGTAGATACTCATATTTTGAATATTTTTTCAGATATGTATATATATAATATGAATATAATGTATTTCAACTATTTTTTCTCACACTCAGGTTGAATTTCCTCTGCCTTTTAGTGTTTTCTAATGAACTGTTCTTACTTTTAAGGTAATACATTTTATCCAATTTTATTTTAACATTGTACTTCTGTGTATTCTTTTTTTTTTTTTTTTTTGCCTACCTTTCTTTTTTTTTTATTGTAAACAAATGGGATACATGTTGTTTCTCTGTTTGTACATGGCGTAAAGGTATACCATTTGTGTAATCATAAATTTACATAGGGTAATATTGTTTGATTCATTCTGTTATTTTTTCCCTTTCCCCCACCCCTCCCACCCCTCTTTTCCCTCTATACAGTCCTTCCTTCCCCCATTCTTGCCCCCCTCCCTAACCCTAACTCTAACCCTAACACTAACCCCTCCCACCCCCAATTATGTGTCATCATCCACTTATTAGCGATATAATTCGTCCATTGGTTTTTTGAGATTGGCTTATCTCACTTAGCATGATATTCTCCAATTTCATCCATTTGCCTGCAAATGCCATAATTTTATCATTCTTTATGGCTGAGTAATATTCCATTGTATATATATACCACAGTTTCTTTATCCATTCATCAATTGAAGGACATCTAGGTTGGTTCCACAATCTGGCTATTGTGAACTGAGCAGCTATGAACATTGATGTGGCTGTATCTCTGTAATATACTGATTTTAAGTCCTTTGGGTATAGGCCAAGGAGTGGGATAGCTGGGTCAAATGGTGGGTCCATTCCAAGTTTTCTAAGAAGTCTCCACACTGCTTTCCAGAGTGGCTGCACTAATTTGCAACCCCACCAGCAATGTATGAGTGTACCTTTTTCCCCACATCCTCGCCAACACCTGTTGTTGCTTGTATTCTTGATAATCACCTTTCTAATTGGGGTGAGATGGAATCTTAGGGTGGTTTTGATTTGCATTTCTCTTATTACTAGAGATGTTGAACATTTTTCCATATGTTTGTTGATTGCTTGTATGTCTTCTTCTGTGAAATGTCTATTCATTTCCTTAGCCCATTTGTCGATTGGATTATTTGGTTTGGTTTGGATTTTGGTTTTGGTTTATTTTTTGGTTGTACTGTGATCAAACCCAGGGCTTTGCCATGCTAAGCAAGCACTCTACCATTAAGTTATACCTCCTGCCCTGAGTAGTTTTAATATTATTTAGTTATTTATTTCAGCGAGGGGTTTTGGAAAAGCAGGGAGGATACTAAAGTCAAAAGAAAGGTTATCTTTGAGAACCAGTCATGTAAATGTTCATTGAAAACACAAAGTAAACTGAGATTATGTAGGTACAGAATACAGAATGAGAAGTGAGAAGATTGACTTGGACAGATCCCTGAGGGATGTGATAAACAGAAGCCAAAGTACATATTTTATGAAGAAAGGAATGACAGTGTTATAGGCTGTTGGAATCAATGACAAATAAAGTGGACATTAGGAAAAGTTCATTGATGAATTAGCAACTTGGAAGCTACTGGTGATTTAATTTCAATTTATTTGGAGTGGCCAGTTTTCTATAGATTGTGGTGTAAATGAGAAACGAGACAGTAATATAGAAACTGGACTTTGCATGGGTTGAAAGAAAGGGTGGTAGTTGGAGGGAGGTATAGATATGAAGGACAGTTTTTTACAGTGAAGGTCTTGAACATGTTTAAGTGCTATTATTAAAAAAAATAAAAATAAAAAACTGGTTGTGGTGGTACATGCCTGTATTCCCAGCTACTCAGGAGGCTGAGGCATGAGGACTGCATATTCTGTGTATTCTTTACAAAAAAAAAAAATTGTAAGGTTACAAAGATGGTCTTTGTTTCTTCCTGAAAGTTAATTTTTGGCTCTTTATATTGAGATCTTACATACCTGGAATAAATTTTTGTATATGGTATGAGAGAGGGAAGGTGAATGTTTGTTTGTTTTGTTTTGTTTCTCATATGAAATACCCATGCTGAACTTAGGAATTTCTAGTAGATTCTCTGATTTGAAAGATCAGAGCCTAATCCTTCTGGGAAATTTGGTAAGAATGGAATCCAGAGTAGGAAAAGAAACTTGGAAGTAAAGGAAAAAGAAGTTTGAGATCATTGAGGAGAGTCATTAGTAATCGAGAGAAGATCAACTTCAGAAAGCATCTTAAAAGAAAATTGCATGGTATATAGTGGAAAACACTATCTTGCAATGCAACTATGGTCCTAGAAACCATGGTGCTGAATCCAGAGAATCTCTTGACCCAGGTTTCACTTACAGGTATGTGATTATACTGAGGTTATTATTTAAACATGCATTTTTAGTTGTAATAAGAACGTTTACCAGGAGATCCCTTAATTTTTAAGTGAAAAATACGTTATTTTCACTTAAGGTGTGATATTATTCATTATGTACAACTGAAACTTTAAATATATACTTTGAAGAAAAACTCCCCATTTCCCTTGCTTCCTCAGCCCCAGAAAAGTGCCATGCCATTCTCCGTTTCTGTGAATTTAACTGTTTTAGATAGCAGAGGTGATTAAGAGTTCATGGTAACAGAAGAGGGCACTGTAAAGGTAGAAACGTTTTCTTAGTCCATTTTACCTGACTCATTCTCTCTAATGGAACGGGAACCTATTTTCTTAGACAATCAAGTTCTAAAACACATAAAAGTAAATCTTAAAATGAATTAAATAGTTAACAAAAACAAATAGGGAGAATGAAGTAACAAAATACATGACACAACCAAATATTTCAAAATGAGCTAAAAGAAATAAAAGCAGTGATTGAAGCTTTGAAAGACCTACATAAACCAGAAATAGCAAAGTAAACATTCAACATGAACTTTGTGCTTTCAGGTTCTTTATCCAAAAATGAAAATAAGAATTAGAACCTTACTGTAGATCTATTGTGAAAATTGATAAGAAAATATATCATCAATTTCTTCTCTTTTTTCTCCACTTCCATCACCATGTAAACATGCTATAATTTCTCCCATGTATGTATAAAAAGGTCACTTCATTATGCCACTATTTAAGAACCTGGTCCTTTTTCCCCCTTTGTTGTGAAACTTCTCAGTTATGCTATAGAAAGTTTCCAGTTCCTTTTCCCCTTTCTTTGATGTAAGCAGGTCTGGCTTTAGTTGCCACCACATGACCATGGATACCCTTGACAAGTCACCAGTAGAGTCCACACAGCTAATCTCAGTAGCTCATTCTCAGACTTCCTCTTGCTCTATCAAATATAATATTTGAAAAACTGCTGACCTCTTCCTGCTTGTTGGCTTCAGGACTCCAAATTCTTAACTTCCTCCAACATCGCTGCTCTGATGCAGTGGACTCTCTCCAGAGTCAATTTTGTTCTATTGTCTGTCTACACATTCCTTCTTGGTAATTTCATAGAGTTTCATGACTTGAAATATGATCAGTTTAGCAGTGACTCCTCCTTTTTTATCAACAGTTTATATCAGCAGCACCATCTCCACTCCAAACTCTCATGTCCAGCTTCCTACACGTAGCTCCCCCTGGATGTCCAATAGGAAATAGACACTGAAAGAGTTCGGAATTTGCCATCCAAATATGCACTTTGACAGTGATTATTTTGAGTTAAAAGCACTTGAGAAACACAGATGCAGAAAGAACTCTTGGGTTTACCCTTTCTACCTAAAAAAATAGTTTAAAATTTCTCATGAGAAGGGTAACTTCTTTGTAGCAGAAGAAAAGAACATTTGTATTATCCAAGACTGAGAGTTGATGCCAAAATGCATCTGTACCAACAAACCTATTAAAATTGCCCTTATTTTCCATTAGTTTCTCTCACACTTTATCACTCTCAGCTCACATCCTTTGACCTGACATATCCCGACAGTTTATCATTCTTTGTTTAAAAAGAGGAATGTTTTGGGGGTCTAACAGCTTAGGGTCTTCATTTTTTTGAAGACCTCTAAGTCAGGCAAAAATAAGATGTAAAATTTGTATGCATGTCTCCTGTTCTGTCTTAAGTTTAGTCACAGAAACTAAGAGGTACAAGAAAAATTTTCCTTTTCTACGAAATACCTCATATCCAACACTGGATGTCTGCTCTACTGAAACCTGTTCCACCTCCAATCTCCCCAATAGCAATTATTGAAAATTTCTTCTTTTATTTATTTACAGTAAGAACTCTTGTCTTCCTTCACTTTCATTTTTCACTCATTCCCTTTAATCAATTTATTAAGAAATCTAATGACTGTTTCCTCAAAATAAATCCAGAATGTGCCTACCAGTCATTATATACACAGCCACCCTCCCAAATGAGTCACCAACATTTCCAGCCTACAGAGATGGCCCAGAAAGCCATCTACTACCTACAATTTCGTCTCAACTCAGCTATAAAGTGATCCTTTGAAAACATGAGTCAGGTGGTGTTACTCCTCTTACTGAGACTGTCAGTGACTCTTCATTTCACTTAGAGCAAAAGCCAAAGCTCTACCCTTTCTGACTTCCTCTCCCTCAGCTCTCCTTGTTCTCTACTCTTGGAAAATTTTGGTCATGAAATTAAGGGGAAGGCAATGTTAAATCACAATACCACAACATTACAGTACCTGATACTCATTTGTAAAAAATCATGTAATATTTTCTTTTTAAAATCCTATTAATAACATTTGTATTAGAATTTTTGATGTTATATTTTATTTTTTCTACATTTTTTGGTGCATTATAGTAGTGCATAATAATAGGATTTGTTGTTACATATTAATACATATAGACAATACACTATAATTTGGCCAATATCACTCCCTGGCACTTCTCCTCACCCCTTTCCACCTCTCACTCTTGTTCCCTTTGATTTTCATGAGATCTGCTCCCACCTTTTTTCCCCCATTTTTCTCTCTAGCTTCCACATATGAAGGAAAATATATGACCCTTGACCTTCTGATTTTGACTTATTTTACTTAGCATAATGGTCTCTAGTTCTATCCAGTTTC
The DNA here is from genome assembly GCF_902686445.1 of Sciurus carolinensis. Lineage (NCBI taxonomy): Eukaryota > Metazoa > Chordata > Mammalia > Rodentia > Sciuridae > Sciurus > Sciurus carolinensis. Next base: position 139,934,865 of record NC_062213.1, on the reverse strand, counting down.
CTGCAAATAACATAATTGCCTTCTTCTTTATAGCTGAATAAAACTCCATTGTGTATATATACCATTATTCATCAATCTACTGATGGACACTGAGGCAGGTTCCACAGTTTGACTTTTGTGAATTGTGCTACTATAAACATGGTATGTATGTATCACTGATATGACTTTGATTCTTTAGAATAAATTGGTATTGGTGATATTGTGGATCCATGCTTAGTCTTTTGAGGAACCACCATACTGATTTCCATAATGGTTATACTAATTTATAATCTTCATTGGGATATTTTTGACAAGATGAATATTTGCACAATAGCATGCACTTCTTTTTATCTTTCCATTCCGCTAATTGCATCATTTCTTGAATAATTTGAGTATCAACTTCTCCTTCCCAGGAACTAAAAGGAAACTCAGAGTTGAAGACCCTAAAGCACATATACTCTAAATAATTTAGAATTCTGATCATAATCTATTTGAAATACCAGAAGGACAAACAGTTGATGTGATAGCAAGAGAAAGTATTTGAGACAAAGTGGCTATGTTAGTTCATTTATCCTTTTCCCCTCCTCCTAATATTGCTAAAATTCTAATATTAGGCATATTACTCTAATATGCTCTCTTCTTCCTCCCAGAGCTAGGAAATTAGGATAGGAGTTAGAGGTTTTGGAAATTCTATTAATGATAGTAGTTAAGAAAACCTTCCTCCCAGTCAGGTTTGACACATAATGTGAGATATCTCATTTGATGATTTGAATGCTGTGTGACCATAATAAATCAAATAAAATTATGCCTCCCAAATATGTTTTCTTGATTTATATTACCTAGGCTTCTAAGCATCCTTTAACATTGTTAAAAGGGTTGTCATATATGTCCTTTACAAAAAGTAAATTTTCCTTTGAAAAGAGTAACTGACAGTTTAAAGAGTACACAATATTCTATTTATTAGACATACTCTTTTAACTTATAAAATTAAATATTAAATGTTCTATAGTTTGAAATTTAGAATTATGCTATTCTCAATATATCAAATAATTTGAGTTCATGAGATTTAGTGTATGAGATGAAAGACACATGATGGCATATGAGTATAACTTTTACCCACTGAATTATTTCTATTTTCAATTTAAAAATAATGCTTTAATTCTTAAAATTTCCACCATTAATTTATCAAGGTTTAAATTTTTTAACTGATAAATAAAAACATTAAGATTGTACACATTAATGGGGCAACGTGATGTTTCCATCCATGTACACACTGCATAATGCTGAAATTAGGTTAAACATATCTATTTCCACAAACGTTTATCACTTCTTTATGGTGAAACCTTTCAATACAGTTTCTTCTAGCTTTTTGAAATGCACATTTCATTACTGTTATCTATAGTCACCCTGCTATGCGATAACACACCAGAACTTCTTGCTCCAATCTGACTACAACCTTATACCAGTGATCATCCTCTTCTCTCTCCATGATACCCTCCCAGACTCTGAAAATTACCCACTCATATTTCTAAATAGTTTAAAAATATAAAATATTTTCACACGTACCCACTATTCTTGTTGAATATTGATTGTAACTGAGTTTGAGGTATATATATAGTATTGTTAATAAAAAAAATTTAGTAACAATACTATCTCCAAAATACAAAGTTAGAGTTTCTTATACTAGGCTCTATCTAATCACTTCTCCTAGGTTAGTGCCTCTTGCTTATATATTCAAACTCTGATTATTATGTATATAATATGCACCATATAAATATCATTTTAATTAGTATGGACTTTTTAAGAGCTATTATACCCATTTATCAAATTGTTCTTGAGTCTTATTATTTATTTACTTCCTTCTGTCTTCATCATTATCTTCAGTCTTCTCTATATGGCTTATAGTTTGTTGTCATTTTATAGTTATTTGGAAGGTAAAAATTGAAAACTAAAAAATTATTTTAATACTTTTGGTTCCATGCTATTACCTTCCATTTCAACTTCCAATAGGTTGTAAATGCAATCTAGGACCATGGAGTAAGATTTTTTAGTCCTAAAAATATGAATCTCAAAATTTTTTATTTATTTAAATTTTATTTTACTACTATATTTATAATATATTATGCTTATTTTTTTAACTGAATATCAGTGTCAGAAAAACAATTACCTGATTTTGGTTTCCATTTTTTTAAATGTTAGAAAAATATTGTATTTATTGCATGTATTTAAGATGAATGCATGCTGAATACATGCTGTTCAGACTTACACAGTGAAATGCTTCATGTATATTGAAGTCAATTAATATACCCATCACATTCCATAGTTAGCATATTTTTTGTGATAAGTATATCTAAGGTCTATTCTTTAAACTACATTTTAAGGTACAATATGACATTGTTAGATATAGTTGCCATGCTGTACATTAGCTTGGTAGACCAATTTATCTTATAGACCTAAAATTTGTATTCTCTGACCTACTTCTTCTTGTTTCTATTTTATGAGGAAAATTCTATTCATCTCTTTGTCTGTATATCTATTGCTTTTAAGAATGAATGATAATAAAAAATATGGAAAATACTAATATTTGGGAAATTCGGATTAAGGGAAAACAGGTATTTTTTCTAGTTTTCAAATTTTTTGTAAGGCAAATTATTTTACAGTAAAAATTAAAATGTTTTGCAAACTAAAGAGACAGTGTTGTGTGATTTACATAATCATGGGTCAGGGTAGGGAAGAATGAGTTTTCCATTTTTATTCTTCTTCTAATCAATGAAAAAAGTCGTCAAAAAAGTTTTAGCCAGGGAATGGAAGCAATATAATTCATGGATCCTCAGTTATCTGAGATTGTCTGCCTTCTCATTATTATAGAAATAACACTTTCATTATATATTTAATTTTATCCCTAGAATTTCCATAGAAAATTAGTCAATTACCTTGAGTGTTCAGAATTTTCCAAGAGAATGCTACAAATCAATATTTTCCCTACTAAATCTGTAATATTTTTCATTTGCTTAGGGTTAGATGCATGTAGAATTTTCATTATGTTTTAAACTCTAAACAGCCTATATCTAAATAAGGTTTTGACTTATTTATCTTCCCAATTGATAGTAATTTTAAAATGCAAACTTTTTTTATAACATGAAAATTTTTTCATCAATCAGGATTTATAGTACTGCTTCTCTTAATTTTGATTTCTTCTTTAAGGATATCCTTTGTTCCCATGCTCCTTTTCTTAATATATTACCTTTTCTCTTGATGTTTTTATATTTTTTGTTCTCTCCCCTACTCATTGAGATTGTGAAATCCCTTACTTTTGAAGGATCATTTGCTTCAAATGTTGAATTGAGACTTTACTGAATTTCTTCTTGTTTCCAATGTCAGACAAACTATATAATTTTAAAAAGTTTGTTCCTCTTTTAACCTTTTGAAGATCTTTTCTTCCATTGAATTTGAACAAATTAGGAAATAAGAATCTATTTTCTATAATTTCTTGTGTTACCTGAAACACAAAATGTAAAGAAATTTAATTAGTATGGACTTTTTAAGAGCTATTATACCCATTTATCAAATTGTTCTTGAGTCTTATTATTTATTTACTTCCTTCTGTCTTCATCATTATCTTCAGTCTTCTCTATATGGCTTATAGTTTGTTGTCATTTTATAGTTATTTGGAAGGTAAAAATTGAAAACTAAAAAATTATTTCTTTACATTTCTAGATAACCCTTTGATTCCTATGTATAACAAAAATATTTAAAACATCTCATTTTGTTAAATTTCTTTATTTACATTAATATTTTTTGAAAAAAATATGAGATGTCCAAATCGAACCTCTTTCTGTAGAATACACAGTGCTCCTCATACTTCTAATCATTTGAAACTGTCAGGCATAAAATCAAATTCCAATTTAATCATTCACTAGTTTAGCTTCCTGTTTCCTAATCTATGCAATGAAGTTACTGTCATTTCCTATCTTGTGGTGTTAATGACAATGACAACACAATGTAAGTGATTGGAACACTACCTGGGACTTAATATGCCCACATTAGTATTTAGAAAGTTAAATCATAAGGGAATACAAATTGATAACATAAAGAGTTATTTTAAAAACCAGCTTACATAGCAATATCAAAAGCATTACTATTGCTAAAACATCTCTCTTCTATACTAGGGTATTATTCTTCAAATAGACACATGAAGAAAATGGTAATGGGGTAAAAGGCCAAAGTAGCTAACCCTGTTTCACTCAGATATAAATTATGTTAGTGGGAATTTGGAGATGAGTCCATGGATCTGCTCCGTGATGTTCTCATGTCTCAGCCAATAAGATTAAATAAAATCTTATTTTTGCCTACTTAAGGGCATGCTTATTTGCTCTGCATAATTCAGAATATTATTTATATACCTATTCATATTAGTGTTCCAACTAGTGAATATTTATAGCACAATTTTATATCTAATCTTCCCTTTTCACTTCTTTCCAGAGCTTTAGCCCATTTTTCCTTTGATTTAACTCCATGGGTTTTTAATGTGCAGGCTTTTGAATATTACTAATCTACTGTCATGTTAACAAGAAAGTTCCATTCTGAATTTTAATCTTGTTTCCCTCCTTCAAGGATAGTAGTTGTCTCTGCAACATAGGCAGAATTTAGGTGTGTGGGAAACAGATTTTAATATAGTTGGTCAGTATATGCTAACATATTGTTTGCTTGAAATTCTCATGTCATATGCAACATTTTATAAAGTTGAAAATATTTTTCTATTGTCTTGATTATGAACAAATAATATGGCAAAATATTCAACATTTTAATGAAAAATGCCTCTGTAATTTATTTTTTGTGATGTCTGCAGTAGGTAATACCATTGTATCTAATAGCATATCCATTTGAATTATAGTTTATAGATTGAGCTTTCCTAATAATGAAGTAATGCCACAATTTCCATAGTATGATCATTCAAGATGGCTTTTTACATACTTCAATAGAAGTTTTGTGTTGAGTTTTATTACTTGCAGTTAAAATCTTATGCATTTGTCATCATTGCAATTTTCATTCCATTAAATTAAATATCCACATTAAAATAATTTATATTATGACTAAATATCTCAAAAAGGAAAGGACAATGGGATATGATAGAAGATGTCTCTTCTTTTGCTTCTTCCTATTAGTGAATCACAGTGGTAATTATTCAGAAGGGAATTTAAGATAAATTGTTGTAAGTCTATTCATTAAATTTTTTTAAAAGATAATTAGCAGAAACTCTGTCAGCTTTATGAGAGGTTTGCTTGGCCACTGTGAATCCAAGATGATAATGACATCCAAATGAAATACTTACTTTTGTAGGACATAAAAGATTAAAGGTGATATAACCAAGTTTAATTGACTAGCTCTTGTCACAGAATCTTGAGTGAATAATGATGTTATTTCTGAAATAGTGTCCTATATAATAAGAGTCGAGAAGACTGATGTGTGCGCTAGGAAAAAAAATAAGAATCACATTCAACAATGGAACTCTATTTCTACTTCTGATATGAAGAGTAATCATTCAGTAGAATTTAATATTTTGGTTCTAGGTCTCTGTCTCCACTCATGAGAATATGAGACATGGGAGTAAAGACGGCTTTAAAGTTAAAAACTCTAATCTTAAATCTCCATCAAAAATAACAATAGGAATTTAAAATCATTTTCTTAGGAAAAATAACAAGCAAAACAAATCCCGTCTTTGTTCACGCTAAGTCTCAAACCTACCATGTGCACCTCTACTGCCTGGAGTGTGGACTTTGAACATCACTTTCAAGAAAAGGGACCAGGGACCCTTATAGAAATAGGTCACCCCAGACTTAGGGCAAGAATTTTTCAAGATGAGTATGAAAACTCCTATATTACCAGGAAACCTAAGAGTAGTCTAAGACCTCCAGAGTCTTGTTAAAAGGTCCTATAAGTGAACTTCAAACAATTTGGCCATCCAAAAGGAGGAAGGATCACAATGGATTTAAATTCATAAAAGATGTTAATATTCCTGAGTTTATAATGGATGTGAAAGAAGAGCCTTCATCCTTGGTTTACATTTGGTTCTCTATCTGGGGCAATCACCTCATTATTCTACAAACAGATGAATATAGGATTGAAAATCAAGCATCTTAGCTGTCTTTCCCCAACACTTCTTTTCACATAAACAAACATATAAGAATAGTTGTTCTTTACACAAAAGAATTCTGTAATCCAGAGGAGAAACAATCACAACATTACCATTTTAATACAACTAATGAATCAATGGTAATTGATGAATCGATCTAAGCAGTAATCCATGGCTGCTAACACCATGAAGTAAAAGGCCAGGAGGAAACTTTATCACGAATGGGTCAGGCTGACAGCAGCCTCAATCTTCTGATCAGTATTTACATTGCTAGGAGACAATATGTCTCCTAACCAGGTCAACAGGAAGTGCACAATGCCGTTCATAATTTAAACTTGAACCAAAGGGGGAGTGAACTTTCACTTCTTGTGTTCACTACTGTATCCCCACATCTGGAATGTCTGACACATTAGTAGGCACTGAAAGTACTTGAATGAATGGTTGATTGATTGACCAAATTTTATTTTTATAGTTGGAACTATAAAAAAATCATTTACTCTTTGTCATTGATGCCGAAATCCAAGTCAAAGCATTTTACATCAACCAAATGAAAAACTTTAACATGTAAATAGAAGCCCAAAATATGGTTTTTGTAATGATAAATTCTCAAGTACTTATATTTGGTTTTTAGACCTAGTCTTAATTCTCTCAATGAAATGGCTAGGGCTTAAATATTTTAACCACAATGTTTTATCATTATTACTATTTAACATATTGCAGTGTTACAGATATATTTTATTTACATCTTCTTCTCTCCATCAGGGAATCTCATATTGGGTCCTTAGAGAAGACTAATTGCCCCCAAAGCTTTCCCTCTTTCAGTGTTTTGTTGAATTTGAATTAAGATTCCCTATAGTAAATTGCAAAGTTGTTCAAAATTGACTCCAGGCATCGTAAGAACCCTAAAGCTTCCAAGGGACTTGGTAAAATCTAAAAACTCAATATCTCCTGAAGGAAAACCACATGTCAGACATATTATTCTGTGTTATTGAGGTTTTGTTCTAATTCAATTTGAAATCAAAAAGCAAGTATCATATCCTGAAAGTTGAGGTTATTTTTCTCTAATATTAACTCTAAGAACAATGAAAGTAAAATTAAAATGATGGATACAATTGCACATTATAGAACAATATGACATTTACATTTTATTTACAATATATATTTTATTAATATATGGTTCAAGGTCACATTCACAGATGGCAATCATCTTTCATTCTGTTGCTAGAACCATGACGCAACTATAATTACTTTAGAATTAAATGATTAAATTTCATAGAATTGCTATAGCCTATTTTTCATCTTCATGATTAATGTTTACTATCACATTGTTTTGATAATGACATTTATATTTTCCAAGATTAAAGTTAATATTTCAGTTTTTCGTGAACAACATGGTGGTTTTCAGTTCTTTTGCTTATTGCCCTAATATAAAAAATTTAATTTTGAGAAACTGCTATCTTATCTTAAATAAGAACGCACAAATGTATTTTAGTCACTCTTTATCTGACATAGGTCTTCCGGGTCATAATGTTATATTTTGTATTATATCCAAGGAGAATGGAAAGTCAGAAGAGGATAAATACATTTCCTATGATTATGAGTTAATAAGTACAAGAACCAGGAAGTGTACTGAAGCACTTCCACTCTCTCTCTCTCATTAGCCATGTCATGGATAATGGGAAACCCAATCTAACCTTTTAGTTCTTCAATCATGTTAACCTGTGTTGCTATCAACACTGGTCTCTGGATCTGGATGATCAAGTTTCACTCTGGTGGCCTATAGCATTTTAAATTCCTTCCCTGACCAAGCAACAAAACCTTGGTGGTTTATCCTGCCTCAGAATTCTCGATCACAATACTTTGTTCTGTTTATGGCAGTTCTCACTATTAGCATTTTTGTCATTTCTTATTTGTTGTCTGTCTCCCCTGTTACACTAAAGAGTTACAAGGGAAGGGCCCATTATCACTCAGTGTCTGGCATATAGTCATTAAGATATTTTCTCAAATAACTACAGAAAGTCCAACATTTATGCTATATTTTACATAGCAGAAATGATTTACATTTTAAATCTAATGACCATAAAAATTACATACATGTTTATTTTCTTAGGCCTATGATATATTAGAAGGCTTCTAGTCTGTTTAGTTGTCGTTGTTCTGTTTTGTTGTGTTCTGTTCTAATGCCAGGTCCGTGCTTGTCACATAAATTCTAAAAAAAATGTATATGGGATTATTTAAAGTATTATTGAAAATACATGGAAAAATAACTGAAAAGAGGCTGATTAGGACTTGGTAATGAGACATCCATTCAGGAACTCAGGATAAGTTCTGTATTAGAGCTGTGTCATGCTTACTAAAAACTATTGCTTGTGATGGTGTGTACAGGTCCTGATGGCTTTCAAATTTATTGTACTTACAAAACTTAATAAGGCAAATCAGTTGCATATTGACTCTGTTATATACTAACAGCATTTTCCTTTTCTGCTACCTTACATTTGTTCAAATACAAGTCAGGTATGTTTCTGAGGGGGTCCATTAGGGTGTACAGTACAAACTTCCATGGAGAGAGGAAACCCAAATGAAGTCTATGGTGTTCTCATTAGGCTCGTTGCCTGATTTCCATTAGGCCTGTTGCCTCTGTCTCATTAGGCCCACTGCCTGGTGTTCATGAGTCTCACTGCCTAAGCTTCATTAGGCCTATTGCCTGACTTTTATTAGGTACATTACCTGATTCTTATTAGGCCTGATGCCTGATTTCTTTTGGACCCCCAGCACATGGGGCCAGTGCTTATTGTCATGGCTGATCCATTGGTTGTTGCCATCTTTAACAAAATCCATGATAAGTTCCTCATGCCTGATGGGAGGGACAGGTAAAGAGAGACTTTCAAAAGGAAAGCATTTTTGTAACTTAGGCTTCCCCTATGTTACCCCCATGGTTTATAATTCATTAGCTCTTTGGGGTTTGAAGTTGATATAAAATTACATTTTTCAAAAGAGTCATACCAGATTAAACACCCTTACAGCAGAATGAATAAATAAAAGAAGAACATCATTAATTTGAATTCATTTGAATTGGAACAAAAATAATTTAAAGGATGCTCTTAGGTTCATGAAATATTTTATTTTCTGTTACATTTATTACTATACATTGAGAAATAAGTGATCTTTGTCAAAGTGTTTCTTTTGTAGCTACAAAAGATAATAAAATTTAGTGTCCTTAATTTATTCACATTAAAACTGGATTTATACAATTAAGTCATTTCAATTTGAATTCAATGTAAAACAGAAAATAGCATATTATACACATAAACTTTTTTGTTTTTCTTGCATATCATTCTATATAAATTACATATATAGTAGCCAGAATTAAAATACATTTTCATTTAATATAAGGCAACTCTGTACATTCTCAGATTACAGTATAACTTAGCACATTTAAACATTAAACATCTCTAGTCTCTTAAAATATACAAGATGACATGTAGTTTCTGCAAGTTACAAACTCCATATATCAAACAATAAAGTTGTTTACTTTTATCATATTAGTACACATCTCTTTCATAAATAAATGGATTTATGTTACTAACTTCTGGGTGTTACTAATGTTAAAACTTACATAAATAATATTGATATGCATAGAAAATGTCTTGCATTCAAAAGCATATTTGCATATTATTTTAAGTTATTGGCTTTGCAGTTAAATGAGATAATGACATTACAAACTAGAAACTTGTCCATTTGAACATTTGGAAAATATTGTCATTCATTTTTATGAAGAGTACATTAAGATTTTCTTGGTGAGATTGTACTTTTCATGAAATTTCATATGTTCAAAGTGTAAAATGTTTTTCATTTACTTAGAATTGAGTATGATAAATAAATGAAGTTATAAATTGTGTTTATATGGCAGAAGGAAGACACTGCCATAGTTTTTGATTCAGGATCAACGATTAGTCCTAAATTTCTGACTGACACACATTTGAATTATCTTCTAGGAAACATGGTGAGACTCCATTTCTATTTCCGGTATCATTCTCCACTGCAGGAAGTCTGAGGAGGGAACATATTAAGTGTGGAATAAGATATTAGCCTGATCAAATCCAGAGACCCAATTCCTATTCAAAGACCCATGTCTCATACACGCCCTGCTAAATCTGTCCTAGACCTTGAGAGCTTTGATCTTAAATTTGTCACTTTATTAATCACTTGCATGTGGGAAGCTGACAGCCAATAACATTCTCTTGACAGTAGTGTTTAGATGAACTGTTCATGAAACATTTGGCCCAGGAATTATGACAGACACCTTGGTTTGAAAGACATATTTTGACGAGATGTTTTGTTGGATAGATTCATGCATCACCAGTGTCCACATACCCTGACTCATTCCTTGTCAAAACATCAGCTTGCCAACACATCGTCATGGGCTTCTCTGGATTAAATCGTATTTAAGCACTCTAGAAAAATAAGCACATTTCCTAAAAAGTCTTCTGGGAAAAAATGCTAAATATGGGGGTAATCACCTACTGACATTGACTTTGACACTCACATTGAACTGCACAGTATACACTTCATGGTCTTGTTGATTTAAAAAAACACAGTCTGGAATAATTAGACCTCTACTCATTAATAAAAAATTTAAAGGGACCAAACTACATTTTAAAAAAATACTTTACCCTAAGTAGGCAATTGCTAATAGCCCCACTTACTTTAGAAAATCTCTCTTCTTAAAACTATCAAAGTGTCTGTTTAATGTTTTGATTTTCTATTATTGTAGTAGATAAAATTTGTTTTTGTGCTATTTAGTCTTTGACATGAAAATAACTTGGTAGGAAAAAATTCTGAAGATCAATATTAAAAAAATTGTCTCTCACACATAGTTTAATTCTAATAGTGAAGAGCCTGTTAACATCAATCCCCACTATTTCTAGGAAGGCTTCCTTTTTATTGAATTCAGTCATATGCTTTCAAATATTGGTCAAGCACCATACTCAGGAAAGTTGTTGGCAGGATCAAAAAATTTTTTGTGCCATTCAGCTATCAAAATCAGGGGCAAGTCAACTAATTGAAAGGTCAACTAGAGGAATGGAGGCAAAGTGGCTAAAAGGTGGCCCCTTTACATGAACTTGGTGAGGTGTAATTGATTGAAAGGAATGTTATTTTCATTTAATCAAATGCAACTGAGTACATGAACATCTCACAATGGCTTCTCATTTGTTTGACTCTTAGGGAATCTTCAGATTGTAGACATAAAGACATTTTTAAAAAGTAGTAGAGAAGAAAAGAGCAAAGAAAACTCATGATTCATGTACCCACACAGACTTCCAGAGATTGGATGTGGATTGAATCTCTAACAAAACTATTCTCTTCACTCTGCTTGACACATGGAAGTAGAACTTCAATCTTATATTATGCTCATATGACTTTGAAAATGGGACAGTTTCATAGTTGCTGTTGGAAAACTTTGAAACATTGATTGAAGCAAGTAATACTATTATGATCTTCAAAGTGTCAGATTTGATATATTGAATAAATAGGCCATAGAGAAAGTTGTCCATTCCCTTCAACTCCTTCCCCAAATTCTGAATTTCCATTTCTTGGAACATATTTCAGTCTCTCTTATCTTTCATATTTCAAATATTCCTATCAGTCCTATTTTCCTATCATGTACTGGTGACCCCACCTCTCATCAAGCATGTATGGAGCATTTCCCCTGCTGTGGCTTGGTCATTGTTATCACCAACTTCATCACCCATCAGTATTTCCTAGTTACAACATGCAACTACACTGTATCCTTCAACACATTGCTGACACCTCTATCTACTACCAGTGTTTAATGAAAATACATTCAAACTCTTTCTGTTTAAAGTTCATAAAATTACAAGAATATTCTGAAGAAAAAAGAAAGCATATTTAACCATAACTTATCTTTTTTGCTAATTACCTTACTGAAATATCATTTTCTTTTCAATAATATTTAATGACTTTGCCATCAGTATATCCCATTGCTGAAAATCTTAATTGTGTTCATGATTTTGTTGTTGCTGTTCTAGAACATCTCGTGCTATCTTTCAAGAACGTGCTTTCTCAGTGTAACCTCTTGGTGAATTAAAAATACTACGTTAGACATTTTATGCTACAGTGATTATCTTCTTGACCTTTGCTGCCTGTACATTCCCAACAATCTACTGGTGATTTTGCATGAATTTGTTAGCAATAAGCATCTGATTCACTCTGTCTCTTCTTCACTTTCTGAATAATTCTTAAATTCACTTTTCAATTTTGGCCAGAATTGTTTGGAGATGTTGACAGAAGTTGTGGCATAGGCACAATAGTCATTCAACAGTCACCCAAATTTTAACAAATATGTATTGCCCATTATGCCAGGTCTTATGAGAGATGCTAAGTGAATGATAAATAATGTAGAATATGGTGTCTCTGCAATCAGGATCCCACATTTTTCTAGTAAAGTAAGTACTCATACTCAGTAGACACTCTTGAAAATCATAAATATATTTTAAGTACTTTTATGTTAAGAATAAATGTTTTGTGATTTTGTTGCTATGGATTGAACACAGGACTTCTCTCATGCTAAACGTGTTCTACTGCTAAGCAACACGGCCAGCCTCCAAAAGTAGCTTATTGATAACCATTAGTTTTTCACTAATGTAAAATTATACCTATTGGGAGAGTTTATTCTATTGAAATGTTTCCTAAAATGTTAATCTTGCAAGTATGAGTCATTGAATCCATAAGGCATTCCTGTGTACCACCCTCCAATAAGAACCTCCTTCAGGCCATCAAAAGTCTAAGGGGTGCTAGTCATTAGGAAAAATCTCGATTTTCTAAATACCAGAAGAGTAGATTACTTCAGGGATACTGCATGAGACAGTTGGATTAGTTAAAAGTGAGTTTACATAAGAAGTGGAAATGCAATTATAATAAATTTGAACTTAGAATTTACCAGATACTTTGAGTTTATGAAATTATACTATCGAGAGAGAGAAAGAGACTCTTCATGTGCTTTCCTCCATAATAGATGCATTGATTCTTCGACATTTGCTAATTCTACTATCATGCTATTCTGATGCCATTTTAACAACTCGCGTTCATCCCTATTAAAATTAGGTACTGTCCTATCCATAACCGTAAGTCTTGAGAGGTTTAAACATGGCTTTATAAAGACTTAATTTATGATGTTCAAAATAGTCAGAGAAAGCTCTTCACTGTAGTTGGCTTAAGTTACAACTTTAATATTGTCTTTTGAGTGTGCTTTTTGTTTTTTATTCAAAGAAAAAATGCAAGAAAAATATGTCATTGAGATTGATTGTAATGGCCAGCTGTTATGATCTCAATGGAAGTATTAGAGCCCCTGCCTAAGGTGCATTGAAGAGTGCCAAGCCTCATAGCAACTCAGCTCATCCTAAAAAGCACCATGGCCTGGAGTGAAAGCTGCAATTTAAAAATCTCCCAGAGACCCATTATTTGCAAATCATTGACACAACAAACTGTAACGACCCTGGTCCTCCTTGTCAATGCATGCTTAGGGAGCTTTTCATCCACAGAACCTTGCATGCTCGATAACTTTTCATACTAAAAATCCTTATGAAATTTCTGAAGAAAATGAACAACTGCGCATGGGCCAGAATCCACTTTAAATGTTAGAAAATTAAAATTGATTAGACCGGTGATGGTATCTTATATGGAAAAGAATCCTCACAAGTCTAAAGTAAGTTTTCATGTTTCCATATTGCTTAAATAAAGCCAACTGGTTATTCAATTTTCAAGCAATAAAAAGCATCTGAAATATCTCTGTTGGCACTCACTCCCCTTTCTTCCTGCTAAGATCTTAAAAATAAACTAATGACTTTTCCTCTAAACTTGAGGAGAGGAAAATATCACTCTGGAGTGTCAACCTTTCTGCCAAGTTTAACCACAAAGAGAATTTTCACAGCTGAGACATTAACTTTTAAAACAAAGGATTTATAGTGTAAACATAGAAACAGGTTTAGCTGTTAGTAGCCACTGCAGGGGTATTATCCTTCAAAGAAGTGCATAGTTAGGTCTGAGCCATTAATATTTTAATACATGTTACTGGCTATTTACAAAAGGTGGTTTGGTTGACTCTTACTACTGGAGCTAACATTACCTCTAAGTATGGTGTCTTTCACTGGGAATCCTGTTCAAAATTTTGTAAAGAGAAGAAACAAATTTCTTTTGGATGACAAGAGTAGAACTATCACCAATACAGAATAGAAACTTAGGGAAATATGCAGGATAACGAGTAGTGTTAGATTCTGAGGGAACGAGAACTTTCAAATAGAGAAACCCCCAAGATATACAGCAAAAATGATTGACACAAAAGCCAATCTAAAAAGGAAGGAAGTGTCCCAGAATATTACAAGAGAAAGTTATTGATTTGAATTCCTCAAATACTTCTTGTATCTACTATGGACCAGCATTCTTATCCACATATGGCACCAGATTTATTTCTCCTAACAATTCTCCTGGGTTTCAGTTATTATCCCTCTGTTTGCAATTAAGAAGTCAAACTGAAAAGTATGAAAACAAGTGATCACCATGTAGCCAAGTTATGATTTCACATGAAGATTTCTGGCTTTAGTTCTTCTTTAAAATGAACTATTTCAGTATACACCTAATAGTTGAGACTTGTCTTCTTTAGAGGTCTTGATTAAAACCGAGGAGCCAGGCTAGAAGTGGTGAATTACAAACTCCAGAGGAATCTGAGTGACAACTAATTATAATCATACCAGCAAACACAAACAAACAAAAAACAGGTTAAGTAGACCTCTGCATGAGATTAGGAAGATCTGTTAGTTTCAAATTGACACAGAAGAAACTTGTGACTCAGACAGAGTTTTGTGATACTTACCAGGCATTCCTGTAGAAAAACCCTTCCTTTATGCCCTCTCAGTTTCACTTACTTTTGGAAGGAGTGGCACAAATGTACATTTCAAGTAACAGTAAAAGAACTATTGTCTTATCTTTAAAAAAAATGTTAGTACAACAGTTACGACATCAAATTATTTTACCTATGTTATTGTTTTATCTTTATCTTAGTGTATTTTACCTCTTCAAAGATTTTTAGATCTCATTTTCTCCTTTCAGCATCTAGACAAATGACAGAAAAGACAAGGTGGAAATTACTGTCTCCATTTTATAGAGAAATCTTGGTCACAGTAAGGCTAGGTCATTCATTACCTATGGCATAGAAACTTGAGCTTCTTGTGTCTAGCCTTTGTCACTGGAACAAGAAAAGATAAAAGGTACAGATGGTATATCTATCAATATATATTGTACGGATGATGTGGTGGTTCTCACTGGAACTGTTTTTCCTCCTAAGGGACACTTGGCAGTGTCTGAAGAGGTTTTTGTTCATTATTCCTTGGAGGAGGGAGGATGCTAATGGAACTTAAGAGGAAGAGCCCAGGGATTCTGCTAAAGGTCCTACAGTGAATGGTGTAGCTCCTCCTACTATCTGGTCCAAGATTTCAGTGGTGCAGAGGTAAAGAATCTTACCACAGGTGGAGTAGACATAGTTAATGTAGATATAGTTAATGTAACTAGAGATGATCTATAGATGTTTACCGATATTATATTATTTCAAATAAGTAAAATAGATGTTTTTTCCTTATTCATTCTGTTTAATTCTGCTCACATCTTATCTCCTTGCTAGTTTTTTGTTTTCTGTTCTTTTTTCCTGCTCAAACTGAATTCAAAACTATTTTATTTGATCTTTAATAAATGAATTTAAGGTCATAAAATTTCCTCTTATTTGAAGATATTGTGTGTGTGTGATGTTTTGTATGATTATGTGAACAACAAGTGTGAGTTTTTAGCTTTTTTGTTTGTTTCCTATAGGTGCACAAGAAACTATGAACAGTGGTCACAACTTTTTGAAAATATTTGGAAGTTTAGTGTATTATGAGGGGATTTGGTAGAGACTTTTAATTCTTATCTATACTATTTGACTTTTTAAATTATATAATTGTATTTTGAAAAGCATATTTTTTAATTCTATACAATAAATTATTATGCATATTTGGTTACCCTGTTATTTTTTCTTTGCCAAAAAAACACGTAATTTCTATTTCCCATTTAAAATGTTATGTAAGAGTACATTTTAAAGTTTCCAAATGTGCCATTTTATTTTATTTTATTTTATTTTATTTTATTTTTTTTTTTTGGTACTGGGGATCGAACTCAGGGCCTTGTGCTTATGAGGTAAGCACTCTACCAGCTGAGCTATCTCCCCAGCCCCAAATGTGCCATTTTATAAAACAACTTTTTATTACTGATTTCTTGTTTAACGCCTAATGATCAGAGTATGGGGTCTGGATGGTGACAATTCTTTTAAAAGTTATTTTTAGTAGCAATTTGGTAAATTATTTTCCCGAAATATACTCTGTGGAAATGATTCTTAAATAAAATATACTATAAGTATGTATGTATTTGGGCAATTCTGTTAATTTGTTGTTCAAATTTCTCATATTACACACTTTATTTCATCAACTCTTTCTAATTGTTTGTTAAGTTGTAGATTTGCTGATTTCTTCTTGTAATTTTCTTTGTTTAGTTTTGTAGAGTTCAGTTAATGTAACTGGAATATATTATAATTGGTGTGTATTCTTGATAGGTGGTCCCTTTAACTGCAATGTAGTATCCCTCTTCTATGTTTGACTGTAACCCTGCTGAATTCACATGTTGCCAATGTACTAGTATTAGGAGGCAGGACTTTAAAAGGGTTTAGACCAATGGGCCTCTTTCTTCTTTAATGGCATGAAGGCCCCTGTAAAAAAGCCTTTAGTGGCTTCAGTCATGTACCCGTCTTCTCAGCATTTTCCACATGAGGTTAAAGCATCTCACTCTCTCTGGAGTACAATCTCACCACAAAACCAAACATGCTGGTTCCTTGACCTTGAACTGTGAGAAAACTCTAGAACTGTGAGAAAATACATTTCTGTCCTTTATAAATCACCCAGTCTCAGGTATTTTGTTACAGCAGTCCAAGAAGCAATAAGGCATTCTCTTATTACTTTAAATAATATTTAGCCTATTAGGGAAAAAATACTTTGCATTGTTAAGGCAGCTCTCCTGTCCTTATTGATTGCAAATTATTTTATCTTCATTCCTTTAATTTTGCTCCTTTGATACAGTTTTTCCTTTAGATATGGGATCCTTTATTTTTTAACCAGATAATTGTGAATTTTTAATGAGCTCATTTACATTATTCTTAATTGGATAATTAGTTTTATAATTACTGTTTTGCACATTCTGTTTATTAATCTTTTTATTTCCTCTTTTTCCTCCTCCTTCTCCTGCCCTCTTCCTGTCTTCTTTTGGAGATAATAAAGTTTTCTCTATTACTTCTGTATCCTGCTGCTGACTTGAACACTGAGCATTGTATTTCTTGAATTCTCAGGCATAACCTAAATTTTAAACATATTCAACATATCTTTCAGAATCTAAAACTGGATATACTGCACATGACTCACTGGACAGGCAGGTGACTTAATTCATTTTGCTTATTTAAAAATTTTCCTTTTGTCTTTCAGCTTTTCAAGATCCCCAGGGTCCTGTATAGCTGTAGTGCAGAGCCTCATTTTAGTCTATATTTTCAAACTTTAGGATCTGGTCTATATCCAGCTATGGCCCTTATTGGTTCCCAGTATTCAACACTTGCCAAATACCTACCTTTCCTATATAATTTTGGGCTTGGAAATCAGGGGCTTTGTATGTGACTTTAGCCAGCTGAGTTTCATTTCTATAGCACTTAGGATTGAGGGACACAGCATAAATTCCCTGTGATATCTAGCCTAATGTCTCCATTTATTTTTTTTAAATTTAATATGCCTAAATAATGTTGATGTTGATTTTTTAGCAAAACTTGAGGTTGAGGCACATAAAGAAATAGCTGGTCAGGAATCTCTTGGGTTTTGGTAGCCAGGGAAAGGATAGGAGCCCTCCTGGAAGACCTGTTATACAGTTGAAGAGTGATAAATGATTGAGTCTGGGAATGGGAAGGAAGAAGAAGAAATAATGGGGCATGCAGTAATCCTCTACTGAATGGAGAAATAAATCAATAGATTATTTAGAACCAAGGAGAGAATATAGTAGTAGACAGCAACAAATAATTTTCTTTCATTTAAAGTAATTTTACACATCACACTAGTACAATGGTATATCCACTTTGAGAAAATAGCAGTTGTTTTTAAACTATTAGGTCTGTGAATCATTTTGATATGTTATATTTTGTTATGTGTTGCTTTTAAATTTAATTTAACTCCTTATAAAATAAACTGTGTGAACTCTTTCACTTACCAAAAAATCATATATATAAATGAGGCCCCCAAATTAAATAAGGAATATTATTTCCTTTCAAATTTGTAGAAAGAAAGTAGGGTAAGAATTGGAAGGGAGGAGGCTTGAGAAAATTTTCCAGATGAAGAGTCTGGATCTTATCAATTTCACAGTCCAGGAAAATTCTTCACATTTGGGAGTTATATTTTATTATTGAGTTGAAATAAACAGTGAGAAGGTAGATCACATTACAGAATATAAGATATTTTTAAGCTTTTTCCCATGCTTAAGACCACATTTTCCTCCTTAAAATTATAAAATAAATTTCATGCTCACAAAAGATGGCAAACTGATTGCCCAAGAGAAATCTACTTTTTATTTGTAGAGCAGGTCTAACATGAGCAGTTCTATATCTTTACTCCTTTATACAGAAAAGTTTTCCAGTGTTGGATTGTAGCACATTGAAGGAGAATGTTGAGCTCAAACAAAACATGATTAATGGCCAGAAACTGCTAACCATCAGTGGTGGGACATGTTCAGAATGACAATATTATAACTGGTACAGCAAGGATCTTTGAATTATTTCTGAAAAGTTCAGATAAGTGTATAGTTCTGGCTTTGTGGGCTCTATGGTCTTTGTTCTAACTACTCAGCTATGCCACTGTAGCATAAAAGTAGCCACAGACAAAATGTAAACAGATAGGCAGGGCTGTGTTCCAACAAAACTTTATTTACAAAACAAGGTGACAAGTTGGATTCTTCACATATACTTTGCTGACCCTTGTCTTGTATCTCCAATGGACCGAAAAATTAGGCATTACGTGCTTTCAGTCAGTATACTTGTCAGTTTTTCATCACTATAATGAAATACCTGAGGCAGCTAACTTTATAAAGAGAAGAGGTTTATTGCTCATAGTTTTAGAAATTCAAGGACATGGTATTGGCATTGGCTCACTTTTTGACTGCCTTCTATCATGATGGATAACAGTGGCATGAGTGCCTGTGAGAGTAAGCAATTCCATCTCATACCATGAACAAAGACAAAAAGGACAGGGGGTGCCAGGTTTATGCCTTTGACAATAAGCCTCTTTCAAGAATGTAAGAGGTCACTCAAGAACAACCAAAGGGTAACATACAGACTGCCTCATGCTCAGTGACCTGAGGTTCTGTCAGTAGGCTGCACCTCCCAGGAGTACCACCCTGCTGCCAAACCTTCAATCACAATGGACCTTCGGGGATACTTGGTCCACAACCAAACCTAGCAGCAACTCGATGCATCATTATACCACACTATTGGTTATGTAAGATTATACAGCTAATTAGTGGTTATACACAGATAATAGAACCCAGTTTTCCTGAATCAAGTACAGGGGTACATAATCAAGATATGATATCATATTGCTACCAATTTAGGAAAGACCTGGAAAGTGATAATTTTTAAATTATTCATACTATGTTCCTGGTGACCTTTTTTTTTTCTTTTTAGTATTAAAATTTATAGGAGATTAATTATATACTGTGAGAAATTATACAAATTTACAAAACATATTCCCATGAAAAAATACAAGTTTTGACAATAAGTTAATCACATGTTGACAAGTTAAATACCTTCACATGCCTCAATTACAGAAAATGCTACCAAGTATTTAAAATATTATCTTTCTGTTCAAAATTTCCTCTTTATACAGATTTATAGAGCCAAAAGCAATGTGGAAAACTTGCAATTTTCTGGTATATTTAACTGTTGGGGAGGGCAGCATAGATAATTTAAATCCAAAAGTGACTATATTGTCCTTAGATGTCATGTTTCCTTATATACATATCCCAAATGCACACAATACTTGTCAACTTCATTCTGTGCATACTTTATCATGTATTTTATACTTCCCAAAATAAACGGAAGGATCAATATAATTGTTCAAAGAATTTAAGTCTACCAAGCCACAGTAGAGCATTAAAGAATTATACAGGTTGATCTCTCAGTAATAAACACATCACCACAAATTGTTGTATCCAAATATTTGGCCTGAGAGAATAAGTAAATTTTAAAAATGCCAGCTTAACTATCTGAGCATCACATCCCCACAAAGTTATATATATTCAGGAGAGAACTGCAGCTCACTATTGGGTGGGATACTCCATGACACTTATATTCTTTTGTCAATCTCCCCGAAATCCAAAACTCAAAAAGAAATAATGCATTTTGCAAGTCTAAAATATAACAGAATGTGACATATGATTAAAAATTGCATACGTTATGTTGTGAAGCATAATTTAATTTTTTCCATATTTGCTATTATGTAATAAAAAAACAAGAGACCTATGGACTGACATTCATATAATATAATGCAAATGGACACAGGGAGCGTGAAGTCCTCTTATACAATGCCTGTCTCTTCCCAGCATGAGCCTCTGTTACAAAATCTTATGGGAGCTCTGCTCCTTCATGGAAAAAGCAAATGGCCAAGAATGGTAAAAATTAGGAGTAAAGTTTCAGAAACTTTGCTATAACAGAAGGAACAGTAAAAATTTTCTTCAAAATGTTTTCTATTTCAGAAACATGAAAACGATTCCATTTTTACTTTACTTGGTTACCTGTCAATAACACCCCACATAATTATTGGGTTTCTACCTCAAATAACATCATGTAGATTTTGTTTCATTATAATAACCCTACTTAAAAAGAAGTAGAGTATAATTGTAATGATCTAGATAACTTAGGTCCGACATGTTTTCTTTAAAGCTACACAAGCAAAACCACTTAAAAATTACCTAGGTTCCCTGGATGATTGTGTAATAACTTTGAGAGATGCCATTCCATGTAAATAGAATATGATCTATTCATTTTCATACACGACCACAGATATTATGTGAGGATATGAAATAAAATGTACTCTAGCAAAACATATTGGGAAATAAGATGATTATATAGATAGTTAATAACCACTCAAATTTTTTGATGTTCATAGGTGATGTTCTAGGTAACTTGCTACAGCTAGGTGAATATTCTCCTTCTCAAAAACTTGATAGAAAATGCAGCTTGCTGTCTTATATACTTTTCATGAAGCTGATTTTATTAGTTCAACAACAAGGTCAACAGATAGGATGTAGCATAATCACTTATTGTAAAGAAATGTGTGTACCCTGTTGCAAAGTCTCCAACTTTCAGATAAATTCACATTTTGTGGTACATCTTGTTAAACAGACATGCATTTTTAAGCACAATTTTATAGTTACAGATGTATCGATATGTATATAATGTCTGAAAGGGTAAGTGACCCTTTAGAATCTGTTTTCTTCTTTTTAAATATTAAACATTTTTATCAGGACTTATTGCCATCTAGAGTAATGACTTCATTTCTCAACCCCAATTCACAGTTGCATATAGCAACAAAAGTGCGTTCTGGTCAACTGATAAGCAGAGCTATAGTACATCAAACTCTTTTATGAAAGCTTGTGTCTTTATTTTGTTGATTGACCCTTCCTTTAGAAGTTGCTCCAGTTGGTCATTCTATCATGACAAAATGTTGTGAATGGAAGCCACACAACAGAGCACAGTGGTTCCTGTGGTGTGGGAATCACAGCAACCTTGAACTGATCATGTCAAAAGCTTCATGTGAAACAAAAACAAAAAATCTTTGGGTCATCATTTTCAAGTCCCAGTTATATATACACATATATGCAAATTACATAATTGGGAACTTATTCTAAATCATGTTTTGCAATTACTATGAGTTAGAAATGAGCATGTTCTTGCTCTTTGAATAATGCAATCATTGTCAATAAGATAATTAATGTTAAGGGTAGGTGTGTAGTCAGGACTCCTAAAGATAAGTAACCTCAACATTCTGAGGAAAGATGATGGCTGACATATTTGATCATATGTTTTAGCTCCCTGGAGGCTCTGTGTCTTCTTTCAACTAGGAGTATTACTAAACTCTTTGTCTCTCTTCCTTGGGATAGCTTTTTATGCTATTTTCCTTTGGTGTTTGCTTTGAAATTTCTTTTTCTTTAAAAGATAAATCTAAATATAAAAACATAGGTCAATATGTTAAATTGTATAAATGAGCATTTCTTTTGAGTCTTAGCACCCTGACTAGTCAAGGGATAAATTCTAGCAGTGTGACAAAGCACACAGGAAATATAGAAAGAACATTGTTCTTATTATTGGAAACAAAAGAAGCAAGTTTCTCAATAAACTTTCCTAGTTCTGAATCCTGAGAGAGAGTTCTCACCTGGGACAATGTATAAAGGGCATTGTGAAACACCGGGACCAATATTGTCCAACATGTTATGCAGAAAGAGCAGGAATTAAATTTATATAGCCAATTCCTGTAGCTGCATTTCATAAAAGTGAAAGGTGTAACAATGAAGTGAAATTCAGTGAAGGTGACTGGGTTATGGTGTCTAATTTGATCAAAGAAGAACATTTGATTTTCCAAAGAAGTGGAAGGGTGGCAGGCACCTTGGAGAACTATCCCTTGAGCTTGCCTTTGAGAGACTGTTACTAAAAGAGCCAAATAGCAATTAGTTCAAGGTTTTCCTGTCGGACAAAAGGACTGAAGTGTCTTTTTGTTCTTAGCAGATTTTCAATGATAAATTCCTAAGGTGTGAAAAACCACAGAATGTGAGTGCAATCATTTTTATTAAAAGAATTAAGAATTCTCTACATGATTCTCAGCAGAATGGAGAAATTTCCAACTCTTCAAAATTGTAGACCAGAAAACCTACTTTTTTTTAACACCACGTACCTTTGGAACACAAACCTTGATGATAATCCCAAGGAAAAATTCTAAACATGTGATTTCAAAAGGATCAAAAATAGGGCTGGGATTGTGGCTCAGTGGCAGAGAGCTTGCCTAGCATGTGTGAGGCACTGGGTTCGATTCTCAGCACCACATAGAAACAAAATAAAGGTCTATTGACAACTAAAAAAATATTAAAAAAAAAAAAAGGTCAGGAATAATTAATGGCAAAACACAGTTCTAAATGAATAGGTGCATTAGGCAGTTCTGTGCCTTATTTGATGCTGATCATATTATAGCTGCAGGATGTCTGGCAGAAATAATGATCTTTGGTTTGCCAAGTGCCATTTTCTAGCTAACACCAGCTCCTAAACTAAACCTATCTTGTTTACAGTAAGAATCAGTATTGTCAACACATACAAACATGCTTTTCTTCTTGTTCACGCTGGCAGATAAACTGAGGCCTTCTTGGTATGGGGCATCCTTAAGGACAGGGCACCAGAAAATCCAGACCATTTTCAGAGTGGAATAGCTGTGGTTATTTCACTGCAAGGAAAAATCAATCTAAACGCGAATGTCACCAATTATGTTCCTGATGCTCAAATGAAACCATTTTGCCCTTTAATACACCCAGAGATTTTCTACCATTTTGTGACCATATGAACTGCATTGTACAAGTAAATCAACATATTGTAGTTTGCAAAGTATGCTTTGGTACTTAATGGATTTTATACAATAAGTTAACATTTCAACAGCGATAGGGAAGTAAATATTAATTTCCCTAGTCAATTAATCTAAACAGGATTGCCACCCTAAAGTAAATGAGTTTTTATACAGATATTTTACCCTGTGTCAAGAGGAATAGCATAAACGAAATCTGTAATTATGGGTTTGGCAGGGTGTCAAGTATCTCAGATGCAGGGTCTTTCTGATCTTTTAATTTGGGAGGAGGGGGTGAAGATTCAGATTATTTTGCTTTTGATACAGATAGAAATAATAACGTAGGCAGAGAACAAAGTAGATAAGTATAGTATGTTTTGTCCAATTGAGAGTTAGTGGCAATGTATTTGAAAAACTCAGTAACTAACTCTTTTTTTTATTAGTTTTATTAGCTTATGGTGAGACTGGAATGCAATTGGTATGTATACCTAAGCCCTGAATGTAGTTAGAAGCAGAAGGTTGTGATTGCAAATCCAAGTAATCTGAAAACGTTAGGAGGAAGTAGGGACAGGTAGGAAGCATTGGGAAACCTGTGCAAGGCTCATGAAAGTTAAGGGGCACTAGAATATTATCATCCATTATGAAATCATGATTTAAAATTGACTTTCAAGGTTTTCATGATATGTTCATGAATTTAACTATTGTACTGGTTCCTACTGCGGTTGTAACAATGCAAACATAGTGGATTAAAATACCACAACTGTAGTATTCTACAGTTCTGGGGACCAGAAGTCCATCACAAGTCTCTCTCATGTAAACAAAATCAAGGTGTGAGCAAGTCTCCATTCTTTTTGGAGGTTCTAGGGGAGAATGAGTTTTCCTGATCTTTTCTAGCTTCTTGAGGACACCAGAGTTCCTTTGTTTTGTGACACATCCCTCCATCTCCAAAGACAGCAACATCTAGCTTTTTAGGCTGCTGTTTCTCTGGTTCTTTTCTTCTGCCTCCATCTTCTGGTGATAAGAACCCTGGTGATTATGGGCCCACCAGAATAACCCAGGAATGTCCTCCCATCTCAGATTGTCAACTTTAGTTCCTTCCATCTACAACATTTACTCCCTGCCTAACCTCACACCTGCACAGAATCCTGAGCAAGGGTGTGGACATCTTTGTGGAGAAGGAGAGAGCCCTGTTCTGCCTGTATTAACTCTATTTTCTATCACGTTTACTCCTAACACCTTTTACTGACTCAATTCTTTCAACAGAATGTCATTGTACCTCTTGCATGGCACACCTGTTCCTATCTACACTTTCAATCCATAAAGCTCAGGCCCAGTCACAGAAATCACTCACTTCTGCAAACAGATGTTGCAGTTTTGTGGCCTTGTCTTTTGAATTTATGGCAAAGACTGCCCTTCTTCAACCTCAGAGGAAGCCCAAATATTATCTCTTCTGCTCCCATTTTTCTCTATCTCATTTTATTTCCACATGCACTTGTAATATAGTGTATTCACATGAACATCATGTGCATCACTAAGTATGTGATTATCTATTTCCCTAGGTGGAGAGTTGGCAGGATAGAAATAGTCTAGACTTCGTCTTCACCTCTCTGGCACATGGTACATTTCTTGACTTAAATAATGTTCTCAGTAGGAAGATCTGGTCTGTGAAAAGTGAACCAATCTGTTTCTTATATTTGGACCAGGCCCATATTTCAGACTACTATTCATCACTGGACCAGCCTTCAAATGCACTTTATACATTTTATCACCAGAGAAAGTCAAACTGCATAATCAGATGTCTCAGCATGTCAGGGTTCTTTTTCCTTCATTGTAGTAGAGACTCAAAGGATTTCATTGTGAAGTAGAATAATATATGGACATGAGTGCCACAGATGGCCCAGAGAATGCAGAGGACTAGAGGAACAAGAGCCAGTCAAAAAGGGGACAGAATGAAAAAGGGCATGGATAAAAAACCACTCCAGAAATTACAAAGGAAAAGATAGAAGGAAATACACTTATACATCTCAGCTCCTGGGGAAGAAGAGGCAAGTCTTAACCACGCCAGGATGAGCAAAGTGAGACAGATATTTCATCTGTTTCACAGATGGACATGTTAAGAAGAAAATCTTGTTCAGGAAATTCTGCTGCTTTCTATAAAATCAATCTTTAGCTGTTTTAAGATCTTCATTCTATACCTTTTTGAGATGTTTTTGAAGGAAAGAGTAGTGTATATAATAGAGATGAGACTTTAAAGTCACCTAATGTTCTAAGAAAATATTTATATTTATCCACACAAACATTAAACCAGGATGAGATGCATAATTTAAAATGAAAATCTGGAACCCAGTTAAAAATTATTTCAGATTTCAAGACACATTAAAACCTTCTGAGTACAGGTCTATGCAACCATACAGGTTATATACCTGGTGGGCCAATCTTACACTTTTTACAATTTTAACCATAACTATTCAGAAAAATTTGGAGACTTTTATGACAGCTCAGGAAGGCAACCTTAGATCATTTGTCACATCACCTGACTATAAAGAACACACACAGACATTAAAACCCAAGTGAATAAGTTCAAGTTCCCTTTCTTATCATCTAAAAACTGTAATAACATTGGCGACTAACCTAACTTCTGTTTGGTAAAGAGGTGATAATAACAGAATCTGCCCTTTACAACTTGTGGAAGATGAGATAAAGTAAAATCAATAAAGAATTAGAAAAGTTTCTAGCACACAGTAGGGACTATTTTTAAACAATATGCATCATATATTGTTTCTTTCATGTGACTTGCCTGCCATTTCACAAGTAGGAAGTAACAGAGAATTAATGTCTTACTAACTGTAATTGTTTCCTTAGCCCTAACGTCATATTATGGCTCACTTAATACATAGATAGATAGATAGATAGATAGATAGACAGATAGATAGATACTGGGACTTTGTGTGTGTGTGTGTGTGTGTGTGTGTCTGTGTGTCTGTGTGTCTGTGTGTATACATGGCCTTTTTTTTTTTGGTATGGGGGATTGAACCCAGGTTACTTTTTGTCGCTGAGCTATACCTCCAGCTCTTTGATATTTATTTGATATTTATTTTGAGACAGGGCCTCACTAAATTGCTGAAGCTAGCCTAGAACTTGCAATCTTTCTGTCTCAGCTTCTGGAGTTGCTGGGATCACAGGAGAGTGCCACTGCTCCCAACAAATTCATTCTTTTTTTAAGTAGGAGACTTACTAAAAGGAAACCCTCAAAGTCCAGAATTTAATCTGAAACTCCAAAGTATATAATTTAACTTATTCATATTGCGTTATTCATTCTATCTGTTGACACATGTTTATGAGTGTCTGCTTTGTACAAGATTCTGTGCTAGACTTTCTTCAAAACTAAAAGCTATTTATGAGTAATCAGTATATAACTTGTAGGTAACACTCATGGTTGTCTCTAAAACCAGGATATGTGAACCACCCTCTGAGGGGTCTACAGAGTTTAAAGGGCAAAAGAGAGGAAATGAGTGTGGCTGGACTGATTAGCAGGAAATTAATCATGCAGGAAATGACATATGGGCTGAGCCTCCAAGAAGTGATGGACAGGCTTTCAATAGGAAACTTCAGGATGAGAGAGTACTCCAGAGGGAACCCCATGAACAAAAACAGAGACCGTGGAATGTGATGTTTCACAATTAGGTTATTTTTAGTTTTTTACTTCATATGTTCTGGACAAGACATAAAGTATCCCATAAGGATACAGAAGTTACAACAATGTAATATATTTAATAAATGTATTACAGAACCACTTCAGGTATTTCTTGGTTGTGTTCAGGTTGCTAGTAGAAAGAAGTTGGAAAAAGTGAATTGGGATCAGAGTTTGGTGGGCTTGAAATGCTGAACTAAGAAGTTCATTTTATTCATAGGGTATGAGAAGGCATAGAAATTGTGTGAGGAAGAGTGGAAAGAATACTAAGGGAATACTTGAAAGACAACTGAGACAGTAGGCTTAAAAATGGGTTGGATGGGGAGGTACAAAAAAAATGACGGATGGACTTATTGGAAGAAGGAAACCTAGACAATGAGAAAAGACATTTTGTGGTAAGATTGTGGCAGTAGGGATGGAAAGAAAGCGAAAGGTGGAAGAGATTAGAATAATAATTCAGGGAAACTTTTTGTTTCAATTAAAGTGGTAACAGAAAGGAAATATTTACTCAGAGTAAATAGAATTTACTTTTGTTTGTTTGTTTTCATTTGTTAAATGCAAATTTTTAGGGTTGGCACTTCCGGTTGTAACCTCAGCCTTACCAATACAACTGCCTCCACCATGGATACAGGGTACAGGGGAGGGAGACAGGCAATCAGCCTTTCCCTTCATTTAGGCAAGAATGAAAGACTTTGGGGGAATACAGATGTGTGCCTGTAATAAATCTCTGCAGAACTGTCCCAGAGAGATTCACAGCCCAGGATTTAGACTAGAGAGATGAAAATAATTCAATTTGGCATTCTGTGGCTATAAAGAATCTTTCAACTGAGAATGCCTGAATATATTCAACTTTCAATTAGCTATGCTAATCAACTGCCCACATTGTATAAACAGCAAATAACACAAAATAGCAGGAAAATCACCTTACTTTAATATGTGATTTTGAAAGGTCTGTTATTATCACCACAGACATTTAAAAACAAGGCAAATATGCCCTGAATACAGGGTACCTCCACATTTTCCCAAATGAGTAATTTTGAGAGGATAAGGGGAAATATATATATAAATTTTGAGGTAGGTTGATTAGTCAAGTGACTAGTTACAATATTATAACTAATATTATCATATGCATTTACATTATTTTATAAAGCATGAATTTATACAATGTCTCCCCATTGGAAATTTATGAAATAATTTTATCAAACTCTTCAGATCATGTCCAACATCAGTGATCTCCCCGTCACCCTCAATTTCCCAGAGTACAACTTTGAACATGTTGGAATTCATTGTGAATCCATATATGATGTTGCCAATAGAAATTTTATCTACAGTTGCAAGCACCCGTTCACATGCTATTTGACCATTTATTTTTTTCAATTATCTTGAAGGTATATTTTTATTGTCTCTACAAGCTAAAAAATTCACCTTCTTTTAAAATTGATCTTTAAAAAACTTTCTATATCTTAAGATCCAACCCCTGTAATTGTGTGATTATTTGTCCAACTGTAACTAAATCTATTTGGCCCCCTTTTTAAAACTGATTCTCTCAAGTAATATCTCTAAATTTCCAAAATGAGCATTTATCAAGGTTAATGTTCAAAATAAAATTACTGAGAGACCCACACATTATATGACATTGTAAGATGCCCACAGCAGAGATTTAAGCAACGCATGGGGCCCTTACAAATACAGCCTCCTGAATCTGGCTGGGTGACTAGCAAGGCTTCTCCTGTCTATGTCTTGAGGATGTTGTGGGAACTGAGTGGCACAAGGAAGGTTCAAATGCTTTGTCAACTTTCAAAGACTGCATATGTGAAAAGGAGTTTTACATTCATAAAGAACACAAAACACTCACCTGAAAAATCCAGTATAGATTTTCTATATTTCTAGAACATTTCTTGTTCCATTTGGGCTTTTAAGCTGCATTTGGAGAGAAAGAGAATAAAATGAGAAAAAAGAAAAATTTCAGTTTTTGGATAATTGAACTTTCTATTAAGACCTTTCTAAGAAAAATAAAGAATCGCTATTTATTATTTGTACAAAGTACAAACTACAGATCTATTTTTTCTATGGATGCTGAAAAAAATCATATCACTTAGGAAAAATGGTTAGTTATTGGTCAGGGATTTGTTCCACAAAATCACTTATGTCTCTTCACAAGAAAATTTTCATTTGATGTAGAAAACATTCTTATTAGAAGAGTTGGTCATTTAAATTATAGAAAGTTTTCACAAATGGGAACAAAAGTCATTGCTGTGAGATCTGATAAAAAGTCCTGTTCAGATGCAGAAGAACCAGAAGAACATCTATGTTATTTGTAAAGGTAACAAGGGCCTAAATTCAGAGATGAAAGAACAGAATGGGAACTGTGCACAACTGTGGTGAACTTCCTCTGATGGCTTACATTGGGCAGCTATAAATTTATAATGTTTTAATTTTTTTAAATTTAAAGTCATTAGAATATGTAAATCTATTCATTTTATGTAATTATTTGGCTAAAAGCTTTTACTAATCTTAACAACACACTCTGCTGTGAAAATAAATATATCGAAGTGAAGATAATGAAAATACAAAAAAACAAAAAAACAGAAAAAAGAAAGAAAATACAATAACTCCCTGATTGTCATCAAGGGTTAGCAGTTATTTCATTATGAAAGGCAGGATAATCTTCCAGAACAGAATTTGGTGTAACCATTTCCAACCAAAGAAAGGGTATGTCTGAGCTCACCTCCAGAGAAGACAACGTGAGACCTTGTGCAACTATCAACAAATTAATTATTAGCTGTAGGTACTATATTAATTTTAAAATAGTTCATAGGTGCAATAGGTCAAATATGCTATAATTTGAATTAGCGATGTGGTAAATTTTCCTTAGAACCAATGTCCTCTGAAAAGCTTGTTTTTCATGTTTGGCTTTTTCAAACATGAAAAAGCAATCTGATAGTGCAGAAAACAATGACAGATGAGACAAGTCAATGACGGGATAAGCTCCAGAGCCACCCAAACCCAGATTCTGGGTCTGTAGGGTCTGTGGTCTGTCACCTTTCCTCTCTAAGCCTTATTTCCTTTGTCAGCAAGACATAAATAACAAGAATTAGAGATAACACATTGTGTGTCATTGTTTCCAAATCATGGATTACTTTCCCAAACAAATCAGGATATGTGCTACAATTGACATCAACTTATATTCAATTAAATGCATATATAAAAGTCTTGGCACACAGCACTCACTTTGATCAGGTTTATGTTATTGCTTCCCATTCTCTATTTTAGCATCTCATACATTCCCAACATGTCACCTGCACAATGAACATTTTCAAATTTATCATTGATAGACTCAAGTCCTAACCTGAACTTGAGCATAGAGGATAAGGTGACAACTGGGAATGTGCTTAACACCCCTGCATACTGGTTACTTCACAGGTAATGTGGTGAGAAGACTTTCTCCTAGGGTTGGTGTGATAGTTACATAAGAAAAGTTATGTGGTAAATGTACCTAGGAGATTGTTGGAAAACAGGGAGAAATGCAGTAAATAATGTGTGTTCTTTGGAAACCAGCAGATGAGTAATTAAAACTTGTCTGTTCACTAGGATTGTAAATTTCAATGTCATTTAGTTATTCCCAAGCTTTTTGGTTTTATTTTCTGATTTGTAGAAGGAGAATGCTACAATCCACACCAACTGATTCATTTATCAAAAATACATATGCTTTGACATATTAAATATGCATATTACATGCATAATGTGTTATAGTGTACCATGTACAATATGTGTATGTATGAAGTGGGTGTAAGTGTGTGTATGTTTTATTGAGCACCCTTTCACACACCAGGTATTCTTGTATGCTCTGTGTACATAATGTACTTCAAGGTTTTGGTTTTATGACCATCCTGTGTC
Organism: Sciurus carolinensis; assembly: GCF_902686445.1. NCBI lineage: Eukaryota > Metazoa > Chordata > Mammalia > Rodentia > Sciuridae > Sciurus > Sciurus carolinensis. The sequence goes on along the minus strand of NC_062213.1, from coordinate 139,903,442 downwards.
TTCTTCTGCTCTATTTCCTCACCTGTGAAGTCAAGAGAAAAATGTTACCTGGATCATGGCAATGTTCTGAAGATTAAATGAGCTAATATGGGTAAGTGCTTGGAAGAGTGGTTAACAGAGCATAAGGTTTAGCTGGTATCAAGTATCTGTTCCCAGGCTGTGTTATGTATTTCAGGACACAGGCTCTGGAACCAGGCTGATGGACTAAAATTGCAGGTCCACTGCCTACCAGCTATGTGACTATCAACCACTTATTAAACACCCCTGGGTTTCTGCTTTACTATCTGTAAATGGGGATAACAACACCTACATCATGTTATGAGGATGAAATACTGTGATATTTGTAGCTCATCAGTGTGTATCACAAAGTAAACTGTGTAAGTAGTCACAAAGTCAAATCAATAAATAAAATTGTGCTTCCACTTACATGAAGTCTTAGGACAGGTAACATTTTCATGATAAAAGTCAGGTTAGTGACCTCCTGGGCTGAGTAATAGAAGGGATTTAGTTTGAAGGGGCAGGAAGAAGACTTTTGGAGTGAAGAAAGTGATCTTGTTGGGAATGGTGGCTACACAGGTGCTTTTCAAGCACACCGGAACCATGCACTTGGAAATGGGTGCTTTATATAGGTGTATTTTACTTCAATAAAGTTGAAAAACAGTTACTGACAAAAAATGCTTGCTCCAGCAGCATTTAGGCTAAAATTTTAATAATAAGAAACAGATAAATGTACTCCTCCACAAGGTCTACAAGCTGCCACATTTTTGGATGAGGTTATCCAGTGTGGGTTGTTAGGAGCACAGACTTGGAATCTGAAGAAACAGAGCAACTACTAGGAAACTTATTAGTTATGTGATAAAAGAATAAACTGTTTCTATGTAATAGATGAGAAAAATGAAAAATGTGCCCTCGGGCTTATCAAATCACTCTTCCGAACACTAGTTTCCTCCTTTGTGAGTTCTGGCAGTTGGGTCATTCTCGTGGCCTTTTGCTTCTGAAATTCTTTGGGTCTATGACAGAAATATCATGATAATTAGTTGCACATAGAACCGAAAACACTTTCTTTTCTTTTTTTTTGTCGTTCCTTTACTTTTTTTACTACTTCTAATTTCCAGAATTGATACTAATTAAAGACAATTTAAATGAAGGCAAAAATTATTTTTTCTTTGAACCATCACTAAGAAAATCTTAGTGTTAAAATCTTTATTTGCAAACTGGTATATTTTACTTATTTCTTAAAACTGCTATTGTCTAAATAGGATGTCTGATTCACTGAGGTTTAATTTGCTTTGGGGGTCTTAAAAAAATAAACTGCACAGCAGTACCATTAGATTCCTCAAATTCCATTTGATGTAGCACTCATTATCAAAAGGTTAATGCCAGAAATAAAGCTAGCCTCACATGCCATTACTACATGTTTGAGGTATGGGAGGTGAGCTAGTGTCTATGCTAAAGACAACTTATTTGTGTTTGAAAAATGTTAGCAAATGCACACTGCCCAAGCTTTTACAGACTATTTGTTAAGAGTTCGTTTGTTGGTTTTGGCTATTGTACACTTAATTTCTACTTACATTCATGCACACATATCCATGAAAAAACCCACTAAGATTTTTTAAATTTGTGTACGGTATACATAATGAAATCAGGTTTTTAAAATGCCTATAGTTGCTTTCCTCCACTTTTGCGTGAAAGCTTTTGTTTGCCCTTGTTTACAGATTTGCTTTTTTAGAATTATGTAAAACAAATTTTTGCACAGAGATTTCAGACAATTATGAAAAATGTCCTCCTCAGTATATAATGATAACTATATCTTACTATTGTGTAATAAAAATGAGAAATTTTAGAAGGGCATAGCCTTGTATATGATATGGTAAAATACATGTTAAACACTCTTTTTTCCTTAATAGTTCCAATTACCTCATTAATATTTGTTTAGATGCTGCAAGTGGAGAATATACTTCGTAACATCTGTTTATTGAGCAGGGTTTTCACTGAATCACAATTGGCTACTAATAGCTGCAACAAAGAAAATTATGAGAAGATTGTTTCTAAAGCGCAAACCCTTTTTTGTTGTTGTCTTTAATCAGGGAATATGCAAAAGAATGAAAGAAAGAAAGAAAGAAAGAAAGAAAGAAAGAAAGAAAGAAAGAAAGAAAGGAAGGAAGGATTAAAGTCAGTAGCACTGTAGTCTCCAGGCTGTGTGTGTCACATATTCTGTGAATGGAAGCCTCATTTTATTACTGGATAGCTAAACAACTGCTTACGTGATCGATAAAGAACATTATCTTAAATCATAGCATGAATTCCCAATATCATACATAAAATCAATAAAACACACAAAGAACAGGACTGAAATTTTCCACTAAAACATTGCCTGCTGCTTTGGAAAATAATATTTAGTAGGTTGGAATTTTTTTTGTTGTTTTACTAATTATGAGCTCAGTGGCAGTTTATTCTGCAGTAAATCTGCTGGTGTGAGATTAAACCTGTTATTGAACAGAGTTTTGAATCTACTGCAAGGCACTCATCACTGCTGGAGAGTGAACATTGCTGTTATCTCATTTAAAAGTTGGCCAGCAAAGCAGCCCATTTGTTTAAAATGCAATTAAGCTGGTGTCTTGAAGAGAAATTAGCAAGGAGTACTTCATTTTGGAGGCATAAGAGGTCTGTTCGTAGACACATTAATCCTGCGATTTGGGACGTCGTTGCAATTTGGGACTCTGTTCTGAAAGGCTGTTCGGAACACACTAGCACAAAAGGGGAACGCTGGGTGAGGAGGTCTGCTCTGCTCTTGATCAAAAGGAATCACGTACATGTGCCCACACCCTAAACCTGAGCATAGGCTTGCATTTTACGTGCACCAGTGGAAGAAATTAAAAAGCAAGTTTAATGAATGATGCTGCTGAACTGAATAAAAAAAGGTCAGCCATTTTTCACATAAATGTACTTATGATACAACCTGCTTATGGAAGAAAATATATAGTAATTTCACTGCTGGGTAATTGTTTTAAAAATGCTTGGTATTGAATCTGTTTTAATTTCACGATGCAATGATTACTACAAAAACAATGGGTGAATATTTGTCATGAAATTTCCCACCCAGAACATCAGTTACATGAGGCAGAAAACTTTTTTTTTTTTTGAATCAGTATCCTTTTAGATTGCTTCCATGAATGCTGTTCTTAATTCCAGAAAAAAAGAATGTTTTTGGTGATGACCCACAATATAGTATTTTACAAAGGCAAAGATTTTATTTTGCAAACAGCAAAGGAGCTTCACAATGTTTTTCTTATATCTTCTAGTAGCAACAATAATAAACTATGGTATGAGATTTTAAAAAATGAAGCAGAGGTTGGAGGTAATTACCTAGATGATTCAAACAAGAAACAATCTAAATTATGGTAATCATTCACAGAAACAACTGATTATTTGATGACTCAAATATCAGATGTTTAGCTTTACTTCGGTTTGACTTTTCCTAAAATGATGGCCACATAGGACATTTGTGTGCTATCACAGAATGGGTGCCATTTCTCCCAACACCCCTCTTAGTATTTTGGTCTATGCTCCCAAAGGGAGCAGAGTAAGTAGTTCACTGCAATGTTTCAATCAATGCTATATGCTGAAGAAGCGTATGCAGTAAAAATTTCAGCTTTGCAGAGCTCTCTGTTGGCTCACACAGACATTGCTGCAGATTAACTGTATGAGACAAAATTATTTTTTTAAATCAATTTTACTACAAATCTTTTAAAATTATGCCCTTTCCTGCCCTGTCATCTTTATCAGATGTACTGATTCAGTTTCACTGTTTCTAATGAATCAGGATCATCACTATAAATATCAGTTGTTAGGTTGAATTGAACACATACACAGGAGAGAGAGGGAGAGAAAAAAGGAAAGGAGAGGGAGAGAGAGAGGGAGAGAGAGAGAGAGAGAGAGAGAGAGAGAGAGAAAGAGAGAGAAACAGCTTGTCATCTTGTCATCTCCAGGGTATAGGTGGAAGTGCTCCAGGCAAATTTAATAAAATCCTATTCAAGATGTGGACATTGTAACCACTTCGAGAATATTTTATTCAAATTATCAGCTAACCTGTCTAAGCTCCTTGAAGGCAGGAATATGCTGCATCCATCTTTGTCATCCTGGGTCTAACCAATAAATGCTTTTTTTTTTTCACACTGTACAAGTGTGTGCTGCTCTTTATTCTCGGCTTCCATCGTAACTAATGGCAGTCTCACCTCTGATCTTCCCCAAAAATCGTTGCTGTTTCCGCTCTTGTTCTTAATGCCATTGTTTACTGTTTTACACAGCCTGAAAGGCTACCCTCTCAGGGTTGTCACCAGACTGCCCAATACTCCTTTCTTCTTGCATGACTTGCTAGCACGCTCTGGTGGCAGGAGATGGGGGAAGGGCTCCTTCCTCTTCTCCATCCTCGGTTTGTTTCTTGCTGCAATAGAGCCCTGAATGTCTGCTTCTCCGTGAGAGTTTTTCTTTCTTAATTCAAATTACTTTTGATTCTAAATCTGGTATAGATCCTCTGCAATACTGGAAATGCAATTTTTAAAGACTATTTTTTATTGCTTTGACTATATATGAGTTTGGACTTTTTCCACCTTATTTTTATTTATTTTTTAACAACAATTAACTAACAATTGAACTTCACTGCCAATATACGTCTCTTATTATGTTGTACATTTCCTATTGAGTTGTTAATATATTTTAGTTTTTCATGATCTTAATACATTCAAAAAAGGAACTTTGTCATATTTCTGGGGAACATTTTGTTCAGTTTGCTTTTTAATATTGAATTCAGTTTGTTTTTAAGAGTTCAAACGCTTCAAATTGTGATAAAGTTCTATCTGTATATCTTTCCCATTGCTGTCTTTTCACAGAGAAAATCTGAAATGTATTCATAAATATTATCTTCTATTTTTCATGTGTAGAATTTTTGCATTTAATTTTTGTTCCACTTGAAACTTATTTTCATAAATGTTTTGAGATCAGAATTTGAAGCAGTTTTTATCGAAATAACCAAACAATTGTCCCAGCTCTATTCCCAACAGATTTGTTAAATCTCCTTGATCATCCATAGTCTATTACTGGGGACTATATGAGGTGTCTGCTAAAAGCTTCTGTTAATGCAGGAATATTCAGAGGTGAAATGACTGGATTTCAAGAGTTATGACCTAATCAGTTCATCCTAGTTTGACTGGGCTAACTGGGTGGTAACTACAGGCAGGTAGTGAGTACCTGGAGGAGGTGGGCCGGGGGGGCACCCCTTGAAGGGTGTACTTGCCCTGTGCCCCTTCCCCCATCTACTTTCTCTCTGCTTCCTGACACCACTATAAGCTGAGCAGCTTTTCTCTATGGGACCTTTCCCCCATGATGTCCTATCTCAGTTTGAGCCCAGAGCAATGCAGTTGTCTGTCCCTGGACTGAGACCTCTGAAACCACACTAGGAATCGACTATATTTAAAAGAAGATGACATAGTGATTGTGGGATACAGCAACAATGGGGATACACATGCTTCAGTGTTAATCTGGAGTTTGCTGTAGGGTATGGGCCTATTCCAGAGTGTCCCTGTAGATCTTTATGTGATTTACCAGCACCGCCTCAGGGGCATGCATAATGCACAAAACTCTGCCACACATGCAATAATATTTCATTAAGAAAGAATAGACAATCAGAAAATGGGTATTATGTGAAAAAAATCTCTAAGTTACAAGGTAGGCTTTTAGTCCACACACTTTGGGAATGTTTGCATCAAAAAACTAATTGCCTTGTATCCCACAAAGTGGGGAAAGATATTTGCGATGCATTTATCTCACAAAGACTTGTATCTAAAGATCAATGAGATAAAAGTTGACTATTTAATAGGGGAATGGGAAAAGATTTGAACACTTCAATGAAAAAGATATATAAATGCAAATGGATATATAATGAGGTGCTCAATCTCATTGGTCATTAAGAAATGCATATTAGACAATCAACAAGATCCTAATGAACCCATCAGAATGGCTAAAAATAAGACAAATACAATGTACATTTTTGGTGAGTACATGAAGAAGATGCAAAGCTTGTACCCTGCTGGGAAGTACAAATCAGTGTAAATACTTGGAGGCTGTATAAAGATATCTATTGCATTACTGAAAAAAGACAAATTCTGTGATGCAGAAATTTGACTCTCAGGTATACACACTCACAAGAAGAACATGTTCATGACCACCAAAAAACATGACTAGAATATTCATACATCTTGATGTTAGTCATACACTAAAAGCAGCCCAAATGTGCAACAGCAGAATGATAGAAACATCACAGCATATGCAGACAATGCAACACTACATGTCATGTTTCTAAATGTTATGAGTTTTGGAACCCTCTGGAAGAGTGGAAGGGTGTGATCCCTTCCCTCTCTGTCATAAGGGCACAGCTGACACTCTTGAAACAAAAGACAGGTTAACAAGAGAAAAGGATAACAAACCTACTTAATCAAAGTTTTACATGACATGAGAGCCTTCAGATACAAAGTCCAGGGAAAACTTTCTGATTTTATGCTGAGATTTAACAACCCATGGACTGTCACATGGAATTGTAATTGGACAAGAAAGTATGAGGTAATGGGGTACCCTGAGGAGGGAAAACCCAGCAATGCCTCTTGGCCCCTATGTATAGCATATCTACCTCTCAGGCAAGGGGCAGGGCCCCTTTGAAAGGAAAATCTGATGACTTACCATCATATAAGGTGGGTCTGAGGATGTCTTTATGGCCAGCTCCTACATAGAAGGATAGAAGGATAGAGCAATATTTCTATAGGCAGATCAAAGAGGAATCTGGTTTCTATGAACACCGTAGGAGGTAGAAAGATGAGTAGAAGACATGAGGGCAGGAAGTCAGAGGGAGTCCTTCCAAGGAACTTCCAATGTCCTTCTGCTTTCAGCACTCAGTATACTGAAGCACCGCACTTTGAGGGTATTGTTTCTTGAACTCCAATAACTTAAAACACAGATTGCTATGTCCTACCTCCTGAGTTTTTAATTTAGCATGTCAAGATTTGGGTTTAGGCCTGGTGTGGTGTGGTTCATGCCTATAATCTCTGCAACTCAGGAGGCTGAGACAGAAAGATTTCAAGTTTGAGGTCAGTCTCAGCAAATAATTGAGACCCTGTCTCAAAATACAAAGTAAAAAAGACTGGGGATATAGTTCAGTGGTAGAGGCCCACTGAGTTCAATCCCCAAAACTGGAAAAAAAAAATGAGAGGGTAGAAGGAAGGAGTTTAAGAATTTGCTCAGAAATTCACATTTCTAGCAAGTTTGTGTGATATTAATACTGGTGGTCTGAGAACACCATCTGAGGATCATTAGATACAGTAATGAGAACAGACAACAAACAGTTACCAGAACTTTATGTGAGACTGTCACAAACATGATGTTGAACACAAAGAACCACAAAGGCAAAACAAATTCATGGTGCTACCAGTTACAAAAATGGTTCAACATAGGGATGGGTAGAAGTAAGAAACCAAATGAGTCCTTCATTGCTGATGTTTCTGATACATTTCTTGATTGAGATGCTTATTTTATACAGAGATAAAAATATATGTAACATATATTTGTATATATATTACATGTACATAAGAATAGGTCAATAAAAAATTAAGGTTGAAATATAAGAAATCCAAATACTATATATGCATCAGCCAGAGTAAGTCAAACGACCATGATGCTGATGAATTCTAGTCCACAGTACGTGTTCATGTAATTAAGAGTCAGATTTTAATCTTTAGCTGAGGACTTGTAACTATTAATGAAAATGTATCCAGAGCCACACTGACAGATGGATATTTCCACTCTAGCTCTGGAAAGCCTTTCCCCTGCATCCACAGAGCCCAGAAGTCAAGGTGGCGAGCTCTGGTCCACCGCTTTGATGTGCTTCACCTACCAATTTTCCAAGCTGCTTCACGGTAAGGACCTACCAGGTGCCAGCCTCCTAGGGTGAGTTTCATAGGAAAAGAATGATTAAAGGAAGGCAAGAAAGAGACAAGAAAGAAGAGTAATTCTAAGGAAGAAGAAAAAGGATAATTCCATCCAGGTGAGATGGGACAACAGAAAGGTTTTTCATCAGCAATGCAGAGCCCAAACTAAAAAAGAGAAAAGAGAGAGATGTATATTACCCTTGATATCTTTTCCTTAGTGGATATGCCTTGGTATTGCCCCAAACTAGACTCTGAAGATGGTAAAATAAAATAAAAAAGACTCACAGGAGTTTATTGCCCTTTATACTTGGCTGCTCCTATTATTTCCCTCTCAGGGTCATTCCTCTTCAAAGCCAGGTTAACAAGACAAAAGTAGATCTTTTACAAGGTTAATGTTGCTTTCACAAGGGGAAAAAGAAAACCTTCCCCAAAGACCCTAAATTCTTTCCATTACTCTCCCTTGGTGCTCAGGACTGCTCACTGACCTGAGGGTTAACCGCTTCCCCGGCAAGACGGCGCCATTTCATCTCCTCCTCAGCCTCCTCAGTGCTCCTTCCACTCATTTCTTCAAAGATAGCTTTATCAGATCTGGTGGTTATAACAGGCCAGACTAGGAAAGGAAAACTTGCTTATTGCTTATATGTTTTTTAACTTTAAAAACAATGGGGTGCATTTTTAAGTAAGTACAAAACGAAGAAAACAATTCTTTTTAAAAAAACCTCTTGAACATGAGTATTTCATCATTTTCCTGGCATCTATGTGTAAACCAGTGGTGATAGTCATTGGCATTTTATGTAGAAATATTAGTTCTTTCACTGCTGAAAATGCTCTTTTCAATTACTAAAATAAAGGGGAGTTGAGGGAGGGAAAGCACAGAAAAAATAATAATTGCAATTATCAATTTTACATGCCAATGCTTGAAAATCCAAATATCAGATTCCTCAAGGGCAAGAAAGAATGAATACCCTTTGAGTGAATAACTGTAAAGTATTTAGAAAACAGAAGTCAGTATCATAGTAGATGCTATGGGGTGGAGGAAGGGGATACCATTAAAGAAAAATAAACAAGTGAAAGACAGGATCCCTTTCTTTAATGAGTTCATTGCCTAACAGCAAGCAATAAAAAGAGAGAAAGATAAGAGAGATAATTGGAAAAAAAAAAAAAAGTACTCAACAGGATTTGCTAGAGATACCAGTGCTGCTGACTGGTTCAAGTCTATCATCTTTACTAATGGAATTTGGTTAATCTATGAAGATTTATTCCCTTATATGTTTTTTTCCCCTTATATCTATTCCCTTATATCTATTTTTAAAGCCATATAGTTTTTATTTAACTTTTTAAATATTTTATAAACATTTTGAGAAATACAGCATATTCTTTTACATTTATTTATAATTAGTACTTTACCTCTTCTGCCCCCCCAAATTATATGGATTATAAACTTATGTGCAAAAATAAAATAAATAAATGCTGAGTAAGAAAACTGAGGAAACGAAACCAAAAGAAGGAAAGGTCATATAGACTCAGTGATAACGTTATGTAAATCAATTCCATCAAGTGTTTTGGACTTTGAGACATGTGACCTAAAATTTGACCTGTGCTTCCTAGCTTTCTGTTCAAAAAGGGAAACATAAGGTACCTTTCACAGATACTATGTTTATTCTTTTTCAGAATAGGGATCTAAATATGGCACACTTGGTCTGGGGATATAGCTCAGTTAGTAGAGTGCTTGCCTCCCAAGCACAAAACCCTGAGTTAAACCCCCAGCACCACAATCAATCAATCAATCAATCAATCAATAAATAAATAAATAAATAAATATGGCACACTTTCCCAGCATGCTTAAAATATTCAGTGACTTCCCATTTCCACTTTCTCTTTACTGATCTCACAAATTTGTCAAGTCCATTATCCAATACCTTAATGACACAATGGAACTCTACTTTAGTTTTTTTCTTTTTGTAGTGCTGGGGAACAAACCCAGGTTCTCACACATGCAGGAAAGAGCAACACCCCAGTTCATGCTACTTTTATTTTGAGACAGGGTCTTACTAAGTTGGTGAGGTTGGCCTGGAATTTCTAATCCTCTTGCCTTAGCCTCCTGAATAGCTGGGATTACAGGTGTGCACCATAATGCCTGGCTATGGGACTCTTCTTTACAGCACATATTACAACTTCATTCAACTTTTTAAAATAAGATATACATCTCATGTCTCTCACTAAGTTCAAATGAGATTAGAAACATGTCTGTCTGTGTTAATCATGGTATGACTAGTCCTGCCACAGTGATTTAACACATACTAAAAATTCAGTTAAAATTTGTTAAAAGAAAGAGCAAGAGAGAGGCATGGTTTTATTACACTGAAATCTGATAATACTTCATAAAATGTGAATGTGTGAGGTGGGGAAAACTACCTTCATAGACCTCGTTATAGTGAAAGGTCTGTTTACTCGTGAACATTCTTCAGCATGAAACCACTAAGCTAGTTTTATCATAGGAGTTTAATAACAATCCAAAAGGATCCAAGGGTAGAATTATGCAGAATAAAGTCTTCATATTTTTCAGTTATTCCATCACAAATATTTATTATAAACAAGCATCAAACAGAACAAATACTTGGAGTATAGATTTTTTTGAACTAATTAACAGCAAAACTATGCCTATAGGAATCAATTAAACTGAGGTAAGGTTAATATACCTCCTTAAAAAAAAAATGAGGAATACAACCAAAACACCTGCTAAAGAAGAGTTGTGTTATGTTTGGATCTTAAATGTTTAAAGGGTTGTTTGCTAGCCAGTAGCACCAGTTGGAGGTGGTGGATCCTTTAGAAGATGAGACTTAGTGAAAAGAAGCTAATTTACTGGGAATGCGACCTTGAAGGGACTATTGGGACCCAGGCCTCTTTCTTTCTTTTTTGCTTACTGGAAGGCATGAGGTGAACAAACTTCTTACATCACCTGCTCCCCACCCTAATGTACTGATTTGCCACAGGTTCAAAATGTAACAAGGCTGAACAAGCAAGGACTGAAAGTTCTGAAAGTGGGAAATAAATCTTTCCTCCTTTAAGCTGTTTATCTCAGGTACTCTGTCACAGTGGTGGAAAGCTGACTGATATAATTTGGACTAAGTGGTATAGATTTGAAATACAATCTTTGCTTGACTCCTGACTTGCTCTCCAATGCCACCTACTTTATCAACCACTACTTGGAGTAGTCTATAACTCCTTTTCCTGAGTTAACTTAAGACTTCGTTGGGTGGTTCAGAAAAAAAAGGTTTTGTGTATTTCTTTCTAAAAATATGTCAATTGAAATGCTTAAAAATTTATATCTTGAAAATTAGAAGGCATAAACTTTCAGAAGCTTTTATGATGACCCAGATATAAAATAGTTGGCAATCAACAACCCCAAATATAAAAGTATATACATGGGATGAGAGATGAAACATTACTAAGAAGAGTTGATGTTGGAATGAATATCAATAGTTGCCAATATCAATAGTTGCCAAGGAAAATTTTCTCATCTGGAAATGAGAACTCAGAAGCTATTTCACAGACCTAGGATGCCGAGCAAAGTAAAATCTTCAGAAATATATGAGAGGCATGAACTTTCTCTATTCTTTCAGCTTAGTTGTAAGGGGAGACGGAGGAGAAGAGATGTCACAGAGCAGGGATCACTTTATGTTTATACAAAATGGTGAATTATTGAGATATTAATTTATGCACATCCTTTTTTTGTGGTTAAGAATATTCCTCCACCAAGAATATTGGCAGATAGAAGAACCAGGGGTGTTGCTGTCGAGTGAGAGGTAGGGTGAGTTGTAAGCCAGGACCATTCTGTAAACTCACCTGTTCCACAAGTTTAGAACATGGAAGCATATGTGCAGCAAGAATTTCCTGAAGATGGCAGTAGATAGACATTTGGGTCCTAACATGGCTTCTCTGCCAACCTCATGGTAAGAAAACCAGTGAGACCAAGTCCTGAATCCTGATACCTGGCTGAGTCCTCACCTAGTGCAGGCTACACTGACCACTAGATTTCAGGGAAGCCAATCTGAGCAATTTCAATGTCAACAGAGGAGTTAATAGCTGTCCCTTTATGTGTAGTCCTCATCCTTTGTACAGCTTACTAACAAGTTTAGTAGAAAACTAAGATGAAAAGTATTTACATAAACCCAAAGTATCAACCCACATCAGACATGGTATTCTGGGTAGTTCAGTAGCACCTAAATCCAAAGGTACTAATGGGATTTTCCAGATTTTCAGCTTCTCCAGGACAATTGCTGGTTCTCTAGAAATGAAGAATGCAGTTTGCTGGTTTCTGAGGATATCCAAGGCTGGAAACTCTCTAGACTGCAGCAGCAGTGAGCTGGCAGGATCACAGGTGAGGGAACAGCACCAGGGAGCTTAAGGAACAAAGCTGCATTTGCCCAGCTGAATGATCCTCATAACTAAGTTTGACACTAAGTGAGTGGATGCACCAATGCCATCATCTCTAATCACACTGCCCATGTGAGGGCAGGCAGAGAGAACCACATGACAGTTGCCCAGGATGGAATGGAAATCTCTCCGTTCTCCAGGAACATCAAAAGTCAGGGGATTTTTACCATCCAGTGGAGGTAAGGGAAAATCCCAGAAAGAGAGAATTTAGAATTTTTGCCTATATTGATGAGTGGGTGTCAGAGCCAGATTTTTTGTATATTTCGCTGTCGTGGGTACCTGTTACAAAAGGAAGGCTCAGGGATTCAAGGCATTTCTTGAAACTAAAAAAACAAAGTCCAAATGTTTTCTTAATGGGTAATTAGAGCTAAAATTAGTCCAGTTTATTCCAACATCAGAAGACAGTTGGAAGATGCATACAGGCCAAATGGCTTCAAGTTACAGGAAACAAAGGAGAAAAAAAGAATCAAAGTGAAGTTTAGCACTAATTAATTAATACAGTAGTTTAAGATAGGAAAGTACTTAATTTTGCTTAGGTGTTTGTATTTTTAATTAATTGCTAAACTGAGACTTATAATTAGAATATATATTTTGGTATTTTAATCCAGTATAACTAACTCCTTGACTTAAAACTCTTTATTTCCCATTATATGCAGGATAAAGACAATAGCCTCCGGAGTGGTCTTTTTGCCATATTTTCCGATGCTCCCACCCCCACCTAATTCTATCCTGCTCAACCCAAAAGCCAGAATGAGCTATCAAAATAAGAATTAAGTTGTGGCACTCCTTGAAACTACTAAAACCTTCTTATTTCACCCAAAATGAAAGTTTTGCCATAGCGTAGGGCATTGGGTATGATTAGACCCACATGCATACAATCTCTCTGATCTCATCTCCTTTTCTCTCTTCTTCATTAATTCATCATTACTGGCCCTTTGTTGTATTTAAGCATTTCTATTATTCTGTTTACTTTAGGGCCTTTGCACTTCTGTTTCTCTCTGCCTGTTCTTTCCATAGATATATTCTCAGCTTGCTCTCTCAAATTTACTTTGGATCTCTGCTCAAATGCCACCTTAGTAAAGACTTCACTTAGCAGTCTGTGTAAGTAGTAATTAAACTCTGAACCTGGTGCTTCCTTGTATCCCTCATCTATGTTATTATTCACCAAAATACTATGACTGACATACTAGAAATAAAATTCTTATTCTTTTTCCTCACTCCCAAAGAGATTGTTTCCTAATATAGAACCAATGCTTAGGTCAGTTCCTGATTATTCATAGTAGGCCCTTGTCTTTGTGCTGCTAGAACAGAATCCTAGAGATTGAATAACTTATGAAGAACAGAACTGTATCCTCTGACTGTTCCGGAGGCTGGGCAATTCCAGGTCAAGGCAGCTGCAGGTAAGGGTCCAGTCCTCTACTTCCAGGATGGCACCTCACTGCTTCAACCTCCAGAGAGCAGTTACCCTCTCATAGCAGAAACAAGGCCAAGAGAGACCAAGAGGGGTCCAAATTTGCCCTTTTATCATAGCAACAATCAAACCCATGAGGGCGGAGACCCAAGGCCAAATCACATCCTAAAGATCTCATCTCTTAATACTATTATAGTGTCAAATAAAATTCAACTGGAATTTTAAAAGTTACCAACATTTGAACCACAGCAGCCCTGTGGTGTTTGCTGAAAGAACAGATGAAATAGATAAAACCCATAATAGGATCTGTTATGCTATGCACGCCATGCTCAGTTTGCTATCTAAGCCTCCACTTTCTCCTCACAGTTCTCAGTTTCAGTTACTTCTGATCTCTTTTAAGTTCTTGGAATATACGATTTTCTTTTAACCTCAAGATTTCTTTCCATTCTTTTTTCTGTGCGTGGACAATTGTTACAGTTTAGATATGAGGCTTTCCCAAACAACTCATGTGTGAGACAATGCAAGAGGGTTGGAGGTGAAGTGATTGGGTTATGAGAGTTTAATCTAATCATTGCGTTAATCCTCTGATAGGTATGACCTGGGTGGTAACTGTAAGAAGGTACAGTGTAACTGGAGAAGGTAGGTCACTGTGGGTATCTCTTTGGGGTATCTATTTTGTGACCTGAGCTTAGACTTTTCTCTCTGCTACCTGGTGCCATGTTTTCAGTTGCTTTCCTCTACCACGCCCTTCCACCATGATGTTCCACCATACCTCAGGCCCCAAGGAATGAAGTTGGCTACCTATGGACTGAGACCTCTGACACTGTGAGACCCAAAATATACTTTTCCTCCTTAAAATTGTTCTTGTCAGATCTTTGGTCCCAGTGACAAAAAAAGCTGACTAAAACAGACAATTTTACAATTGTTAAACAAACAATTTCGTTTCTTCTGTATTTATCTTCTAGGGTAAGTCTAAATGCTAATGTGTCAGAGAATCTTTTTCCGACCATCTCTAATATATTCAATGAACTCTCAGGTGTATTTTTCACAGAACTTAACAAACTTGGAAATCCCACAGATGGACTATATTTGTAATTATTGTCTTAAAGCTTACATTTTCTAATCAAACACAAATTCTGTGAGGGCTCTCTTCATTCACCAATGCATTTTCAAAAACTAGTTAATGACTGGCACATCATAGGTATGTGAAAAAATATTGAATGGATAAGTGAAGGGACTGTATTTTAGTAAAAAAGAATTTGAAATTGTTACTGCTTTATGTCCTCATCAGGCATTCTTAGTTAAAGTGGTGTTGGTTGTCTCTTGTAATCTTTAACCTTGGGAATGACCAGGTATCTTTTCTGGCATTGATGGGAACCAGATTCCTAACAAAAAACTATGCAAATCCGTAGGAAAGGACAACTTTACAAATAACAGATTCTGGCTTCATCTGTTAGGGAAACACAGGAACTGATTCAATCTCTAGTGATTCTTCATCACACCGATAGAAAATAGGAACTACTAGAGGTAAGACAAGAAAACATTCATGTGAATGGAGTATCTAGGAGCAATCTTTAGATGCTGGTGGATGACCACCAAGATTTGTTCCTGGAAGCCATCATCATGATCTTTCTATGATTCTTGCTCTTACAGGTATTAAAACAGGGTTTTATGAGTAAACCCAGAAATATTTCAACTCTTAAAAATTTATAAAAACTAGATTTACTTTCAATTGGCTAGTAGACTAGAAAGATAAGTTATTAACTTATGAACAAGTAATTATTAGTTCTGGTGACTAAAGTGCTTATATCTGTTATTGAGGGGCATGGTTTTTCCTGTATGTATCTGGTAAGATAAATGATTAAATCAGAGGTCTGTGCAGTAGGTGCGGGGTCAGAACCAAGAGTGGTTAAGTCTTGAGGATGCTTTTCCCAGCTTGAGACCTGGTGACCAGGATATTCATGACCTCCTGCTCTCTCCTCTTGTCTCCTGGACTGTGTAGGAAGCTGGATCCTCTAAAGCCAAATTGTTATGTGGCTGCTTCCTTTAGATGATATATGCTGACTATAGATGTGTCAGTTTCACTAATTAAGCCATATTCTGGTATGTTCCCATGGAACTGGAAAACATTTTGCTAAGTGTTGTTTTCAAGTCATTTAATCCTCACAGGGCAACCTTATTTCCCTTCTCTCTAAGTACTTGGGGAGTCCTCATTGTTCAATCCTATGGGCTTGCAACTACATGGAAATAAATCACACTCACCCCCTCCTAAGGCAATGGAAGTGTGTATAACTCACTGGATACTACAGGGATATTTCTAAAAGTTACTGTTCTATATTAACATTTTCTTACTCTAATGGGAAAAACTGCTCAGCAGCCTACCTGTTTGTTCTAAATAATGGTTGCCGGAGAAGACTGGTTACAGCCAGGAGGGCAGAGGTAGGGACGAGAGCAGAGAGCCTGGGACGAACCTCTGTAGCCAGGCTTGGCTTCCTTCTTAGTGACCAGACACCTGTCATTATTCCCTCGAGATGGGGAATGAAAAGGTGAGAGCGTGTGTGGGTGAGAGAGTGCACACCCAGCGGACGCTTCTCTTCCAACACAGCTCCCTCTCGCAATCATGGTGCCACCAACCTGGAAAAAAGCGAACCCCAGATTCCACAGTGCATTCCTTCCTAACCGAGCCTGACTAATAACAAATGTTACCCTCTACCATGGGTAGAGAAGGAGGACTAGCTGTTCTGATAAATTTGGCCAAGGAAATGCCCTTCCATTCCTCCCAGTTTAGCTCTAGGCTGTTCCTCTTTCACACAAATGCTATCACAGATGGGCTGAGCAACGCCACACAGAGCCTCTGTCTCTGCCCTTGCAGAGGGATTGTGGCAGAGTAGGGCATTTTGAAGCCTTTATGTGGCGCCTCCTGAGTCAGACTGAATAGCTCTCAGCTGAAATTGCCAATGGATAAAAGCTCTCTTTAGAAATGGCCCTTCGATGAAAAGTTTTGGAATTCTTAGGATTATAACCCTTCAGCCAAATCCCATTATGTTCCATTTCTGCCTTTGAACTACAGGTAACTACAGAGATAAAGCCATTCGAGAGCGAAGGGAGGGGAAGTCTGCTCTGAAGGGGAGGGGAATGACTTAGTATCCTATCTTTGCAAAAGAAAAAAGTCTAGGTTTTTTGGATTGTTTTATTTTGTTTTTTCCTTTCTTTTCTTTCTTCTTCTTCTTCTTCTTCTTTTTTTTTTTTTTTTTTTTTTAACAGAGGTTTCTATGAAATGAAAGTAACTCTCAGGGGGAAAGTTCATAAGCTCTGTGATTGGAACTTGGCTATGGTGGCAGCCTCGCCATGAGGCAGGTATGGAAAGCTGTTGTCACGCACCATAAAAGCTTAGGCCATGCTCTGAGTTATAAGATCAGGCAGTCAGCAATTAGACGGTGATGGGAGCTGTTGCTCACTGTGCCTCTCAAGGCAACCTTTATTACTTTTTCCAGTTGTGTCTATAGGCCTTTACTTCCATTTTCTCCCTATTTACCATTTTATTAAGCATTTCTTTGCATTCAGTCTTTAGAGAATTTAATAGTCATTAATCGAGCAATTGTCACATTACTGCAAGGAAATTCACTACCAGTGCCATCAGGTGACAGAAGAAGGAAATGGGGGCATAGAGAGGTTAAGTGAATTGCCCAAATTCACTTAAGCCAGTAACTAGAGCAGAAGGGGGAACAGTCTTTGCATATGATTCCTTGTCTGCATGAACCCAAGGAATGAATGGCTATCTTACTTCAAATTTTTACTTCGAGTGGGTTTTGTTGTTCACATTTGTTATCCAGCTTTCCTCTGTTTTCCAGGTGAGCAAGGATCTTACAGAGGCTTGCATAATGATCTCCAGAACAGGTGTCTTCCAGATCAACAAGTTCAGGGCAACTCACATTTTAGAAATTACTACTGAAGATGAAAGTATTGCAGAAACAAATGCAAAGACATCTCCTCAGTAGGAATTCTTTATGCCTCTTTTGCAATAACAACAACAACAACAAAAGTCATACTTATGCCAAGTCACCATTACAAGAAAAATGTATAGAGAACTTGAGCACACAAATACATACACGCACACGCTTAGAGTGCTGTCTTGACACTGGTTACACAGAGTTAATAGTATAAGGAGAAGATCCTGATATTAAGTTGAAAGACAAAACTAGAGATTTTTGTAATGCTTTCAGTAAATAAGTTGTAAAGAAAATTCATCCTCCAGATTTTTTTTCTCAGTCCCTTTTACTTCCTTCGGGAAGAATAACATGTAAATTCATGTAGTATAAATGACTAATAAGTAAATGCTCTAGAAGAATCATAAATATCACTACCCAGTGAAATTCTTAAGCTTCCTTGTGATGCATTTCCTTTTCTGCATTTAAGCCCTATTAACCATCCTAAGATCCTGCTTTCCAACTCTCCTACCTCATTGGTTCTCAAAATAGCTGTTGAAAAGGATGAAACACAACCAGCTTAAAATAGAATTTGGAATTCAACTAATCAAGTAGAAAAAAATAAAATTGTTTCCATGAAAATCAGTTTATCTTTTATCCAAAAATAAGCATGAGCAAAGCTCATGAGCCTGGAATAGAGGGGTAGATAGAATCTAAGTGATTTAAGTTCTCCTATGGAAATAGCTTTTAAGCTTGAGAACTAAAGGTGAGTACTGGCTAGCCAAGAGGCAGAAGGGAGATACGGGATCATAGAAGGGGAGTATTTCTCAAGGAAGAAGCAACGTGTCTGACGATCAGGAAAAAGGGAGAAATATCACTGGATGGAAGACATTTGGAGTGGCCAGAGCACAGAGTATGCTCTGAGGAAGTAAAGCAAAGACGAAGTAAAGCAAGATTGGAAAGGGAGTCAGGACCAGACTAAAATGGAATAACATTTGTTTTAAACAGTGTACATTTGACTAGGAGAGTGACTTGACCTCATCTTTTTCTATGAACTTGTAAAACTACACAAGAAATCCAGAAGAAAGTACAATCCATTCTGTACTCAATATGTAAGCAGTCTGGGCTACCTTTTGCAAAGTTAACCAAATGATGACAATTCAAAAGTGGATTTCTTGGTCTATTCCAGATCGGACATATGATAATTTTGAGAGGTGTTGGAGGTCATTATTCACAAATACAGATAGCAGGTTTCTTGGACTATCACTATGGTATCACATATTATATCACTCTTATATCCTATCACCATATTGTATTCTACTTCAACACAAATGCTGTCCTAGTGCTATAACATCCCCAGCCCCTGCCAAGGTTCTAAATCCCGATGTCTCCAACATGAATTGTTCATCACTATGTGCTTAACTAGGGACTTCACAGATTCTTTGCTTCAACAGGCCCAGTCTTTCCTTCAGTGGAGTTTTCTTGGTCTGAGAATTGGCTCAAGTCACAAAGTTGTTTTCTGGGATTAAAATTTATTCCTTACAGCCCTTAATATAAGCCTTCTCATACTTTTGTCTGTATAGGGTCAAAAGACATCTTTATTGACTACTTACCTGCCTCGGCCCTAGAAACATGGTGGTCTATTATCATTGCCACAGTTCTTATATCAGAGTGGGCTTCATGGCTATGCAACTTGTGCAACTGAACAGGGCCCTATGCTCAGAAGAGTCCCAAGCTTGGCTTATCTCTGCGCTGTTGTTATCTTAATTTTAAATATTTTTAAACAAGGTTCCTGTGTTTTCACTTTACACTGGACCCTGCAAATTACGTAAGCAATCCTGCCCTGTGTTTTAGAGCTTGTAGGATACTATTGCATCATTGCTGCCTTTTAACTTGTACCCACTATGAATTTGATGGTTAAGTGCTGTTAATCTCTGACTCCTACTGAATCCTACTGTCCCCCTCATCTCTATGGAGAAAAGAGCAAAATCTCCTAGTGTTCACTCCAGCCCATAGAAGAAAACCCCCACTGAGTCCCTCAGCCATGTGAATACCCCTAAATATTTCCTATTGCTTTAGCAAAGGAAGTGGTCCCTCAGACTTCCCTGGGAATGTAATTACCTGGTGGGTTTTCAGATATTGTACAGTAAATCCTTTCTTATACGTTGCATCTCTCAGATCATCTGAATTCCTTCCACAGTAGTTTGTCAGGGAAATCCAGGCATATCCACCTTTTATTGTAGGCCATTTTATTTATTCAAACTTTAAGGAGCTATCCAAGCAGCATATTAGGACTAGCTCCAGGTGCCCCTGCCAGGCTTTTAAGTCCTGAGTCACAGATTATCCCCATATCAATAAATCTCTCTAATCTGGTCTTATAGATTGCCCCCAGTCCCTATCGAGAACCCTCAAGATTCATTGTCAGGCATGTAATTCCAGTGCCACTGCAGCATATTAGCCAGGTCACTTAATCCTTTTAATATGTACGCTCCTTCTTCCCATAACACAGACAACAGCTCCCCAGTGGGTCTTCGCTGACCTAACCCAGCCTACGGTGATTGGTCTGAGGGTTGTGAGAGTAGTGCACAGATCTTGAGGGAACTGAGCGTCTTCTTGTGCAGCCAAAGCACAGCCTCCAGGTGAGAGAAAACCCTGGCTCTCCTGTAGCAAGTGGGGGCATCCATGCTTACCCAAAAGTTTCCTGAAATTCAAAAGTCTTAAGGCTTACAAGTATATGGACCCAGATGCCCCCATCAGAGATCTCAGGGACCTTACTGGGCTGTGAATTCATGGTTTTTTTTTTCCCTACTACTTTCATGATCATGTCCTGCTTGTGATTTTTAGAACCACGGCCCCACTAACTATAGAGATGTGGGTCTTATGAAATGTAGCCCTGCTTTTGACTTTCATACTGTTCCTGAGGCAGTGAGCTACTTAACCTGAATCTGTCATTGTCTTCCTTCAGAGCTTTGATGGTAGTTAACACCAACCCTCACAGCTTCTATAATGGTCACTTCTACCAGAGCTCTAAAACACATCCAGTAGAGCGGTCCCTTCTCTGTACCGTCTCACCACAAGGGAGAGTTGTAACAAATTTAACAATCACCAGCCAGGCATTATCCCACTCCATTTATCACCGGTGTTTGTTCTGTATGGCCAGCAAGAGATCCAACACCAGAATGGCATTATAAGAATCTGCTCTTCCCTAATAGTACTTCTATTATCAGTTGTCTTCATTTTGTCCTGCAGAAGCTGATCCTGAGACTAGGGTTCAAGCTGTCTACATGTGAGGACAATACAAGGAAACACCGCAGCAGGGTGGAGAAGTATCTACAGAGAAAGGAGAGGAGCCAGTCAGAGGTGTGACATCAGAGCAGCAAGCTTCATTTCACTGTTAGACTCTGAGAGATGATGTGGGACAGTCTCACACTCGAAGCTTGAGCAAACACGAACACCTCACTTCCTCAATGCCCATCAGCCACTGGTTGAATGATGTTCTCAGGGTGCTGCATTAGTTCTTTGGCACCTCTGTCTTGTTCCCCCTTCCTGTTCCCCTTACCCCATAGAGAGAGATAAAGGAGGGAAAATGACCTAAGAAAGTCCTCAGGCAAAGAGAAACAGGTTCTCACAGTTGGAAATGGGGCACCAAGCACAGGAATAATAGGTTCCAGGGTTCTATAGCAGGGCACTAATATTATCTACTCGCATTTCCTTTTTCTTCATAATACAAAGCCTCAAGACGTTATTCAATCAAAGCATTTAGAACCTGATACCTCCATTAGACATAATTACTTATCCAGAGTTCTGGCCACACAGTGTTTTCTTCTTATCTGATGCTTCTCCACTTCTGATCCTTTATCCATATTGTTGTAGTCACTTCAGGCAAACCCACCTTCTCCTCTTGACAAATGTTTAAGTCTTTTCTATTATTCGAACACATACCAAATCCTTCAACCTCCAGCTTTCAAACTTAGAACTCAGTTCAAGAAGCAGTTCTGGAGAGCTTCCATAAGACTAAGACCTTGATATGCTCTCCTATCCTGCTAGTCATTCCCCAGTTATACCACTAGTAAGGAGGGGGAGCTGATGAATGGGGAAAGGCTAAAGGAATTACATTTTATATGAATCTAATATCTAGGAAGAAGCTTACAAAATAGAAAAGAGTGAGAAAATGCATGCCAGTGAGATGATCCAGAGTAACTGAGCCTTCTCAAGGAGGCTAAGGATGGAAAGATTCCTGAGTCTAGATCAGGATAAGAGGGTGAGAAGGTGAAAGGGTCAGCTAGACAGGTTGGTGGGAACTAGATTGTGCAGGACCTTGGAGTTTGTAAAATGTATTCCTGACTTTATTTTAGAAGAATGAAAAAAAAAACATTTTAATTGTATGAATGACTTAATCATATCCCTGTTAAGAAATTATTGGGAATGAATCAGAAAAGTTGACAGAAAGGTTGATTAAGATGCTATTGCAATTGTTTCTGAAAGAAAGCTGAGATAACTAAGGGGGGAAAGCGAGAGACTGGTATTAGAGATGATTTGGGAAAACGTATAAACACCTTGTTTCCAGGTATGTTTCTCTAATTCTGAACACTGTTATATCCTTGGCATCTACAGTAGTTTCAGGTATGTAGTAGTTGAATGAATGAAATGACCATTCTCTAAACTCACAGTAGCCTTGTGCAACCTATTCACACTGACTTTGTGTCATAATTTCCTTAAATCCTGATCTCCTACTGTAGTACTTACCAACATGTTGGTACATGGAAAAAATTCCACATTTATAAACCACACTGAGTAAACTAGAAAGAATTAGGATCCTCATAAGCTTGTTGGGAAAATCATTACATATTTTTCTTTCTATTGTATAATTATGACATTAATACACACAGAATTAGGGGAAACACTTGATACTGAATTTTTGTAAAATTTCCAGAAAACATTCCCAAAATATTTTTAATTTATGATAATATCAATGTATACCTGTCTCTCAGTCATCAACATACAGGATGTGGAGTTGTGTCCTGTTGAAGGCAAAACCAGGGGTGGGTGGTACTTGGTCAGCCCTAAGCACTCCACACGAGCAACATAAGGCTGTGGAGAAAGCAGAGCAGCCAGAAGACCAGACTTTTCTCCTAATGTTCTCTTAAAATTCTTGCTTCTTGCTAACTATATTTTAGTTTAAATCCTTTACTGTTTTGAATTGAGGACTTCTTTAAAAACAGAAATACCATTAACTAATTTAGGATTAACAGGAAAACATGAATAAATTCTTTGTGCATCACAAGGTTTTATATCATGAAACTCTCAACACATATTTTTTAAATGAACATATAAATGACATTTTCTAAATGGAGAGAAAATTTACCTGGACTGCTGTGCATTTTGAAACTGAACTGAAGAACACAAAAATGTTCTAGTGTCTGAGAGACCACTTACTGGGATTCTTTTTTTTTTTTTTTTTTTTTTAACAAACTACTAACATTTATTTTTTTTTATTTATAAAATATTTCAAATATTTTAGTACATATGCAGAAACACATAGGAATTGATTACTATGTAATCTGTTTTATTCAACAAATATTTGCTGCTTTGTGCTATGTGCTTGATACAGATCAAGGCTCATGACATTAAGCAGTGAGTAAGGCAGAGAAAGTCCTTGTCTCATGGAGTGTGTGTGTGTGTGTGTGTGTGTGTGCTTGCACAAACATATGCAAGCACCTATATGACATTGATCCATAGCATGGGACTCTAAAACGATACCCTGTACCGTGTTTACTTGGAACTCAATCTTCAAGTGGAAGACAAGGATTTACTCAGTTTAATTGTACAATTTTTCAAAGAAAAGCCTAAAACCTAAAACAGGGAAACATGATCATTATAATTATGCTCTATCACTGAGTGATTTGAGGAAAAAATAAACAAAATAGACAAAGGAGACTAAGCAAGCTGAGTGATGAATGAGAGGACTTAAAATTTCTGGCAGAGAACATAGGTCATACTAAACCAGAAAGGGGAGATTCATTTAGGTACATAAAAATGTGGCATCTCCATTCAGAGAAACTACTCCCTGCATTTGTTCTATTACCAAGCTATTAACTTCTTGAAAATAAAAATTAAATTCTTAAGCTGGAAGATGTGGAATTAATTATGATGATATGTGAAGAGAAGAGGAAGTGTTTCCGTAGGGCTTCAAGTGTGCTAAAAGTGAGTGGAATGGAAGAATCATACCCATTGGAGGACTGTGAAAGACTTTTCAGGAGGAAATACTCAGATATTTTAGGGATGGAATAAGGTTAGTTTTTACATATAAAACAGATTTCTCAGGTAATTTCAGATAAATAATAAAAACAAATTTTTATTTTCTATCCTGTCCTCCAATTCTTTGGACATTTCCAACAGGCCATTCTCCCTACAGGTATTTGTGAGTGGGGTGTACAATTTTTTTTTCTGATAGGATAATCCCGCAGGATCATGCTTGAGGATGAAATGAAAATGACGCTCTTAAGTGACTTTCAATCAAATAAGAAAAAAAAAATGACGAAAAATGCATGATACAAAGTATTATGGACAACTCTCAGAGATTCCTAAAATGAACCCTAAACTCTGAATAGCAGGACAGCATCTAAATGCCAATTGTGAGAATTTGTTTCCTTTATCCATACTCATACATTCACCAGCTGCCCTTCCACTTTTCTCATTGTTTGTTTGCCAGAAAGATGGGTCAACTAGTCATAAACAATGGGGAAGTGGCAGTTAAAAACAATAAAGGGAAAAACAGCATAAAAAGAGACATTGAGATCTAAAGATGAATGTGTATAATATAGTGCAAGCAAGGGGTAATCCAGGCAGACTCCAACAGATATAGGGCAATGAGAGTAACTTTATTAAAGTCCTCAGAAAGTCTTTGGGGCCTTGGACACTAAGAAGTCACCAGAGACCTAAATTGTTACACATCATGATTCTAGCCTTCAGTCTCACTAGCAGGCTGTGGCTTATTAAAAACATAGACACCGGCCCAATTGTCATGCTATGTGTCTGAAAGAAGCATCAGACTCTCCCATGATACACAAGAGATGATAACAGGACCACGGAGAGGTTCAAATCATGCCACATAAACTGTGATGCATTGCTCCAAAAAAATGTTAATTCTGCAAGTACTTGATAAAAGTGAATTTAATTTTCATAATTTAATAAGGCACACAAAACCTCAATAACATATAAGAATTTTCAAGCATCCCATAGAGCAGACTTCAAGTATAAGCAAAAATTACTCAAGGTTTAAGGACGGTCTCCAAACCTTAGAACAAACACCCCATGAGATCTTTAATGTCATTACAAAGCAAAGGAGTCTAAGTTTATAAGTTCTCATCTGAAACACCCTAACACAGTGAAGTACGTGCTGGTTGATTTATCCCTTCTGGAAGAATGAAAGGTTGCGTTGGACCTGGTGAGATTTTAACCTGTGATCCTAGAGAATCTTCCAGAGCTTCAAACCTGAAGTTTGATGTGTAACCTACTGGTTTAAAGGGACCTACATATTAGTACTGGAGAGTCAGACATAGTGGGTGGGTACATCAGACATCAGAAAGAGCAATTTAGTCAGCAAGACACCTGTATTCCCTGTTCTAATCATAAAAAAGATGATCTTTCCAAGAGCTACCACAAGGAGAATTTTGATAGGCACCGAGTGAAAGCAAGTCTTGTTGCTGGGACTTTCCTTTATGGAGCTTCAGCCTCAGTTGAGAAAAGGGTCTTAATTTTTGCTGAGAACGTATTGTCTTATTTTACCCATTTAAGAGTTGAGTTACATATTATGTCATGCACAAAATTGTACAATACCACTGAATGTACATGACTGTTGAGTATGAATTATAATGATTTTATTTCTATTTATTTAATTAATATTCCTCAGTATCACAGTCTTATCATTACAGGGACTCAGGCAGACACATAGCATTGCCTGAAACATAACTCATCAAACTGACAACTTGCTGTAGCACTGTTATTAAGCAGGGCTTCTATTAAATGCCATTCCCACCCTGACTCCCCACAACTCCTAATGCCTGCCCCACTGAGAGGCCACATTCCCAGAAATGAGAACAGAACTTCCTCCTTCTTTGCTGCTGGTAATGTCGAGTTTCCTTTAATATACTATTTATTCTCATATGTTATTTTCACCTGTGGAAAGAGAGGGAGAGAAAAAGACAGAAAGGAGAGACGGTAGGATAAAGAGATTTAGAAAATAAAAAACAAGATCAGTCTTTTTGTCCTGTGATGTATATCTCAATATAACCAAGGGTTGTTTGTTTGCTTGTTTGTTTTGAATCTAAAGCAGTATCAATTATTGCGAATATTTACTAAGAAATTACATTTTTTCAGCTCCTATTACCCATTTCTGACTAAATGATTAGATTTGCTTTCGAGTCAATGCAATTTGGTTTTAAAAATAGCCAAAGCAAGCAGACGGCTTAAAAAAAAAAAAAACAAATATTTTTCTTTTTTAAAATTATCTTAACTTGGTTTTTAATTTCTAATTTTCCTTCTTTCTTACCTCTCTTTCCTTTTTACTATCCTACCCCATTCTCAGGAAAACTACTCTACTTTTCTGTATTATTATTATTATGATTTTTTTTTTTTTTTTTGGTACCGGGAGCACTTAACCACTGAACCACATTCCCAGCCCCCTTTTATACATATAAAATATAATATATTATTACATATTTTATTTACAGACAGGGTTTTATTGAGTTGCTTAGGGACTCACTAAGTTGCTGAAGCTGGCTTTGAACTCTCAATCCTCCTGCCTCAGCCTCCTGAGCTGCATCTGGCAATAGAAGAGATTTTTAAAAGGTTTTACTAAAATTTAACATGTATAATTCCTTCTTGGGTCTTCAACTCTCCCTACGATACTGAATTAAAAGATTCAAAATAGATCAGTCATACATTTACATATAACACATTTATGTAATCCATTGAAAATATTTTGCTAGAAGTGGCTATTTTACTTTGTGACTGATAGTGAAACTATCTACATTTTAAATGTTAAGACTTAAATGTATACTGGGGCAAAATTTCTCCTTTGATGCTTGTGCGTTCATATAATTTACTGAGTCTAGGGTTGCCAGAGTACATAAAAGATGCTCAGCTAAATTTGAATTACAGATAAAGAACAAGTAACTTTTTGGTATAAGAATGTCACAAATACTGCATGGACCATACAATAAAAATTAGTATCTGTAATCCAAAATTTGAATTTAACTAGGTGTCTTGTATTTTTATTTGCTAAATCTGGCTTCCCTGTGCTTAAAAGTTAAATTAAAGGGCTTGCATAACCTAAAATTGGAGCAGCACTTTTGGTGATGTGAGATTTTTCAGCAGTTTCATCTGTAATTTAATAAACTGTTGATTGAGACTTTGGTTGAATTGTTTTCTAGTTGTCAATATTTATCTTGACAACTACCCACATATGGGTATGTCTTCAGAAGTAGTATATATATTGAAGATTGTTATTGTGATGCTATAGCTATGTCTATTAACCCATGTGGTAAAACCTGAATTTGCCTAATACCAGACCAAAGCTTTAGTCATAGTGGAGTGTTTTAAAACTCCAAAGAGTCAGCGTCTCTCAAAATATCTCCTTGACCCTTGTAGTACTAGCAAAATGATCATTGTCTTGGAAAGGGAGAGTATATCACAGACCCCTCAAAAGTATGAAGATACACACCCCAGCAAAAGGCTCTGGCTGGGAGTTAGAAGCCTATGCATGTCCTCTGCATGTTCCATCTTTACTTTCCCACCGTCGGCTTCCATCTTTTCCTTACAGACTCTTTTTGATTCTTCATTTTTGACAAAAAAAATTTACCCTACAGTTGTAACTATATACCTATAGGTATATCCATGATCAGAGCCTTCATTTCCTTCCATTTTCTTAGGATTAAAAATTACCACAGGCCCAACTTGCAGCAAATAAACACCTTTGTGCTAATAGGCTGTGGTCAGGGAATGGTATGACGTACTGGTGGATAGTGACTCATTTTGGATCAAGTGCAGCACCTATGGAAAAGTTGGAAAGACCTTTTGATATATAACCATTGTCTAAGAAATAGAAGTTTTTAAGTAGGTGAAGGTGGAAGATAAATTCTGAGGCAGAGCATGCAGTCAAGCTTAGGTAGGTTTATGGAGCTCCCCAAGTACCTGAGGGTAAGGGAACAGCAAGCACAGGAAGGACAAGACCAAACAAGGAAAACTTGGCCTCACACCAGAATGTTAAGGACAGTATTTTAATGATCAACCAAAGCAGTATTTTAAGCACTTCTTTTCCAGTGTTTTATTTTAATGCCAAATTGAAATCTCAGTTCAAATAATTTGTTCCATTATTTTGTGCAAAAAAGAAAAAAATATCCACAAATATGAAGTGAATAATCATTAGGGAAAAGATACTAGGCTAAGTGTTCTGAAGTGCATTTTCAAAAGTGTAATTGGGAGTAGGGAATATTACTGTATAGATTTTGTATTTTTAGATTCTGGTATTTATTATTGGAAGTATTGGTTGGAGAAGTTATTTTTGCTGAATATACCACTTCTCTTATGATAGCTTCCTTTAATAATTTTTTAGAAGAAAAGTTAGCCATGACCTCATTAATTTGTTTAAAAGTAAGCTACAGTATTTTTATTTCATTTAACTTTTGTGGAGATTTAGGGTACTTTTAGATCCAGCACTTATGTGAAATTACAATTTAAAATCTTAGTGTCTGCTTTCTCCAATATCTTACTAATTCTTATAGAAGCTTGTAGTAATAATAGCCAAAGGCAAGTATAGCAGTTAAACGAAAGAGATTAAATTGAAATTTTTAAGGTGAGATGAGACTACTAACTACTCTTGAAATAAATTTTAGGTTTGTGGAGGCAAAGCAAATGTACTTAATGATAACCATGTGCCACGCATTATTCTAGGCCGTTCCTGAATATTAACTCACTTAATCCTTGAAACAAAGCTCTTGCATAGTTGATGATATTTTTCTGATTTTGCAGATGAGGAATCCTAAGTTCAGAGAAGTCTGGAGCTTTTCCAAGGACACAACCTGCAGTAAGGGGCGAGGAACTTAATTACTGAAGTCTAGCTCTATGGACCTTGCTCAGGTGCAGGCTACTTCTAAGACATTAACTCATTTAATAATTCTTAAGCCCAATATTTTATAAAACATAAGCTAAATATTAACATGATTGTTTATGATTCCAAATAAAGCCTTAGGTTTACTTACTTCAAATATCTGATGTCTTCTTGTGTATGACAGGACTTCCCTTTTCATGTTCTTTTACTATTAGATAAATTCTTATTATATTAAAACAAAGTAAAATAGCAAAAATAGAACTTTCATAATACTAGAATAATTCTGACTGAACAATTAAAATATTCAGTATTTATTTAAGGAATCAAGGTATAAATAATTTTGAAAGTTCTCACAATCGTTTATTTAAAATAAAAATCAAAGGTACATTATAATAGCAGATTATTAACACTCCTAAAAAGGCTGTTTTCTCAATTTCATGACTCCTTAATTAAGGGCTGATGATATTTACTCTAAAAAGTAGCTGGTATAATCCCATCAGCTCAGGAGAATGAGGCAGGAGAATATCAAGTTCAAAGCCAGCCTCAGCGAAAGTGAGGCACTAAGCAACACAATGAGACCCTGTCTTTAAAAAAGAAACAAAATAGGGCTGGGATTGTGGCTCAGGGGTCGAGTGCCCAAGTTCAATCCCGAGTACCCCCCGCCAAAAAAAGTTAACTGGTAGATACCACACACATACATGGGATGAACAATGTACTTTTGAATGATGAGTGGGTCATTGGAGAAATTAAGGGGGAAATCTCTAGGATACAGTAAAGGCAGTTCTAAGAGGCAAGTTTTTATCTATGGGTGCCTACATTACAAAACAGAGAGATCTAAAGTAAAGTACACTTATATATGCATTTTAAGGTCTTAGAAAAACAAACCCACCCTAAAACTAGTAGAAGTAAAGAAACAGTAAAGATTAGAGCTGAAATTAATGAAATAAAAAACTAAAAGAATGCAAAAGATCAATGAAACAAAGAGTTATTTGAAAAAATAAATGAGATTTATACATTCACAAATGAATTTTATCAAATCTTTAAAGAAAAAATAATACCAGTACTTCTTAAATTATTCCATGAAATTGTAAGGGAGGGAAAGTTTCCATACTTATTCTATAAAATCAGTATCACCCTGGTACTAAAACCAGACATGAACATTTGAAGAAAGAAAAAAATATAGACCAATATCATTAATAAAAATGATGCAAATTCTGCAGGAAATTAATAACAATTTAAATACAACAAAACATTTAAAAGATCATTCACCATGATCAAGGTGGTCTATCCCAGAGATGCAAGCCTAGTTCAACATATTTACATCAACAAATGTAATATACCACATAAATATAAGCATAGGCAAAAATTACATGATCATCTTGATAAATGTAGAAAAAGCCTTTGATGAAATTCAACACCTTTTCTTAATAAAAACCTTGAAGAAACAAGAAAGTAAAAGAATTAACCATGATATTAAAAAAGCTATAGGTGATAAACTCAAAGTCAACATCATACTGAATGGGGATAAAGCATTTCCCCTAAAATCAGGAACCAAAGAAATCTATTCTCACCACTCCTATTGAGTATAGTGCTTGAAATTTTAGCCACAGTGATTATAAAAGAGAAAGGAATAAAAGAAATACAAATAAGAAAAGGGATAGTCCAATTATTTCTATGTCATGTATGAGATGACATGATGCTGTACTTAGAAGACTCTTCCACCAAAAAACTTCTAAAGTTGATAAACAGATTCAGCAACGTAACCAGATACAAAATTGACATATAAAAACCTATTTTTTTGTACACCAATAATAAATCTTAAAAAAATTAGGAAAACAAACCCATTCACAATAGTCTCAAAAAGAATAGAATATCCAGGAATAATCCTAACCAAGGTAATAAAAGACCTCTGCAATGAACATTGTAGAACTCTGAAGAAAGAAATAGAAAAAAAGATTAGAAAACAGGAAGACTTCCCATGATCATGGATAGGCAGAATTAATGTCATTCAAATGTTTATATTACCAAAGGAAATCTACATATTTGATGCAATTCCCATTGAAATACCAAAAATATTCTTCACAGAACAATACTCTTTACAGATTCATTTGAAAGAACAAAAGACCTAGAATAGCCTGAACAAATAAAGCAGTGCTGAAGGCATTACAACATCTGATTTCGAATGGTACTTAGTAACAAAAACAGTATGGTATAAACATTGATGTGGCTGCGTTACTGTAGTATGCTGCTTTTAAGTCCTTTGGGTATAAACGAAGGAGTGGGATAACTGGGTCAAAAGGTGGGTCCATTACAAGTTTTCTGAGGATTCTCCACACTGCTTTCCAGAGTGGTTGCACCAATTTGCAACTCTACCAGCAATGTAAAAGTGTGCTTTTTCCCCACATCCATGCCAACATCTGTTATTGTTTGTGTTCTTGATAATAGCCATTCTAATTGGAGTAAGATGAAATCTTAGAGTTGCTTTAATTTGCATTTCTCTAATTACTAGAGATGCTGAACACTTTTTCATATATTTATTAATCACCTGTATGTCTTCTTCTATAAAGTGTCTGTCCAATACCTTGTTGTGGAACCAAACTAGACGCCCTTCAACAGATGAATGGATAAAGGAACTGTGGTATATATACACAATGGAATATTATTCAGCAACAAAGAAGAAGAATATTATGGCATTTGCAGATAAATGGATGGAATTGGGCAATACCATGCTAAGTAAAATAAGTTAATACCAAAAACCAAAAGCCAAATGTTTTTTCTGATAAGTGAATGATGATATACAATGGGGGTGGGGCGGGGTGAGAGAAGAATGGAGGAAATTTAGATTATGTAGAAGGAAATGAGAAGAAGGGTGGGTATAAAAAAATGGTGGGGGGGCTGGGGAGATAGCTCAGTTGGTAGAGTGCTTGCTTTGTAAGCAGAAGGCCCTGGGTTTGATCCCCAGCACCCCCCCAAAAAAATGGTGGAATGAGACAGACATCATTACCATATATACATGTATGAATCTACATCATGAACAACCATAGAAACAAAAAGATGTACCCCATTTGTGTACAATGAATCAAAATGCAGTCTGTAAAATATAAAAAATAAATAAATAATCACATAAAAAAAAGAGTATGGTGCTGGGATAAAAACTGATACATAAATGAAAGGAACAGAAAGGAAGACAGAAACAACTTAACACAGCTACAGCCATCTGATTTTTGACAAAGACCCCAAACACATACAGTGGAGAAAATTCAGTCTTTTTAACAAATGGTGCTGGGAAACCTGGGTGTCCATATATAGAAAAATAAAACTGGATCTCTACCTCTTACACTGTACAAGAGTCATCTCATAATGAATTAGGGAAACCAGGCATGGTGGTGCATGCCTGTAATCCCAGCAGCTCAGGAGGCTCAGGCAGGAGGATCACAAGTTCAAAGCCAGCCTCAGCAAAAGGGAGGCACTAAGCAAATCATTGAGATACTATCTCTCAATAAAATACAAAATAGGGTTGGGGATGTGGCTCAGTGGTCAAACGCCCCTGAGTTCAATCCATGGTACCCCCCCAAAAAAATGAATCAAAGATATAACTTTAAGATAAGAATCCTGGCGACTGTTAGAATAAAAGAATAGGGAAAGCACTTCAACATACAACTGCAGTCAAAGACTTCCTGCATAGGATCCATATAGCTCAGGAAATAAGAAAAAGAATCAATAAATGAGATGGTATCAAATTAAAAATCTTCTGCATAGCCAGGGAAAATTTTAGAATGAAGGAATAACTGATAGAATGGGAGATATTTTTTACCAGCTACCACAATATATATAGAACTCAAAAAGTTCAACATTCAAAAAAGCAAATAACCCAGTCAATAAATGTACTAATGAACTGATCAGACACTTCTGAGAGAAGTACAAATGGCCAAAACTGTATGAGAAAATGTCCCTCTTCAGCCATCAGGGAAATACAAATCAAAGCTACACTGATTCTGAGATTCCGTCTCACTCCAGTTAGAATGGTAACATCAAGAATACAAAGAGCATTAAGTACTGCTGGTAAGGATGGAGGGAAAAGAAACACTTACACACTGTTGGTGAGAACATAAATTAATATAGCCACTATGGAAATCAGTATGAAGATTCTTCAGAAATCTAAAAATGGAAATACTACAGGATACAGCCGTACAACTCCATGGTATTTATTCAAAAGAATTAAAAATCAACATACTTTAGAGATATATGCATACCCTTTTATCACAGCACAATTCACAATATTCAAGTTATGGAACCAGCCTAGGGTTCATGGACAGATGAATGATTAAAAAAAAAAAAAAGCAGTATATATACATATTGGTGTTGTATTTGGCCAAAAAGAAGAATGATTGCAAGAAAATGGATGGAAGTACAGACTTTAATTTTGAGCAAAGACAGAGAGAAAAAAATGATTATATGTTTTAGACCCTTAGAGCAGAGGGAAAGGTTGGAGGAAGGGAGGTAGGTAAGCATGGGGGGAACATTGGGGAATGAAATCGATCAAATTATGTTTTTATGTATATGTGAATATGCTACAATGAAACCCATAATTCTGTAAAATTGAGATTCACCAATTAAAAAAAAACTACAAATACAATATCTGGTATATGACTCGGAGACTCTTTTAACATGATAATTATATTGCCTGAGACTGTTCCAAGAAATAATTGCTTTAATAATGACAGAAAAAAATCTGCTTATTAAAAATAACATAAAATATGAGTGTGCTTTATTTTGGCACCAGCTTCAAAATCATCAATTATATTTCAAATTCATTCTAAGTTGTAAAATTATCTTGGATGAAGTTTATCTGTATTATTACATAATTTCTATAAATGGAAAACCACCTTTCTCCCTCCCCTAAGCTTTAATAAAACAGGCAAATATACATCTCAATGGCAGATTAAGGCTTTTTTGTAGCTAAGCCTAATTAAAATGGCAACATTCCAATGGTTTCTTTACCAGGGAGCAAGGACATCTGTAAGGGATAAAAAAAATACCAAGCATTTTGATGCATTTGTTTCCAGTGTTTAAATGTGGCAACAGAAAACAGAGATTGATACTGGCTAAGCTACAAGCAACATTTGAGTTAGATGTTTAAAAAGAGTACAGGAAATCAAAGCAGTTAAATGCATTTTGACTTTAGGTTGTTTTGCATGCTGTTTCTGCCAGTTTTCAGTACCAGAGAGTTTCTCAAATTGTGTCCTGCATAGTATAGTCCCCTCCTGGAAACTTTTATTTAAGTTCTACAGGAAAGAATCTAGTTTAATTACCCCACATTTCCCAAACTTGCTGACTGTGGATTTTTTTCTTTTCTTCCCAGCATCAACTACATTCACCTCTGAGCACCATTTGGGATGTGATACTCTAATATACTATCTCTTGCCATTTTAGAATATTGCCTTAGTCCATTTGGACTGCTATAGCAAAACAGCACAGACTGGGAAATTTAAAAACCACAGAAAAGTGTTTCTTACAGTTCTGGAGGCTGGGAAGTCCAAGATGAAGGCACCAACTGGTTGGGTGTGGTAGGTCTGCTCTCTGCTTCAAAGATGACCCTTATTGCTGTAGTCTCCAGAGGGGATTGCCTGGTATCTTCACATGGTAGGAGAGTCCCTCTGAAATATTTTGTAGAAACATTAATTAATTCACAGGGGTTCCACCCTCATGACTTAATCATTTCCCCAAAGGCCTCAGGTTTTAACACACCACAGTGGGGATTAGATTTCAACACATGAATATAGGGGGGCATTCACATCATAGCAAATGTCAACACTAAGCATTAAAACATAATATAGCATAAAAAACTAAAATAGTTTTTATTCCCCAAAACAATTTTATAATGACCATGTATGTTCCATGTAATAAGTTGCTAATGTAAGTTTCAAGACAGAGATACAATGAGAAAGGAAATAAAATGTTCCTGCGCTGAGAGAAAATACGTGGTGCTTATAAAAGCTGATAGAATGTGTTGCACCAATTTATACAAATTCTTTACTCTCATTTCTCCAATAACTGACCAAAGATATTTTGTGGCTCCAAACCATGTTATATTCAAATTCATTTCATAACTATTTTAGTGCCTAAAATAGAGGAATCATCAGCAAATATCTACTGAATTAAATTAAATAATGGAGAATTCCTCAGTCTATTCATTTTCTTCCTTTACCACCTCAACTTTCAGAATTATACCAGCTGAAAACCCTGACTTTTATTTAAATTTATTTTTCTTGTGTTCAGAGTAGGATTTAACAACATGTGTGCTAACCAAATTTAAATATGCAAATAAGATGAATGGTACACTTTTAAATTCTTGATTCATACACGAACTAGGATTGAGAAGTACTTTTTCGTATGTTTTTTTTTTCATTTTTATGACATATTTTATAATGAATGAAACACCATTATTTTCAAATTATCATCAACCTCAAAGCAACAATTTCCTTTCTAATTTCATCAATTTAAATTCCCAAAGATTTTAAAACCAGGAGAGAATGATATAGACAGTGCCAGGTGGTTTCCGTGGGAGCAAATATGTCAGGTGGACAAACTTAACTGCAGAAATATTTCAAAGCAGAAGTTTGTTTTTGTGCGTTTTCCCCCCCTTAGGCTACATTTTTCACCTGTCATGTGACACAATGTACAGACAGAACGTTGTAAGTGCAGGATTAGAAGAAGGGTTTCTTTCACAGGAGCTATAGTTTGTGCCGAGCTAGTTAAATTCAGCTTTGACATGTAGATAATGAATAAGTTCTTTAGTGTAATCACTTTCCTTTTTTATAAGAAACTTATAGTCTCTGAAAATAAAAAGAAAAGTGAGCTTCTTTCAAAGAAAAAGTTACTCCATAATAATCTAATATTGGTTGCCTGATATTTACTACCACTTGATACTTTTCACATATCTTGAAATAAACTTTTTTTTTTTTTTTAACATAAAATGACCTGGAATCAGTTTTGTGGGACAAAAGTCTGAGCTCCAGTAAAGCAAATTAAAAAATACATATTTATGAATTCATAGCAAAGTGTTCTGTGCATCTTCTAGATTTGTAGTAGTAGTAATTATAATCAAAGTTATTCAAATATCTTTTTCAACATTTTAAAATCTCATGTATTTTCAATTTTCAGATTAAAAGTTTAGTCATGATTTTCCTTTCACTTAGGCACTTATTTTACCTAATTTTGACTTTCATGAGCAGTTTTAATTATTTGGTAAATAGAATTAAAATTTATTAGAATTTTTTGGCATTGCTATTTATTTACCAAAGTATGATCAGCTTTTAGTTAAGGAAAGAAAAACTGCTCTAAGTATATCAAGCAGAAAGGGATTTAATATAGGGACTTAGGGGACATAGACACACACTAGAACCTGTCTGCCTTCTTTATTTCCTGCACTAAAAGATAATGTTAAGTGTAGTGATGGCTAACTGTGGGAAGATGGTATTCGGAAGGAGGAGGTCAGGAAGTGTGGTGTTAATTTGAAATGACAATTTCCACAAGTTTTATATAAGGACAGCATGTTAGAACATGACACCAGGGACATTCCAGAGGCTTTCATTAATGTCAGCTTAAAAGAATTCACGTGTTAGAGCAAGGATAGTGTGGCAAACCTGGTGATCAGCTAATTTAGAGAATTGAACAAATAAACCAATATGTTAAAAATAATGGGAGCAGATTTCTCATTGAAGAGGAAAAGATTTCAAATAGGAAATAAAAACAGAAAAAAACTAGAAGAAACCCTGTAATGTTAGGCAGAAATTAGAACTACTAGTGTAAACTCATAGCTTGATAGGTAGATCAATGAAAACATAGGTATAAAGATATGTGTGTTTATATAAATATGTTTGTGTAGGTATGTACACAGATTCATATAAACATATTCCCAGTTCTGTGAATAAGAGGCTCTAGACATAGCAATGAGCTCTCCCAGCACACAGATTTGGGCTTCTAAGTACAATTGTTCACTACATGAAGCAGGGCTCTTAGACAAATGGCATATTCCAGAGCTGGATTTGGAAAAACATAATTTTCATCTATGTAAATAAGTAGTGCAATGCTCCAAGAATGGAGGTTTTATGAGGGCAAATTAAAGAAACAAAAGAAACCTGCTTGAATTCTATTGCTCAAGTCTAAGAAGTTCAAGTATCAAAATAAAAACTTACAGTAATGGATATTAACCCACATAATTAAACAGGATCCGTGTCTTCATGTCGAGAATGAGAAGGTTGCTCTTTCATTAATGCCAGTCAATAGATGTATCAGGAATGAGTAACTGAATGAGGAAAAACTCATCATTTTACAATTATCATAGCACTAATTCAGACAAGAATTATTAACAAATACTAAAAAAGTTGGGTAGAAGTATAATGAGAAAAGAAATATTAATCTAGAAAAAATAATAACCTTCACAATGGAGAACACTGGTTTTCACACCTCAATCTAGTGATCAAAATTTAAGCCACAAATCAAAATGGCATTCTACTAGAAAGAATGCAATGAGAAGACCAGGGTGTTAGTTCTGTGCTATTCCTGCCCAAAAAATGTTAGGTAGAGTCTAATCATGATGAAATATCAGCCAAATTTAACTGAAGAACATTCTACAAAATTGTTGCCCTATAAACTTCAAAAGCATCAAGGTCAGAGAAATGAAAGACAAGGCCCTGCTCCAGATCAAAAGCCCCAAGAGACAACCAGATGTGATGGCTTTTGCCATTAAGGATATCAGTGGGGACAGTGGGGAAGGACAAATGGGATCCCTAGGTGAAGAGCTTATGGAGATTTGCTTCATTGTTTTGCAACAGCCTGGGAAGCTTGAAATTTATTCAAAATAAACTTTTTTTAAATTTAACAATAACTGAAGAGCCACATGAAGATACTGATAATGCAGGGTTCACAAGTGACATTCAAGAATCTCACAAAAGAGGTGAAAGACCTCTACAATGAGAACTACAGAACACTAAAGAAAGAAATTCAAGAAAACCTTAGAAGATGGAAAGATCTCCCATGTTCTTGGATAGGAAGAATTAATATTGTCAAAATGACCAACTACCAAAAGCGCTATACAGATTCAATGCAATTCCAATTAAAATCCCAATGATGTACCTTACAGAAATAGAGCAAGCAATTATGAAATTCATCTGGAAGATTAAGAAACCCAGAATAGCTAAAGCAATTCTTCGCAGGAAAAAATGAAGCAGGGGGTATCGCAATACCAGAACTTCAACTCTATTACAAAGCACTAGTAACAAAAATGGCATGGTATTGGGACCAAAATAGACAGGTAGATCAATGGTACAGAATAGAGGACACGGACACAAACCCAAATAAATACAATTTTCTCATACTAGACAAAGGGGCCAAAAATATGCAATGGAGAAAAGATAGCCTCTTCAACAAATGGTGCTGGGAAAATTGGAAATCCATATGCAATAGAATGAAACTAAACCCATATCTCTCACCGTGCATAAAACTAAACTCAAAATGGACTAAGGACATCAGAATCAGACCAGAGACCCTGCATCTTATAGAAAAAAAAGTAGGTCCAGATCTTCAACAAGTCGGCTTAGGACCAGACTTTCTCAACAGGACTCCCATAGCACAAGAAATAAAAGCAATAATCAACAACTGGGATAGATTCAAACTAAAAAGCTTTCTTTCAGCAAAGGAAACTATCAGCAATGTGAAGAAAGAGCCTAAAGAGTGGGAGAAAATCTTTGCCAATCATACTTCAGATAGAGCACTAATCTCCAGAATCTATAAAGAACTCACAAAACTCAACACCAAGATTACAAATAACCCAATCGACAAGTGGGCTAAGGAAATGAACAGACACTTCACAGAAGAAGACCTACAAGCAATCAACAAACATATGGAAAAATGTGCAACATCTCTAGTAATAAGAGAAATGCAAATCAAAACCACCCTAAGATTCCATCTCACCCCAATTAGAATGCCGATTATCAAGAATACAAGCAACAATAGGTGTTGGCGAGGATGTGGGGAAAAAGGTACACTCATACATTGCTGGTGGGGTTGCAAATTAGTGCAGCCACTCGGGAAAGCAGTGTGGAGATTCCTTAGAAAACTTGGAATGGAACCACCATTTGACCCAGCTATCCCATTCCTTGGCCTATACCCAAAGGACTTAGAATCAGCATACTACAGAGATACAGCCACAACAATGTTCATTGCTGCTCAATTCACCATAGCCAGATTGTGGAACCAACCTAGATGCCCTTCAGTTGATGAATGGATAAAGAAACTGTGGCATATATATGCAATGGAATATTACTCAGCCATAAAGAATGATAAAATTATGGCATTTGCAGGCAAATGGATGAAATTGGAGAATATCATGCTAAGTGAGATAAGCCAATCTCAAAAACCAAAGGAAGAATGATCTCGCTGATAAGTGGATGATGACACATAATGGGGCATGGGAGGGGTTAGTTTTAGGGTTAGAGTTAGGGTTAGGGTTAGGGAGGGGGGCAAGAATAGGGGAAGGAAGGACTGTATAGAGGGAAAAGAGGGGTGGGAGGGGTGGGGGGAAGGGAAAAAATAACAGAATGAATCAAACAACATTACCCTATGTAAATTTATGATTACACAAATGGTATGCCTTTACTCTATGTACAGAGAAACAACATGTATCCCATTTGTTTACAATTAAAAAAAGAGAAAAAAAAAGAATTATGTATCAGTAGGAGCTTCATGGAATTTACAGTGATGCTACAGAAGTGAGGCGTGTGATTCAAAACCAGACATGCAGAGGTTGTTGCAAAATCTCACCTGTAAAAAATCCGTGTGTCAATAAAATGTTGCAGATAAGGAAGCACATGGAGTGGGGCAAGGATGTAAGCAGGAAGGGAAAAAAATCAGTGGATTATTTTATCAGACAAAATGAAAAATGGTGATAAATTCCAGAAAGAGAGGGTAGTGAAGAGATAGAAAGTATGCTTTGGAGGTAGAACTGGCAGTCCACTCCTTTCTATCCTGTGTTACATCGATAATGTTCATTTTGGGGGTTGCTTTGGTAGTTTAGAAAGCTTTCTGTGTGCCTTACTGCACATGAAGCCCCTCAAAGGACAATTCAATTTTAATGTAATGAATATCAATTGGTTTTGTTTGCACATCTTTGTGTTGGAAGGCTCCCTGGGGCTCTGGGTTCTGCTGGGCAGCAGGTCTGGACTCCTCTGCAGCTCTATCAGTGCA
The DNA here is from genome assembly GCF_902686445.1 of Sciurus carolinensis. Taxonomy (NCBI): domain Eukaryota; kingdom Metazoa; phylum Chordata; class Mammalia; order Rodentia; family Sciuridae; genus Sciurus; species Sciurus carolinensis. Next base: position 139,863,338 of record NC_062213.1, on the reverse strand, counting down.
TACAAGTGTCCACTGCTCTCTGCTTCTTCAGCCATTAATATACTGGAAATATACTGGAATATCTAATATATTGGAAATTTATATTAGCTACTTATATTCATCTTATACTGACTGTGGTGGGATACTACCTTTTAAAATTTCTTCACTAGCTCTTTAACAGAGAGGTGGGTGAATGAAAAGAAACCACACTCTACTGCATTCAACTCACCTTCTTGAGCTGTATGTCCACTGCTAGTACCTTATAATTATGCTGAAAAAGTATAATTTTGTTCTGTTCTATTTGTGAAAGGGCATTTATTAACCTTAATTATAGTTGATAATTCTATATCTTTCAGACTTTCTATATACAATATTTTAAATATATTTTCATTTTTACCTGGCAAATGGTAATTATATGTATGGGTTACAGAACATGCATATAATGTGCAATGATCAGATCAGAGTAACTGGCACATCTTTTACCTCAGACATTTATCATTTCTTTGTTTTATGAACACTCTATACACAGTTTTGAAAGTTCTTTAGTGATTTAATATATTCAAAATCATATGAAATATGTTTTTTAAGTATGGGCTTACTTTTTTTGAATGACATCAAATATTTAGTATCCTATGCCGTAGAATGTTCTGTTCTCTCAGACTCTAACATAATTTTGGAAATATATTTAGGATCAGAATTAGGGATACTAGCAAAAGCAGAGAGTCTGTCAATCCTTAAAATGTACAGGAAAGAAAATCTCCCAAAATCTTCCCTTCCAATTTTATTAGCCCAAAATGGTTTTAAACAGCATAGGCGGGACCTCTAATCTAAGACAGGCAACGCTGCTGATTTGCTTAGACAATCAGAAATTCTGCTTCCCAGCCAGAGAGGAGTTGGCTTCCAAAGCATCACCAGGACTGTTGGGGAAAGAGGGTACCTGAACACATAAGTCTGTAAGGAAGGAAGGATGGAAATGTGAATGCTGAAAAGGCAACTTATTTACAAAAACCAATTATTTTTTTTGGCAGGGTACCCGGGATTAAATTCAGGGACACTAGACCACTGAGCCATATGCCCAGCCTTATTTTATATTTTATTTAGAGACAGGGTCTTCACTGAGTTGCTTAGTGCCTCTCTGTTGCTGAGGCTGGCTTTGAACTCGTGATCCTCCTGCCTCAGCCTCCCCAGTCGCTGGGCTTACAGGTGTGCAACACTCTAACCGGCTCAAACAAATAATGACCACAAGTTCAGGCTGTTAATCACAGAAGGCATTTGGCAACTTTAGTAAATAAACCATGAAAATGGAAATATTTGTAAAGATGATAACCCCAGAGATAGAGGCAGGGACCAGAAAAAGGAGAGCTACAATCATGAGGAATTTGGACATTAGTTTTATGTATCAGCAACTGTTACAGGATTTTCTCAATGAAGAGTGACTCTGTACATTTTACCATTTCAGAACATCAGTACAGGGGAGCTGTTTGCTGGCTAGCCTTGAGGAGGACAGGGCTAATGTCTGAGAAGTCACTTAGGATGTTCTTTGCATGGCTCGCCTTCAGAGTCCTGCACTTATTAATACCTCTGCATCTATTGTTCTAATTCTTGTTCTTCAGTGTTAACTGCCCAAATGTAAGCCTAGATCATGTGAATTATATGAAACCTAGCAGCAAAACTGCAATCATCCCTGTTATAATTTGTTTTCTCATCACAGATACGTCAAAAATTCTATTACTGCCATCTAATTTACTTTTGGGAATATTATAAAATTTAAATGCTCCTTCCCTTTCTTTCTACTTCATGGGACATATGCTGTTATTTAATCTATGTTTAGATCTAGAGCATGATCAATTCACACATAGCATATGATACACATATTTCACTTTCTATCAAATTTTTGTTAAAATTATTCACAAATTGAATTATACTTCTAAATTCAGTCTTTTTGTTATTTTTTTCAGGGTGTCTGTCCAAACTAACAGAAAAGTCAAAAACAAATATAAATTAACACACGTATGCCTGCCTAAAATTATGAAAGATTTTTTTTTAACTTCCACTGCGAACTTAACCCATTTTACCTAATCCTAATTATTTTTAAAGTGCATCTGTTTAGACTTCTGTAGTATTGCTACAAGTTGGCATTTAGGTTTATGAAAGGATTATTTGAAATTTAGATTTGGCATCTGTCAAAGAAAAAAATAAAAAAACAAAACAACATTGTCATACTATTGGATATTGTAATATAGCTACTAGTGATTGCTGAAATTTAACCAATCACACAGAATGACAGGGGAAAAAACACCCAGACAGGAACTTTATGTCAAAACCACGGAGAAAAAAAAGCAAAAGTACTGCAAATTAATGCCTTCCTAGTGTAGTAGATCTTATTTTGATTAGCCCATGCAAAATTTATAGAGCCAGATAATCTGCAAACAGAGGCAATATAAAATTTTTTGTAAAGTACTGTCAGAAACTTTTACACTGGTCCCAGTAATATAATCCTCAGTTCCAGGGCCTGTCTGACAGTCTAGGACACAGAGAGCTGTCAACCCAGGAGTCGGCCGAAGATGATTGTTAAGGGGATTTGGTACTCCTTCTATTTGCCTAATAGGGAGCCTTGTGCTCAGCATTTCCTGAAGCAAAAGAAGACAGATGAAATCTCTGGGCACTTCATTGCTGCTGCCTCTCAAAGATTTCCTGTCAAAATGGGCCTATAAGGGGAGAAAGGTTTTCAATAACATTTTTTTTTTTTTTTCACCTGGCAGGATTTCCAGCCTTGCCATGAAAAGAGTTTGAAGACTCTGTCTTTGTTAAAAGGGGGTAGGATGAGGGGTGGGTGAAAAAATACTGCCAAACTACCAGATTCAGTTGTGTTTAAAAATAAAAAAGCAATAGAGCAATATGGCTCATATTACCATAGCATATACAGAAAAACCAGCTTTGATTGACACTTTACCCATATTTTACGTAGGTTTTTTTTTTTCCTCCCTTCAAATGGAGAAAGTGACCTTGATGTTCTCTCTTCTCCACTGAACTTCAGAAAGTGTGTTTATTGTAAACCGTTTTTAGGACTTTAGTAGCTTGTGGGGGAATGAGAAACTAAGGATTCATTCTTACCAACAAAAAGTTGCCAATCTGCCTTTCTCTGTTTTAAAGCTTTCCTCCTTTACTTCTGCCATCTGTCAGTCAGTCACCCAGTCAGCCCACAAATATCTAATAGGTTGTGCAAAGACAGAGTTTTGTCCTCAAGGGCTTTTTACTTTCTGTGAGAAGAGACCATTATAATAGGGGTAGTTTCCAAGTTTCCAGGAGAACACATTCATACTCAAGTCTTTTCTGCTATTGGCAAACAAGTGTGGGACCAGGTCCCTTAGCTGCTCATTCTTTGCTGCTTCCCCCATCATCCCTAGAGAGAACCGGTTTTTAACTGTTGCTCAGCACAATTCATGTGCAATCACAGTTTTCTCTCTTCTTTCTTCTATATTCTATCTCCCTGAATAGAGCAAAGGCAGAAGAACATGAATAAAATTTTTTAAAGTTGATGAAAGAAGGATAATAAGTAATGGACTTGAAGTTTTCCCAAACTGTGATTCCCAACATGGTCTTGGGTGCTAATTTGTCCTGAACATCTGTGTTCTTTTTCAAGTTGTAGTGATGTTAACAAAGTGAAAATTGGTAACTGACATGGAACAATAACAATAACAATATTTTAAAAGATGAATTAAACCTCAACAGAATGTGGTCATTTAATATAAGGGTAAACAGGTCAGAAGTCCTAAGGAAAATATAGGACAGAACAATTGATTTTTATAATGAAAACCCTCAAGTCATTCAGAAAATGTTAAATCACACTGACCATATTTTGTTATGATGTGGGAACATACCATCCTTTTAAGAGTATTTGAATAAAAATCTGAATACTGAAAATGATGATGTGAATAGTGCCTTTGTTATCTGGAAAAATTCCTTATGGATGATACTTCATTCCACCAAATAGATCAGACAAGTGAGGAGTTTATCATATATTGCAATGAGTCATATTCTGTTTAAGTGAATTTGTTTAACAATATTACATTACTTCTTGTGCAGTGAAATTTTTTAAATTTATGGATCAAATGCCTGTAATGTGAACATACACAGTAACACAACAGATAACAAACAAAAAAAAAAGTTTCTTTAAAAAGGCAGCCACAGTTATGTAGAAGACTAATTGGCAGCCTATAGGCAATGTATGGTGTTTTTAGTGGGGATTTCCCAGGTGGAAGGAGCGAACTCTTAGAACAGCAGCAGCTTTCAACAAAATATTTCTTTTTTTTTTTTCTTAAGAAGGAGGTGAAGATGTGAAGCCAGGAAATTCATAAAGTACATGATCATGAGTTAAGGATAAGATAATATCATAAAATCTTTTTGGCAGTGCAGGTAAATGAGTAAAAATATAAGATGACTTGATTAGTTACAGTTGTATGAATAAACATGTATGTTTCATTGTTTAGAAAAGAGTAGGGTCATGGTGAAACTATTTGCAGACACTCCAGATCAACTTCTTTTATAACAAACCACTACTGCAAAGTCTGTGTGTAACTGAATTTTGCCTTTTATTATTTTCTATTGAAATCAAATATCATTAAAAACAGAACCACCTAAAATAATACTGGACCGTCTCCGGTGGCAGTAATAGGATTTGAGATGTGAGCAAGAGAACCATGAGAAAGTGAACAGTCAACAAAATCAGTCAACTGAGTCGCCAGACACTGTTTTAAGCAGGGGCACTGCCTTCTCTGCAAAGGTGAGACAGTGTGGAAATGAAAGGGAAACTCACAAGTTCATTTGAGAGTTGGAAAATGACAGACTGAAGGCCTTGAGGATAATCCCAGGAGATATTAGAATGAGCTGGAATCATGATGAACATTTTTTTCTTTTTTTGGTTGTTGACTTTCATTTTCTATGAGAAAGATGTCTAATGGATACATGTTTTTCAATTTTGATTATTACTTGAACTGTCTGACATTCTTTCTAAAGTATTTCCAAATCAATATTGAAGGGACGAGTATGTCTACATGAGAAAACACATGTGATACTCATGTTAAATTGGAAAAATAGAAAGTTGATTTTTTTGATACAATTAGATCCCTTAATTCTGAGTATAAGTAATTGTTAGAGTTTGTGACCTGTGTGTGTGTGTGTGTGTGTGTGTGTGTGTGTGTACATGTGTATCTGAATCTGGACATAGCTTTGCCCATTTGTCTGTTGAGACAATAATATGGGAACAAAAACTGTGACAGTGAACCAATAAAGATTTTTTAAATAGGATCGGATAAAGAGTCAAAAATCTCCTGTTTTATTTGGTGGAGACTTTTCCTCCTACAACTAATGACTTAAATGTTGAAAACAAAAGCAAGAGACAGATGTGGCTTTGTCCTGCATTTTGGTGCCCCATTCTTCTACCCACTGTTATTTGCAGAATTAATGAAATAGCAAAACCAGGCATGTGGAAGTTCTGCTAATTTGGCATGTAATGAAACAAAAGAATCTAAAACCCACGTGCTTTTACTTTTGTATTAAGAGAATAAAAAAAAAAAAAACCACACAACAAATTACACTTTCTATCATGGGATAAGAAACAATTATAGGAGGAAGAAGGTGGAGAATGTAAGACTCAATGGACCCTTTAATGAATAGTAGCAAAATATCCACCCAAACAAATGACATTTTTCATACCTTAAGGATAGAAAATAGCCTGTTTCTGTTCAAACTTTTGTTAAGAGATCTTTATAGATTTTTCCCCCCACTGACTTAATGTCAACTTTTGGAATTAATCAGCTTTCATCAGGGGACTAGTATGCACATCACAATAGCTTTTATATATTTCCAATCACTTCATTTGGGATTGAGCTCATCCTAGGGAGTTTCCACATTCATCTGACATCAATTATCCCAGCTCCTGCTGATATCCAATTCATGTCATAATAATTAACTTGTATCTATTACAACCAAGTTTCATAATTAACATTTTATTTGTCAAATTTTTTTCTCATGCACATATTTAAGACATAGCAATCCTAACACCTTTCAAAAACTCTTCTATTTTGTTTATAAACAACAGTTAGGTTTAATACCAGTTTAATATTTACATGGTCATGTAACTGTCCAGATTATTTAGTATTAATAATGAAAAATGTTTTTCCTCAAAATAACCTGAGATGCCTTAAATTTAAAAACCAAATAATTCTTGAAAACATTTATTGCTATAATCATAGTCTTTAATGGAAAATCGTAAATCTTACATTAAATTCTCTTATCACCTTCAATTTTGAATGTTTCAGAGAGCTATTTGGTCAATTCATAAAAAAGGCATGAAAATCAGAAGCATAATTCTGAAGGATTTTTAACCATGAGAAGAATGACATGGAAAGAAATGTTGGACACAAAATTTGAGAAATTCAGCATTTGACACACACATATATGTGTGTGCGTATGTATGTATCATATATATATAAAACAAAGCAAATGTCACTTACAAAATTCATCAATTTCATTGATCTTCTTTAATACACAATAGAATCTTAAGCAAGATATTGAAATAGAAAAGGATCATTCTGCTCCGAATTAAGTAGATGACTGACAGTAAATTTGACAACTGTCAATAAACTGATAACTTGAGTTTTTTCATTACATATGATAACTTTATTTGACCTAAGGACTACTGGAAAACGCAATTTCATCTTTTTTAAAAAACAAATTTTGTAATCTGGGGAAAGAATGCCTTCTGGATCCTAAACATTTTTTTAATAATATCCACTGGGGTCTCTGATAATCTAAAGTAGCTATTCTCCGTGAAAGACTGAAGAAGGTTTCTTTCCTTGTCTGTTTTAAGATATGTAATTAAGCTAATACATTTTCATCAACTAAAAAATTTCTTTAATGTCCCAAATTCTAAGGCCTCCTAATTTATGTTTTTCACATACTAAGAAGTTGCTTAATCAAAAATTAACCTGTACTTTTTATAGTTTGCTGTAAAAGTATATAGGAAATTATAGAAGTAATTAAAATGTATTGGGAAAAAACACTAATGAGGCTTCTCAGGAAATAGGTGATTACATATTAATTCTGATCACTTAGATACCACTTTATGCATTTATTACTACATGTATTTTCAGATAAAAATAAGAAAAATGGAGGTTAAAATAAGAAAAGTGACTTGTCTAAGTTTCATATCTACAAAGTAGTATGTTGGGGACTCGGACCCAGACCTTAATCCTGAAACCTATGTTCTTTTCAAGATGTAGCATGAGCAAACGTATTATTCAATAGTGTGCTATGGAAACAGAAACCTTTACAAGCTTGGGAGTACATTAGCACATGGTTCAGTTACTGGGAAGAATTCTTTCTGGCTAGTCCTGTGAATATCTGACTAAAATCATAGAATCTGCTTTATTTTTCTATAACCTGTGTTCTTTTTTGCACTGCTGTTTCACTGATCCTCATCCCTATTTACAGGAGATTTTCAGACATCCAGTCCAGGGGGAAAACAACACAGGAAACCTTTAGTATGGTCCCTTTGCCCACCTACGTGAGTATAGTAGGGAATTTCCCAGAACAAAACCAATCACTTAGCCAATATTGTACTATGAAACCTCTGATGAAGATCTGACACTGGTATGTATGAATCTGCTCCAGCTGAAAGTCATGCCTCAAAAATGCAATCCAAGACTCCAGGCACCTAATGACACCAATTGGTATTCACACAGGAGTACAGACTGTTACATATGCTCACTGCAAATTTTGCTTCAGGGAAAAATGGAGGACCATTTAAGTGACTCCTTCTGTGCATTGAACTGTCAACTTACAGAAATGCCATACTAAGATTAGGGAAACTCTGCAAAGCTCACTTGAGTGGTGAATGAGTGTAAGTGTCCCAAATTATTAAATATCTACTTCATCAAACCTGGCAACTGGGGGGTGACTAATTTTGCACTCAGCTCACCCATGTACCACTACTCATTACTATTTTGGAATGTCTTAATTATCTCCTGTGAAATATTTTTCTTCTTTAACAGATAACAAAATGTACTATTATTTGGGGGCAAGAACTGGATTTTTCATAAGTGGTAGAATCTCTGCTGCACAAATCACCTTATAAAAACACATCTGAATTAGCTTACTTAAACTTATGTAATATATTACATAAACTCCTATTTATCCAATATTATATGCCATTACCTCCAATGAACATTATAGAGCAGAACCTAGACACAGTGATAAGTAGAGTTGCAATTAAAATAGCTTCTGCCATTATAAATGACTCACATTTTCAACCACAAAGTAGCACAGAAAACATAAGATCTGTAGTGTTTGTTGAAACTAAAAGGAAACAAAGCATAAGAATGACCACAGAAATTAAATTCAATCCTCTCCTTGATAAATATTTATAAAATCTGATTTCAAAATATTTTCCAAAGAAAATATCTATTTGAAGTTTTGGAAACTTCACATTTTCCCCTCTTTCCTTTAAAGATGAATGGGGGGAAAAATAGAAAGAATGCATCTGCCAGGTGGGTTTTCCAAGTCCTGATTATTAAACAGTAATTTTCATCAGATTTTAAATGTTCCCATCAATAGCAAGATTGTAGAAGGATGATACAGCTAAATCACCGCTGATAGACAATTAGTTGAGTCTGCTGTCTCAGGCCAAGACTGGCAGATTCTGCTGCTCTAGTAATCAAATTCCTCAGCATTCAATATAGCAGGACTGTTTCCTAGTTAATGCTATAAAGTAACACTGAATAAATACAAATGGCTTAATCTTCTTTTGCAGTCATATTCTCTCACACTGGTCTATGTAATTAGGAAAATACTACATCTCATGTCCTGAATAGTGAATACAGCAGATTGTTAATCATTATATTTGCATGGTTTATATAAAAGTGTTTAAATTCATGAGTAGTATTTCTTTTGAAGAATATTAATTCAAGGACAATATCTGAATGTATATTATTAGGTCTGTAGCTTATTGATGTGTTTATAGTGTTTCCTTAAAGAAGTGTTGTATGACAAAAATTTAGATGCAGCAAACATTAAAGAAAAAAAGCATGTATGTATATATCTATATCTATACATATACAAATATATACACATATATTTCTTTCTATTTATATCATATATATTTGTTTATATTCAGGTATATACTCAAAAAATTGATGGAGTTTGCAAATTTCAAGGAAAAGACACATTCACATATACATAAAAATACAGCCCCAAATTCAAATAAAATGTGACATATTAAAATGTATCATAAATGTACTTCTAGTAAAGCCGATTTTATAAAATGTATTGTGCACTATATTTTATTTGTATTTTACACCAATGTAATATTGATTTCCCACAAAAATGCATTAAATAAGAGATTTATGAGGAGTGTAGCAAATCTCATTTGGCCAACAAACCATAACTCTTTTGTGTCCGCTTTATGAACAGGAGTGAAAAACAGCAATGCTTCACGTATTTCAATAATTTACTAGAAATTTACAAGTGTTCATCATTTTCAAATAATTAAGAGAATAAGAATAATAGCAAATGATTAATAACAAAACAATAAGGATTTGTCTTACTGTCTAACATCCTATATATATTATACACAGGTATAATATGTATAGCGATACATAAATATATAGAGATTGGAAATACATATGTACAAATATAGAGTAATGTATGTTTGCACTTTCAAAGAGGCATTTACAATAATAAATAATGAAGGAAATTAATGCACATAGACTATGGCTTTTGAAATAAAATAGGTTTTTGAGATATATCAAGCAACAGCGATTACTTACAAAAATACAAAACATAGCAGCTTGAATCTGATTGAAGTGGTCACACACTGTGTGAGCACAAGGATGCAAGAGTTTTGAAGAGTATGGGCTTAGCACAGGGAAAGCAGGCATGGGAAACAGGAACTGCTGTCCTCTGATCTCCATACATAACCTCCACCCTCCCTTTTACCTTCCAGAATTATAACCCTGAAATTGGGACAACAATCAGGAGATTTCGGTTCAAGTTGTCCTTCCTTCCACTAATCTATTCTTTCACATAATTAACTACCTGACTTATTCGTCCTCTGATTTTATCTGAGGAACTAGCAAATTTCACTAATTCCTGTAGTTACCACATATCAATGTTAAAGAAGTATTTCATTCCCAAGATGAAAAGCAAACATGCAGAGTATGCATAAGGAAGAATGAAATACTGGGAAGTTAATAACACTTGCCACTCTTGCAGCACCTTTCAGCCAATGATTGCAAAGGCTTATCACTCTCATTGTGCTGAAATTGAAAGGAAGAAAGGTTAAGTGATTTGTTTATTTATTTATTTGTGATTTATTTATTCTGCCCTAGCAAGTCAGTAATGGAACTGGGAATAGGAGACAAAATTTTTTGATTCCTTATTCTCTTTCAGCCCACTCACCTTCCTTAAATGCTCACAGTGGAACCTGGTGACATTTGCTTTTATAAGTTGGGTATCATCATTATTGAACTGACATGCCTACCCTATGCTTAGAAAAGTCAAGGGCTACTGCCTTGCAGTTCAGGGTTCAGAGCAAAGTTACTTTGCAAAATTATAACTTAAAGAATTCTGGAGTTAACTGAGACATTTATTCAGTGAGTCCCCAGTGTGTTGTCACAAATCCTGCTAACATTTATTGTACACTATGTGACAGGTACTATGCTAAATGCACTGAGTTCATTAAATCAATTAAGACATAAAACAGCCTTTTCAATAGGTACTAATATTATTCAAATTTCCAGAAAAGAACACCAATGACTAGAAGACTAATTTGCCCAAATCACATATTGAGGAGGTGATAGGCCAATAGTATAGGATGCATGTCTTCTGCTTCAGAGCAGATGATCTTTTTTACTAAACACTATCATCACTCTTTTTGCTTTCCTGTGGTACCTCAAAAAACTAACAACAGAAAACTCATTTCACACAGATGATCAAAAGGAAGAGCTAACATAAATTTGACTCTGTCCATCAAGCTGCTTAACAATTTGCTTTATATCTAAATATGAACTTATTGCATTATAACATAATACTAATATTAATTTTAAAAACTGGAACATGCAGACTTTTCAATGCTGATTGGAGAAAAGAAAGAAAAGAAGGGTTTTAAAAAAGAAGTGTGGTTTGAACTTCTAAGTTAATTGCAACATGACTATATTCTTTCTTCTTTGGGAGGGGACAGCTTAGGGAATATTTCAACAGGGTCATTCAAAATAAATTTGTATTTTGCCTTTAAATTTTTAAGGAAAATGTTTACTATTTCAATTGTAAAAGAATTTTATTAGCTGTGATCCCCGTGTCAGGCATATATAAGATTTAAAAAATATAAGCTTAAATTTATACATATGTGCATATATATAAATTCAAAGACAAATAAGAAAATAAAATTTCAAGTAAAGTATTACGTGGTTGATGAAAAATCACTGACCTATTCAGTTCAGACTTGGTTTCAAATCTATCCCAACCAGTGACCTTAGATAAGTTATCTAATCTTGCTGACCTCCAATTTTCTCCTTTCTGAAAGCGTGATATTTCCACTTTGCAGGACTCTTGTGAGGATTATATAGACCATCAACTCTGCAAGGCAAGACCATATGTTTTGTTCCTCACCTAATGATGTCCAGATGATCACCATCCTTGGTTTCTTATAAACACTACTTGTTGAATAAAAGAGAAAATATAAAGTCCCCATATAGTATCTGGCATGTTAGTTGCTTAATACTGTAGTACAATTTTTTAAAATTTATTTTTAATATTATCAGTATTAGTAATATATGTGTAAAAACTGGGACGGGTCTGAGATTGTCCTTGAATGCTGGTAAGTTGGTCTGCTGCAGTTTGAGTTTGGGTGGAAGAAGTGAGACACCTGGATTAGAGACAAAATACAATTTATTACTCACAGCAATAGCAACTGTCAGAAGAGGACCATTTTTATGCTGATCCCTGGGTCTTAATTCCTTCAGAGTAACATGATGAGGGTTAAATAATACCTGCACAGCAATGAGGGATGTTCCAGGGAAATGGTCAATAAATATGCATGCTATTTGCTCTAAAGAGAGACACTACCTCTGTCTCCCAAGGCCAAAAGCAAATCTACCATTTATTTTGATATGTGGAAACAGAAGACATGTGGAGAACTATCACCCAAAAATATAAAAATATTACATATATTGACGTGATCAAAATGAAACTTTCAATTATAAAACAATCACCTGGAAAATAACTATTATCTTTTGTTTTTCAGGTAGATTTACTTCATTAGATGCCTTGTTATCTAGATTTTTATGAACAATTATTTTATCATTGTGAGAACATAGACATTGGCTATGGAGTCTTATTTCTTTATACACTATTCTATCTTGGATAAGGACAACAGGGAGTTTATGAAAGAGCTTTCATCTACCAAAAACAGAAATCATGAATTTGAAGTTATTATTACAGGATTCCATGCAGCCAGACTGAGAAGCCATATATTTCCATATTGGAAACAGATATACAGTTGTGGGACATCTCAGGCAGCAACTCTAACAGTGATAAATGCACAGTATTCTCTGCCGACAGCTTTCTCAGATTATTTTCCTATTTTTCTACACTTGTCACTACTAACCTTTGAAAGGAGTGGTTTACAATTATTGCACTCACTTTTTCAAATATTCATTTATTAACTTCTTAATCTCTTAATGTCAGGCTTCCATATGAATGGCTCGAATGAAACCCTTAAATATCAACAGTGAACTTTAAATAATCAAATGCAAAGACTTTTTTAAAGTCTTCTTCCATGTGGGCTTTTGGTGTCAGTCTATTCTTTCTGAAAGTCTCTGCCTTTTGAATTCTATGCCTGGCTCCTTTCCATTCTCTCTGAAAAACTGCAGTTCAAATCTCTCTGATTTGGTTCTGCTTCTCATCCTGTCTCTTAAGTGCCAGTCTCATCTGTTCTCTCATCAGGCTCGCCATATTGATGATCTCATGATTTCAGCCTGAGCTCCATGTCGATGGCATTGAAAAACATAGCTCCATTTCTAAATTTTCTCTTGATTTAGTCTCCTATTTTCAGACAACTCCACCTAAATGCCCTAAGGACATCTCAGATTCAACCTATCTTCACTTAACTTCACATATCCCATGAAATCAGTTCCTGCCCATGACAACCCAATTTCCTCTACAGTTCTAATGCAGCACAGTGCCACTGCCTGTCCCTTGGTGTCATGTCTGAAAGGATGTCTGAAGGATCGCACCTCTTTTCCATCATGTTACCACCACCTTGGTGTAGAGCACAATAACCCACCCCTTGACAAATGCACAGCTTCCTTACAGGTTGCCTGCTTTCAGGCTACACTGCTCCCTGCATGCTCTCCCTGTTTCTTACTTCTAGGGAGAAAGGCTGTTTGCAACTCTTTGTTGCCCACTGGGAAAATCCACAGTCCTTAGCTTGGTACCACGTACCTTCATTATCCAGCTCTAGCCTGTTTTTGTTCAACAGATACTGAATGAACGAGCAATAATGTGGTAGGTCAGACACAGTACCTATCTGGAATGAATACACAGGGTGGAGGGATGAACTAACATTAATCAATTAGTAAATTAATATATTATTACAAACTAAAAGAAGTCCTAGTACAGAAAGTTATATTTCTAACTTTATTGCTACTCTCTCCATATACCTGATATTGTTACTGAGTTGAACTGCTTGAGCGCCAACAAACGTTTTTTTCCATCCTCCCTCTTTCAAAGTAGAACTTCTTTGTTAGTCTTACATGGCCTCCCTGTTTCTTTTTCTTCTCATTGTCTTTTGAAATGTTTTCTATTCCACATAGACCAGCTCAAATGCCATTCCTCCTAAAATCCATCTTTAATCACCTAAGCCGCTCTTGGACCAATGAGAACTCTTTGTACAATGTTGATGAGACCCACACTTTCCGCATTATGCTGCAGTGTATCTGTACGTGGCATTTTCTTCTGCTCTACTGGGAAACAGCTGAGGGGCAGGCACCATGCTTTTAATTTATTTTTGTAATCCCTACATGCCTAAAATATTAGCTAGTTCATAGTAGATATTCAATATTTGGTGAATGAGTGAATGGATTAATAAAACAGCACTAATATCCAGGGTGTTTCCTTTGGCATGCTGCAATTTCATAGAAAAACAATCCCTGGCTGGTGTGAGGAGAGACTGACCCTCTGCTGGCCAAGAAGTTAACAAGGTACTATGGGAGGCAGCAGTTCCATCTGGAAATCTCCATCTTCATGCCAAGTCTCCCACAGAGCACTTAGGAAGGGGAGTCAATTTCCCAATGGATGGTGGGGGAAAACTACAAAGTTCACTGGAGCAGAGGTGCCCTCAGCATAACCTATCACTTCCTTGGGAACACAGTACCTAGGAAGGATATCAACAAAAACCAATTGCTCCACAGTTCTGCTCTTGCCATATCATTTGAGAAAATGCTATTTGCAGAAACAGTAAAATAGGCAGAGCTCTGTTGAGTCTCCAGACACTCTTCTCCTAAACCAGAGGCCTCCAATTTTCTAAGCTCATTAAACCACTCTCTAATTTTATGCCTATAATATACTGCTATATATGTGGTTTAAAACAATCATAAGATTTAACATATTGTATTTTCAAAGCTCTTTGCACACATCAAGTAATTATCCACATAATACCCTCGTGATGCAGGTGTTATTATTCCCATTTTATAGATAAGGATATTGAGACACTAGAGATCTAATAATATGCCCAAGGCAGTATAGTAGACCAGCTGCAGAAACTAAATTAAAATAGAATTTTCTGACTCTTTTTTTCCTGATTTCCGACTGCAAAATTACACTGAATTTCAAGCTTTCTTCTATATGTGTACTTTATAATAACTACATGGGTCTATATCGAATTCTATATAGGTCTTAGAAAACAAGCATCATTATTATATAGCAGTGTTATGCAGCCTTCTTCATGCAAGATAAGAAAAATCAACATTATCCCTCTATGCTGAGGAATTATATATCAGCTGTATAATTCTATTTAATAATCTGTTCCTCTCAAAGACAGAACATTCCACAGTTAGCATTTTTAATGTTTTCACAATGAGATGATTAGAAACAAAATGGCTGGTTTGAAAAAAATTTCCAACCACGTTCATTTTCGCTGTAATACCTCATCGAAACGGGGAGGACATGATAATCCTGTACCTCATGCAAAATCAATTACATTTTACTTCAAGATTCTCAGTGGCTGAGCAGGATATTATTTTATGTCCCGAACAATATGTTGTTCCAGTTACTAAGGAAACCGGTAGCAAAAACTAAGTTTACCATGATGCATTCCCAAGAAACTGACTACAATGTCAGTCTCTGGGGTATCATTACAAAGTGCTATTTGCATTTAAATTTCTTATAACCCTTAAGCAACTGATATGTTTGTTTATAAGCATGAGTATGCATTTTTTTAGCTCTGGAAAAATTTTTAAACATTCAACCAATATATTGATAGTTAACCATTTAGAGAGAGAACCACAAAGCATATGATGTCTCCTGCCGAATTATGTGTGAACTGCCCTTCTGTGGGTTTCCAATGAGACCTCCATTAAAACCTAAGCTCTTAATGTGCTCCTCACTAATGAAAGCTGCACATTCTGTTTCACACATGGTAACAAATAGGCGAAGTCATGTTGACTTATACTGTTGCATGTCACAAATAACAAGACTCTACAGGAATCAATACGTCTATTTTGCACACAAGGTTTCTGGAGTCTAAGGCTATTGAAGGCGGACTCCAAGTACCTCAGGGAAAGGAAAGGAAAACGCCAGATTTTTCTTGACAGACACTTGCCTCTTTTGTCAAAAAGAAACAACAAATATTCTGATGAGTTACTGATGCTTTTATAGTTGAAAACTCTCCTGACAAACTACTCTACTGACCAGAGATGACAAGGCCTTGACATGCTCCTTTTGCCTGCAGAACATATAGAACTGCTGCAAAAGCTGATCGGACTGAATGCAGCCATAGAGGGAAAGGGATGGAGACAGTATCAGAGGCCCTCTATTCCCAGAGACAAATCAACACCCAGCCTTTCCAGCTGTATCCTTTGTCTTCAGGTTTTACACTTAGAACTCTGAAATTATTATTTTCGTATAAGAAGCTTTTCTTAGGCTCCAAATTTATTCTATATTTAGTGAAATAAAACCACACAAATCGCACGAACAGTATAAAATGAATCTCTATGAAACAAATCACTTTTATGAGTAAGCAATTGCATGCACTCACCCCAAGGAACACAAAAACTAAATAGAAGAGGCGAGATGTCTATTCGAAACTGCAGACAAGTAATCGCAAATTCAGCCCTCCACAATAAAACAAATTTAATTAAGTCACATTCTAACTTTAGAAAGGAGGCACACTGATTTAGATCAGATATTTTTATTTTTGCAGAAAATCACTTTAGGAAAGTAACTATGAGACAATCTTTTGCATTACTCATTTTTTCTTTCCCTCTTGCTCGACTCAGCATTGGCATCCACAGTTAATATATTGCACCTGAATTGTGAGAAATTATGAAAGGGAGAAACAGAGATCAAGCATTCTTGAGTATCTGGGAAACCAGCACACTGGAGGCTAATTTTGTGTAAGGTTTCTTTTACTTCCCATCAATATGCCAGAAGCCTGACCTGAAGGATTCCCTGCAATTGATGCAAGAAAGTAATTAAGTCTCCAGGCTCATCACAACCTGTGCAATCTCATGCGCAAAGATTGTGCTTTGAGTCAAACAGCTTTTAGTTTTATGACAAAGACTTCTGTAATGTAGGGTTAACAATCAAAGCCAGGCAGTATGTTTCTCTCATGGGACTTGATGCTCACACAAGTGCTATGATCCCCAATCTCATTTGAAAGGAGTTGAGTTTAAACCCAGATTTTTCTTTCTTTGTGTTTTTCTTTGTGTTCTTCTATTTTGTCCTTTTTTTTTTTTTTTTTTTTTTTTTGGTCAGCCTTTCTTGGCCTCACCTGCATAGTCTTCAATCTCATCTTATACCTTAGGTCTCCTTATGCTCTTTTCTTTCTTGTCACATTTGGTCCCAACCCTTAGGACATGTTAAGGATGTTCCTCCTTGGCATGAGTCACATCAGAAAAGTCAAATCCTTGGACAGTGTGTGGGCTGTTTCCGGGTTAAATTGTAAAATCTTGAAAACAAAATGTATCCTTAACAAGTTTAACGAAATGCCCCTTGAGAATCTATGGAGTATCAGTTCTGCTGAGTTCCCAGGTAGATACTGGGGACTTGTATTTTCTCACCAGCTTCCCTCCTGGGTTAATCATGTGGAAGATACATCCACCTCATTACCACAGAACAGATGAAAGGTTTACCTGCTCTCTCACTTTTAATATGAGTTGCCTTTTCTACCTCTGTAATATATATCTGTTGCTTTCTACAATTTGCACACGTCAATGCCTACTTTTTTATTTCTTCTTTCTTTTTCTTTTTGGTGCTACACCCAAATCTCAGTGTCTATTTTTAAAATTAGATTTCATTATACATGTCATTTTGGCGACGGGGGGTAGGACTAATAACATGGGCAATATATTGCTGATATAAAGACTGATTTAATTAATTAGCCTACAGAATAGGTAATGCATTTCCTGAAGAATTTTTTTTTTAATAAAGGGAATGCAAGCAGGCATAGTCTTTCCAGAACACATCAGTGGCCTCCAGCAAGTTCAATACCACGTGAGGGACAGAAGACCATAAGATAGTTTACACAGGCAAAGGTGTACATTTTTAGAAGCTGAAGTTCAGAATGATTATTTTAACTATTTTAAAGTGAGATATAAAAAATCTGGAAGAATATATGAATCTCAAAAAAAATTTTGGATGCTAAAACCTTCTCGTCAGTGAACTTAAAAAAAAACTGTCTTACCGTTTCAGAAGATCAGAACTAAGAAGACTGAAAAGGACAAAAACAGGTGACAAATGCAATTCAGAGTAATTAAAAACACAGTTCTTTGCTTGCATTTCACTGTTGATCACAACATCCTGAATTAAAAGAAGTATATCTGTGTTTCTGGTGCACAGCCTCAGAAAACATTACTGAACATTCTGTAACCTCTATTGGAATTTAGCAGCAATATTTTTTTTTGTTTGTTTTCCACAAATCTCTGCTACTTTTCTCCTGGCACTTATTTTAGATGTGGGCAGAGGATAGAACCGCTTGGAAGAAGAGATGGCTGTACACTAACACTTGAGGCTCTGCATGCTCTAGCATTTTATACTTCACATCACAATCAGAATTCACCAATTTGCATGCATAATTGCAGAAGTTAAAGGTGCAAGTACAATAATCACAATGCAAACTCAAGATGCAGATGGGAGAACACTAGGGTAGCTGCAGTTGGCCTCCTTCCGTGAGTTCTTCCCTTGAGTAATGGAAAGGGTCCTGGCTTCTCATCTGTTTTCAACAAATTCTTTCACCTTAACTCTGTTTCAAAGTCATAAAAAAAAATCTTCTCTCTTAACCTTGGCATGAGGTCAGGAGAAAAGACTTTAGAGGGTGCATTTATAGGTTTTTATCCTGTAGTCTCAGGGGACTGTACATTCTCCAGCCAGCTGTACCTTTTGAAGTTTCACAGAGGTTCTATACTCTTTCTAGTTACAATTTCCTTTTTATTTTTTTAAAAGATCCAAGCTGATTAGTTAGCAACTTTTTTTTTTAACCATTTCACCTGATGTAAGTGGCTTAAGCTGTATTTTTTTATTATCTCTTCACAAAACAAGATCAACTCTCCTGCAAATCCACCTCTGATATCTTCAATGCTGGTATTTTTTGGTAAAAGTGAAATACAGTGATAGAGGGCCAGAATAGATTTGCATAAGTAAATCAATTCATTCTTATTTAAGATAAATGTACCAGAGAGGAGACAAGGTGTTTTCATTTTAAGAAGGAACAGAGTTACACCCAGATAATTCTATATTTGAAGCAAGGTATTATTTGAGACAAGAAGCATATACAATGATAAAAGGGACTTGACCATGTTTCAAATGTGAATATTTTGCATGAACCTTAATATTGATATCACATATTTTATTTGAATGATTTTCATTTTATCATGTTTGAAGTATAAGGGGAAAAAAAGGAAGTGATGCTATCCCCCTAATAACTCTGAGCTCCATCATAGTATATTATCCAATGCTCCACATTCAAAGGAACTGTGGGCACCACAGCTTCACCTTCATATTAATGTCAGGAAAACATTGAAATAAGGGTGTTGCCTCTGTACAGTTTCAGCCTTTACTCACAAGCCCACCCCACCCCATTCTGATACAACCCAAACCTAGAACCTGTCCTTTGAAATGATAAGTTGTGACCAGAGGCTAAGCCTTGGTAGGGTTTGATTAAATAACTGAACATGAAAAAAATTGAATATTAACTTACAGTGACTGAGAAAAGGAAATATTAATAGCTCCTAAATACTTTTGTCTATAGTACTAAAAGTAGGATATAACCAATTGAAAATATGTACAATTCGACATTACTTTTTTTGCTTCATTTCAATATTATAAAATGACAAAATAGAAGAATCCTAAGAGTCCTCAAAATAACAGAAAAGTTCCTTTAAGCAATTATCATTTCAGATTTGATTTGGGATAATTGTCCAAAAAGATTATAGAAGTTCTAAATGAAATCTGCCAACCAGAAACATAAAAGGAAAAACATTATTTAAATAGGCCTTTTGGTTTATGGAACAAAACCTATGGTCTCACAACGGATCCAGGAACATACAGCTGAGAGAAATGGGAAGAGAAAGGTGTTCATATTTTCGGTTACCTCAGAGTGGGACAACCTCAGATTATCCTTTATAACATATGTACTGGGCACAGTAAAGTTTAACCTCCTCCTCAGGAACTGGTAAACGCTGCCCACTAGTAAGAGGAAAAACAGCCAAAACTGCTGTTGCTGTAATAAATGGACACCATGCAAATCCAACTGTCTAGAACAGTCTGCACTACCCACCTGCCTATCCAACCCACACTGAGAAATGGAGCAAGCTATCTGGTGGGGATATCTTTCAGTTAACAGTGGGATTTTCTCAGGGATGTATTTGTTTTGAGTTATGAAAAATGCTTCCTATTCCTACTGTTACAATAGACACACACATACATATTTCTTCCTCTAAATTTCTAAAATTCACCAGGCCTCTACTGGAGAACTTAATCAATTTTATTCTAGATAGTTAGAAATGTGTTTCTCTACTTCAATAAGTGAGCACTCCAGCAAACTGTATGAGGCTGTGACAGTTATCAGTGATTTAGAGCACAAGGCCGGGGATGATAGACTGGACAATGTACCTACTAGCTATCTGACCTTGAATAGATAATTTAACCTTTTGAAATTTTTACCTAATTCATCTGTATAATGTAATGCAGTGCCTAATAATGATGCTTTGTGAAGTAAATAAAATAGTGCATGTATAAAGTACAGGATATAGTAAATAATAATTACAACTTTGTATTACTAGTTTCTAACGGTAACTAACAGAAATTTTCCACAAACCTTGTTCAAATCAGAGCAAGTGTTTTTTACTCTCTCGTTTGTTTTAACTTACTTATTTTACTTTTTTAAAATGTTGTATGTAATAAAACTAAAATGCAGAATATATAGCTAGATAGTAAATAATACTTTTAAACCTACTACAAAAATTTTACTGGAAAAATTTATGTCTTAAATAAAAATTTGTCATAACTGATATTTAGAACATTAAAATTAAATGTCACAAGTTACTTTATCAAAGATTTAGCTTATTGTGAAATGTATAGCATGATACCGTAAAAATTAACGTAATGGGAATGCTTAAGAGCATACACAAAAGAGATAAATTTCTAATTTATTTTCTGACATTGAATATAACTGATGTGGAGGGTTACATTTTGAACTAATTTGAGGTGGTTTGCCAGCAAAATAAGTCATGTTATTAGTCGAATAAATACAAGGCTAAAAGTACTACTAAAATACAGCAGAATCTTTTGCACTAGGATTTAAGGTAAAAGCGGTATCCGTAAGAATGCCTCGAGCTGAAGAAGGAAACAAGAGAACAGAATTATAAAATGTAAAACTTGGGAAAGGATTTAGAATTAGAAAATTTAATCTTTTAATGTGGAAGAATAGAAAACTTAAATCCAGAGAAGTTAATGACTTTCCCTGGTACTCAGCAAATTAGAAACAAAGGCAGGATTAGAACCTACAGCTTCTCACATTTCAGACTATCAATTTCAAAAAAAAAAAAAAAAAAATAACTATCATAAATATATTTTGTCATTTAAAGCTTCTTGAAGTTGAAATAAATTTAGAGGTAGAAAGGTTATAGAAAGAATATTAAATTTTTTTAGAAAATATCATTTTAGTGAGGTAGTTTATTTATAATAATCTTTATTCCAATAGCTATTTTTATATTATTGTCTTGTTTTGGTCCTCAAAAGTTCGTGTGTGTACTTAATCTATTAATATTTAGATATAACTTGATTATTTGCCTTACTAGAAACAGTTTCAGTGTGTGTATGTGTGTATGTGTTTTAATTGAATTTTTCACTTAAACATATATCTACACTCACATTTTTATTTGAGTTTTTGTATTACAGCAAAATTCTGGATTTTCAAGAAAATAGTTGCTGCAAGTTTATGTTTGTTTTAAAATCCCTGCTTCCATAAAATAAAACAAATAAAAATTATCACATGCACAGCATTTATTAATATTGACACTTAGATTTACAAGAATTTTGAAATCACAATAAATAATAGAAGTCATTTTAAAAAGAAAAATTAATTCACAGGTAGTGAAGGAATAATAAAGCAACTTTCTGTAAGGTGTCTAAAAGGTAAATTACATTACTAGCTGGTCTTATTTCTAAAAACCCTTAAGATACTAATAGACAAAGAATACATGAAATAGTTCTCTCTTTCTAAGGTAGAGATGTTAACTACCTTTTTTAAAGTTTGTTTTTTGCTTATTTTTTAGTATTTAACACATCGTGCAATGCAACTAAATTCATTCATGTGTACTCAGAAATATTAAAGCTGAGACCTAAAGACATAGAAGTCTTATTTGGATTGAAGGAGAAGATCATCTGTGTTAAAGAGGAAAAAGAGTCAGATGAGATATTAATTTAATAGTATAACACAAATATCATCTCTGTACTTCACGTAGAACCCCCACTGAAGATGTGTTTATACCATGCAGAATAGAATCATATAATTATTAAAACAATATGTAGAAGCCTAGCTTTCATTTGATTCTTCCTCTGTCCAGCTTCTTCTAAATTGGTATCCATCTTATTTTTCTATCATATGAAAATTAAACCAGATCATGGTTATTTATAGACCTTCAGATAAGGTGAGGACTGGGATACTAGTTGGTGTTTCACAGCAGTACCTGTGCCAATATCAACCAGCACCCACACTCTGGATAGCAGGGATACAGACTCATTTTAGTACACAACAACAAGCCAGAGTCCCCTACTCCTATGTCTGAACATTTGACCGAACTTAAGAAACAACACCCTAGCAACCTTGTCATTTCAATTTTTCACACTTTTGTCTGTATGTGTTTTATCTCTCAACAAAGACTTATCTCCCCAACCCACTGCCACAGGATAATTCTCTGTAACAAAGCTGAGTCTCAATCTCCAACCAAATGAAAAAAAGGGCAAATCCCCAAAGAGAAAAGTAACGGTCACAGCCATTTCTACGGGTCCCAATCTCACAGACCAAGGAGGGACCGATGACAGTTCACTGCTACCATAAACTGGCAGAATAGGCCCCAAAGGGATTGGAGGTTCTGTAAGGGGATTTTGTACGAAGAATATCTTTCTGAGCCCTCCAACAGAGACAAGCCTTTTTTACAAGTAAGGAAGCTGTGTTGGCACAACAGACAACATTTTCAAGCTGGGCGGAGATGCAAATTGCCACCAGTGTGAGAATGTTGGTGTCTGTCATCTGCAGGGCTTTCTGACCATGCTTTTCCCTCCATCTTTTGTTTGGAGGGAGAAAGAACACAACGTGATGGAAATACGTTTGCTATAAATCACAACATTCAAGACATCAAGGGTCCTCAAAAGCATTCGACCTGTTTTCCTGTCCAGGTAAGGGTGAGAATGCAATTGAACAGTCAAGAGAGCAAAATAGGATAGAAAAAGATGATGGCTGGCGAAACGTGGAGCGAGCTTAAAACTGCACCTGGAATGCCATGGCCCATTTCTCCCACACGATACTGTTAATAAAATAAAACTTTATTTGATGTAGTGTGTTTATGCCAAAATGCTTCCCCAAATACTTTACAGATTTAAATAATGCATTTACTACCACTGCTGTGTGGTGATAGGGTGTCCCAGATCACTAGGAGTCCTGAATTAATATACTCTAATGATCTCTCCCCAGGGGTGCCTGGAAGTGCCTTGTTGCTGGGCAGATTATGGTAAGGGGTTTGGGGCTGCATAATTAAGGGGGGTTGCTTGGTAGCTGCCATTCCTGGACGATTCTAATTTTTTATTTTTTTCTATTTGAAAACTCTGTAAGGGGCTATTCTGTGGACAAAGTACGAACCAGAGACACTTTCAAATATGAACAAACACCTGCAGATTTTCCTTTAAGAGGTGGAGAGATATTGGATAACCGTAATGGGATGGATGAGAAAGTTGACTACCCGTTAGCCTCTTGTAGCATATTTCAAAAAAAGACAAAGGCTAGCTCTTATTCACCTAAACATCTTCATAGAAGTGAATACAACTGAGTCCATGTGACACTACATCAGGCAGTTTCTATGATACCTACTGTGTGACCTTCTAAATGCCCTGTATCCCTTGTGTAGGGCATATTCCATTATAGGGGCTTTTGTCTCTTTCCATATACTGCACCCTCTCTCTAACACAAAAGCCAACATTTGAAGTGCAAAATAAATGTGTTAAGGGGCTTTTAAACTAAACTCACAATGATATAATCATTTAAAGGCGTTGATGTAATCATTACAAGTAATTTGTTCTTGCCAAAGAGTGAAAAATGAGTCCTAAAAGGGACAAGCTAGAGCTGAAGTCTGCATCTTGCTTCTCCAGGGCAGAAAATGCCTCTTATATATTTTTGCATAAGTTGTTCCACTGCCTAATTGGGCATGAGAGCAGGACAGAATTTATGGCTCCGATTTCTCCTCAGCCACAGGTGTAGAGTGAGATTGGGATAGCTAGCAAGCTAATATTGGTCTGGAACCCAGCTTAAGCATCTCATTTCTAGCGGTTAGACAGATGTCACACATTCCCGGGCAGCAGAATGTGCTCTTCCCCTTGCCACAGAGATTAGCCACAGCCTGTGACGCTGGTACTTTGCTGGAAGGAATAGGACAGGAGCTCACTGCTGTGTTATTATCTGGGCTCTATTATGTTTTTACATTTTTCAAAAATCTTTAAGCTAGATCTTTGACATTCAACTGCCTATAAAGACATGTGCCACCTGATGAGAAGCTTTGATGTGCATTTTGAGGATTAAATAATCTAGATAGAAGGCAATGTGTTTCCAGCCAAGAAGAAAACTATGGAGAAAATTTTGCCTCCTGCAGCTAAGCTCTGTTGGCAGTCAATACCTTTTAGCTTACCCTCTATATTTGATTTCATACATATTTACAGACTGTTTTTCCTCTTAGTGCTAATTCTTTTGAGACCAAATTAAGAACAAAGATAGCAGGAACAGGCTTCATCAAATAAAAATGTAAATATGCTGCATCTCATTTGTGCTTGAAGAAACTTTATTTAAATATTTTTGTGAAGTGGAAGAGTCTGGCTATATCATTATTATCAGCGACTGGGAAAGTAATAAACTCACGAGTCAGTGTAAACCATGGAGGGAAGAGTCAGCGTATGCATTCTGGCAATGTGGCCTGCTTTGGAATGAGGTTTTTCTGTAACTTCCAAAAAAGAAGTGATAGTAGCGTTGATGTACATGGCAATGACAATTGTCATAACTGTTTTTATTTTACTATACATCAAATGAAGAATTATTAACTCTGACTACTGGTATTTTACAAAGTACTCATGATGTCATTTTAAGTGAATGAAATGGAGGATAATTTCTGGATTTTTGCCTATATTATTTAAATATACTACACTTTGGTTTTAGAGAACAGCAAGGGAAAGCTCCAGATTAAATAACAAGTTAAACAGACTTCTAAATTTTATTTTTTCTGACTCAGTCTACAGTATTATACTGCATTATCAGCAATAGCAAGAAAGTGAATCAAACAAGCATTCCAGCTACATAAAATATGCTACTCCTTAAATACTACAGTAAGAAAAAATATTTTTAAAAGACTTTCAAATGCAAGAACTCTAAACCTCAGTCACAAATTAGTTTGCATTTCTTCGAAAAACATCACTTACATATCTCAAAATTGTTCTAATTTGTCCTTCTTTAAAAAGAAACATTTAATCAATCAATTCCAAAATGTGGATTTGGGGTGGGGGAGGCTGAAATTTCATATTTAAACTAAATGGACCTTTTAGAATAGCACTGAGTGGATCGGTGTGATACCTCAACTGCCAATGTTACCAACATCCCAGCTCTCCTCTCCCTGAGCCTTCTCACCTCTACCACAGGTACACAAACCCATATTTATTTGTATGTTTTGCCCAGATTGCTCTGAATAAGGGAAATGGGATAAAAAGCCCAAATCCTCTCCTGTCATGGTTTGTTTCCCAGTGTCTCTTTTATCCATGCATTTTCCCCAAATATTTACTAACTCTTTAAAATATTTTATTCTTACTGACTTTACAAGAAGAGTAGAGCTGGTAAATGTTTAAGAATGAAGCAGAAGATCAAGCGTACACAGCTGCACCCTAGATTCAAAACCTGAATGATTCTGTAGCATCTGTGGGCATGGGAAGACAGTTCAACACAATGAACTCCCCATGCAAAGCAAGAGACTTACTGGGAAGACAAGAACAAGGGAGCTAAGATTGCCCTCCAAGAGAAAAATATTTCTTACTAACTACTTTGTGTGTATGTGTGCGATTGAATGACTGTCCTCTCCAGCTCCACAGATGAAATGTGTTCTTGCTAATAAAAGGGAAAACTTTTTAAACATCTCAAGTGCAAGAAGAATAAAATCATCAGTTCTCTTCTATAACATTATAATCAAAAGAGTTTGAAAATACTCTCCAAAAGTGATTTATACAAATAAATGTTTCAAAATCTCAAAGGTTCCACCACAGTAATTAAAGGTGTAACTTTCACATTTATTTTGCAATTCATGTCTCTGGAGGCTCATTTAGGGTACTTTTTCACAACAATATTAATTTATTTCTTTGTGCTACATCTTACAAGATATAAAGTTAACATCTACGATGTCCTTGCTTTCAAATGTAGATTTTGCCTTTCTAAATCTTGCTTGCTGGAAGAGCTGCGTATGACATGCATTCACAACCCCACATAGTATTTTTACACAGCCTCATTCATAACACACTCACAGTCGCAATGCGCACAGAAATACAGACACCCTGTTTTCAGAGTATCGTGGGCATCAGCTCTAGGTTATCGGGGTGACCCAGAATATTTGAAATGAATATACCACTCAGAAATCTTAAAATCTTGAGATCATCATCTTGAATTCAAGTAAATTCAACAATGTTTACCTGTTTGAAATTAGTAAATAGGATTATTCACACATCTGCCTTTTTGAATATCTGATTAAATCATGTTATATCTGTGCTACTTGGATACAAAACCGTTAAGAGATTACAAAAGGAGAAACGTGGCCAAAATTAACACCAGACGCTCTGTGTGCTAGAGAACTCATTTCAGCCAACACTCTTACCGAATGCTTTCTTGAGAGTTGCAGAGAAGTGCTGGATCTTCCTGGACTTTTGTTGTCTTCTGGATGCCTCCCTCATGGCCCCCAGATTCTAAGTAACCTAGTTAGCATATCCCCTTTGCATGTAAAAAGGGATGTATACTGTAACCTGAGGCCAGGCCCACCTTAATTAACATTTCAAATCAGAGACTCTAAGCAGATATTTTACAGAGGTAGAAAAAGGCAAAGAAACTGGCAGGGTGGGATAAAGCCAAGCCTATGGAGGCCTAATTTAGTGAGCATTATTAAACAAAGATTTCCTAAAGAGATAGCAAAGAGAGAAATGGATTTCTTCATAGAGTAATGAGCATTAAGAAACTAAGCTCATGTCTTTTAAAATGGGAATAGCTGTGTCTGATTTTATTTCTTCAAAATAGCTTGGATCCCAAAAAGAAACTGGACAACAACCTAATGGGGGTTACTTATGAAGTCTTGTACAGATACCCCTCTCCACCTCCACCAGCACCTCCTCCCCCAGAAAAAGACCCCAAATTTAACCCTTTGTTTGTCTAGAAATGCATTTTACTATGAACAAATAGACTATGTGAAATTATTGAGAGGATTGAACCAGTGTAGAAATGTTAACTGAACCAATCAGAACCCAGAGTGTTTTGTTACTGTTGTTTTTAACTTTAAGCATCTCATTCTTCCTTTCTGTTAGTCTGGAGGGGTTCTAGGATCCATCAGATCATGCTAGTGTTTGGAGGATGAGAGTCAAAATACTGAGCACAATTAATTAATACACTCTGTTACTGTGCATCCAAAATCAGTCAAGTATACATTATTATTACCTTTTTAAAATTTTTGAGCAACACATGTTTTGGAGGCAGGTGGGGTATAAATAATACATAAAAAAGTAAAAAACAAATCATCTCTGTAGAATTGAACCTACTAAATGTTTCACTCCCAGTATGGAGTGCCTACAGTCATGCACCCAGTCACCACCCAGGAGAAAAGTCATGGAACTAAGTTTTAATTATTTAGTGCCAATAAAAAAAAATTTAGTTGCTCAGGAGTTTTTTCCTATTCCATACCACTCTCACTGTGACTCTAACAATTTATAGATTTTTGACCACATCAAAATGGTGAACATCAAATGTCTTCACTTGTGATCAGTTTCAGAGATGGAAGTAGCACCTTATCTGCTCACACAATGACAATGACAGTATTGATGATTATTTGAAGATCTCTCTCATGTTGCTAGGATCAAATATCTGAGTACTTGTGCCAGTTGGGATAGTTGAATAAACTCCAGGTAAGTCTGTGGAGTGATAGGAACAGGTGAATTTCTTCAAAAGCAAAAATATGCCTTCTTTCACCCTACAGCTAGAATCATTATTTGAAGATATCCGGCTCCAATCAAATAGCTCAGGCAAAATCTTAGAGCTAGAAATTTTCCTCAGATCACCAAAATGCAAAGAAGCACAAAACTCCAGACATGGTACACAGTAGGCACATGTACTTTTTGCTTTTCCAATGCCTGTGGCAGATATTATTAATCTATCACAGCCTTTTCTGCATAATTAAGATGAAACCTCAGAATCCTTTATGTAAGTGTCTTCAAAATTCCAGGCAATAGTATAGCACAGTTATAACTTTTGTCATATCAGTACTAAGTAAATAGTATTTCCTAAAATGTTTTAATTGAGTGTTTTGGTTAATTGTGAGCCATAAGAAAAATGTACGTTTTTCATAATAACCATGAAATCATGATTTTAATATGTTCTAGCATCAACTCAAAATACTAAAGACTAGAACCATATCTAAATATCATCTAATTCAGATGTGGGTGAAGCTCAAACTATCATTCATTCTGAGACAAACTGTTCTCTAGTTGTGAATCTGTGAAATGAAACATATGATGTGTTTCCAAAATATTATAGTGGGACAGGCCCAAAAAGACATTCCCATTTTAAAAGAAAGGAAAAAAAAAAAAAGAAAAGAAAAGAAAAGGAAGAAGAAATGAAGGAATAGGTAACAACAGGTCCCGAGCAATTCCAAAACTATAAGGGTTGAGAAAAATTCTTTTTGATTCAAGACTCTGCCTTGCAGACCCATTGGGGCAGATGTCCTGCTTCCAGACTGACAAGGAAGGTGGCCCAGTTTCCATGGCTTTGGGAAGTCCTGGGCCAGTTCTCCACAGTGGCTCTGCCACTTCTACAGCTTTGTCCTTGAGTCATGTGCCTGAGGTTCTCTTGGACTGGAATTGAACACTGTGGATCTATCCATCTGAAGTCTAGAGGAAGACCCCACTCCTTAGGCAGTTGTCCAATTGGCCTACGTGGCTCTCAAAAGCATCCTCTGAAGTAAAGATGGATGCAGACACTCCACAGCTGTGATGGGAGTTGCTCACCATTCCAGGGCCCACTGGAGGCCCACCTGGGACAGGGAAGGAACACCACCATGGAATGCGGTGACCAGATCCTTGAAAGGCGCAGAGCAGCAAGGGCCTACATCCTTTCCTTTGAAATGACTATTTCCTAGACCCTGGCACTCCTGTTCTGTAATAGAAGTAGCAGTCACAGTAATCTCTGAAATTGTTTTCTGGATCATTTTCCCTTGTCTTTGTGACTAGAAGCTGACTCATCCACACTAGTCTCCTTCTTATATGATAATACCTCCTTGGTATTCTCCCCTCAACATGTTTTATCACTTTCAGAATATTAAGGAGATGAGAATTTTCTAAAATTTAATTTGTTCTTTCTTAGATATACATGACAGTAGAGTGAATTTTGACATATTATACATATGTTGAGTATAACTTACTCTAACATATAACACAAGGAGTATAACATTCTTGCGGTTGTACATAATGTGGGGTTATAATGACCCTGTGTTCACATATGATACATTCTACTATCTTCCTTATTGCCATCCCCCTTCCCTTCCTTTCCTTCCTCTTTGTCTAATCTAATGAACTTCTTTTTATTCTTCTCTCCACCCCGCTTATTGTGTCAGCATTCACATATCATTCAAAACATTCAGTCTTTGGTTTTTTGGGATTGACTTATTTTACTCAGCATGATAGTCTCCAGTTCCATCCATTTACCAGTAAATGACATAATTTTATTCTTCTTTATGGATGAATAATATTCCATTGTGTATATATACACCACATTTTCTTAATCCACTCATCTGTGGAAGGGCACTTATGTCGGTACCGTAGCTTAGTTCTCATGATTGAGCTGCTATGTTGATGTGGTTGCATCACTGTAGTATGCTGATTTTAAGTCCTTTAGGTATAGACTGAGGACTGGGATAACCAGGTCAAATGGTGGTTCCATTCCAAGTTTCCTGAAGAATCTCCATACTACTTTCCATAGAGATTGCACCAATTTGCAGTTCCACCAGCAATGTATGTGTGAACCTTTTCCCCCACATCCTCCCCAACATTTATTGTTTTTTGTATTCTTGATAATTGTCATTCTGATTGGAGGGGGTGAAATCTCAAAGTAGTTTTAATTTGCATTTCTCAAATTCCTAGAGATGTTGAACATTTTTCCATGTATTTATTGGTCATTGGTATTTCTTCTTCTGTGAAGGGTCTATTTAGTTCCTTTGTCTATTGATTGGGTTGTTTTTTTTGGTGTTAAATTTTTTGAGTTCTTTATATATCCTGGAGATTAATGCTCTATCTGAGGTACAGGTGGCAAAGATTTTCTACCATTATGTAGTCTCTCTCTTTACATTCATTGTTTCCTTTGCTGTGAAGAAGATTTTTAGTTTGATACTATCCCATTTATTGATTCTTGATTTTACTTCTTTCACTTAAGGAGTCTTGTTGAGGAAGTCAGTTCCTAAGCCAACATGATGGAGAGTTGGGCCTACCTTTTTTTTCTAGTAGGTAAAAGGAATCTGGTCTAATGCCTAGGTCCTTGATTCATTTTGAATTGAGTTCTGTGCAGGGTAAGAGATAGGGATTGAATTTCATTCTACTAGGAATAGATTTCCACTTTTCCCAGTACCATTTGTTAAAGAGGCTATCTTTTCTCTAGTGTATATTTATGGTGTCTTTGTCTAGTATGAGGTAACTGTCTTTATGTGGGTTTGTCTCTGTGTCTTCCATTTTGTACCATGGGTCTTCATGTCTGTTTTGGTGCCAATACCATGCCATTTTTGTTACTATATCCTGTAGTATAATTTAAATTCTGGTATCGTGATGCCTCCTGTTCACTCTTCTGGCTAAGAATTGCTTTGGCTATTCTAGGGCTCTTGTTTTTCCAAATGAATTTCATGACTGATTTTTCTATTTCTACGAAGACCATCATTGGAGATTTAATGAGAATTGCATTAAATCTGATTAGCACTTTTGTAGCATGGCCAAATGCTACCAAAATGGCAAATATTAATTCTGCCAAATCAATAACAAGAGATCTTTCCATCTTCTAAGGTCTTCTTCAATTTCTTTATTTAGTGTTCTATAGTTTTCATTGTAGCAGTCTTTCATTTTTTTTGTTAAATTTATTCCCAAGAATTTTTTTTTGAGACTATCATGAATTGGATAGTCTTCCTAATTTCTCTTTCAGTTGATTCATCATTGGCGTATAGGAATGCAATTGATTTATGGGTGTTAATTTTATATCCTGCTATTTTGATGAATTCATTTATGAGGTCTAGAAACTTTCTGGTGGAGTTTTTTGGGTCTTCAATATACATAGAATCATGTCATCTGCAAATAGGGATAGTTGATCTCTTCTTTTCCTTTCCATATCCCTTTAATTTCATTCTTTTGCCTAATTGCTCTGGCGAGAATTTCAAGGACTATGTTGAATAGAAATGGTAAAAAAAAAAAAAAAAAAAAAAAAAAAAAAAAAAAGAAAAAAAATCTCTGTCTTGTTCCAGATTTTGAGATAATGAGTTTAGTAGTTTAGTTTTTCTCCATTTAGAATGATGTTGCCCTCGGGATTATCATATCTAGCTTTTACAATGTTGAGGTATGTTCATAATACCGCTAGTTTTTCTAATTATTGAGCATAAATGGATGCTGTGTTTTGTCAAATGCTTTTTCTGAATCTATTAAAATAATTATGTGATTCTTGTCTTTAAATCTATTGATGTGATAAATTTTGTTTATTGCTTTTTGTACATTGAAACAACATTTCATCCCTGGGATGAACCCCACTTGATCATGGTGTACTATCTTTTAAATATGTTTATGTATGCATTTTATTTTATTAGAAATTTTTGCGTTTATGTTTATTAGGGATATTAGTCTGAAGTTTTCTTTACTTGATGTGTCTTTGGTTTTGGTATCAGGGTAATACTAGCTTCACAGAATAAGTATGGAAGGGTTCTTTTCTGTTGTACAAAATAATTTGGGAAGTGTTGGTGTAATTTTCTGTATTAAATATGATGAAAAAAAAATCTGTATACAAGTTAATTCTTTCTTCTTGCATTTTACTATAAGCATTCAAGAGAAGCCAAGACATGTCTTTAACCACTTGATTAGAAACTTCTTGGGTCAAGTATCTTATTTCGTCACTCACAGGGAATCTCTCCTACAAAATTCTAGGACACAACCACAACACAGTCAAAGTCTTTAACAGTTCGTGACAGGGAGTTGCCTGTCCTTCAACTTACTATAATGTGTTCTGCATTTTGGTCTTTCATAGAAATGGGTGTTTATTATCTATATTTCTAACGAGATTCTGCTTACAAGTACTAACACAATTTCTAAGAAGATGGGTGGTTTCTCTAAAGCTCCCCCCTGATTCTGAGCCCTCACAAAAATCTCCCTTTGGGCTCTGTCCATGAGAAAGTAGCCTTATTCTGGCATGCATCTAAAATTTTTCGTCTCTA
The DNA here is from genome assembly GCF_902686445.1 of Sciurus carolinensis. Lineage (NCBI taxonomy): Eukaryota > Metazoa > Chordata > Mammalia > Rodentia > Sciuridae > Sciurus > Sciurus carolinensis. The sequence continues at coordinate 139,830,639 of NC_062213.1, read as the reverse complement.
CTCACTCCCAAGTTTCAGCCGTCTCCATATTTTTGGATATTTGTCAAGACAGCAACATCAAATCTTGACGCCACAATTTGTTTTAGTCTATTTAAACTGCTCTAAGAAAATATCATTAGCCTATGTTACAGGACATTAACAGCATTCATAAGAGCTCTGCATTTGGGGAAGTGAATAGAGTGTGGGTATGGAGACCTTCTGAATGATACTAATGATCAACAGAACACCCAAGACTAGATAATTTGTAAAAGACATCAACTTATTTGGCTAATGGTTCTGGAGTCCAGAAATTCCAAGAACGTGGAGAATCTTTTCCAAGAGCATCTTGGGAGAAACTTTGTGCAGCATCATTGATGGAGGAAGGCAACAGAGGTCAGGGGCAGGAAGGGAGAAAGAGCTGAACTTACTTCCATGCGGTTACTCACATGATAACCAACCCACAATATCAAAATTAATTACCTAATATCCTCTCACTGGGCACCACTTCTCAACAGTTTTGCATTGAAGATTAAGTTTCTACACATGAGCTCTCAAGAAAGCAGTCAAACCTTAGTAAACTCTCTTCTTTTATTATCTTCTATTGAATAAGAAAGTCTTGTTAGAAGTGTGATCTAACACTTCAAGGAAGCTACAACCTCTTAGAGATAAAACTGTTCTATGTAAAAAGGAAGAAAAGATGTAGAAACAGTGCAAAAATAGATTCAAATTGTCCCAGCAAGTAAATAAATTAAGATCACATCTATAGTAATACTAAATGTATTAGTATAACCCATTCAGAAAAAAATGCTGTCTTTTTCATTTTACAAGGGAGGAAACAGAGACCCTGGGAGATTAAATAGCTTGCTCAAGATTAGTTGGTTATTAAATTGACAGAACTGAGACTTGAATCTAGGAAATCAGAGCATTTATAGGGAACTTACCTTGCCTTTCACTTTCAAGAGTATCTGAAAATGTTGTTACCAAGTTTGTTCATTATAGCAGATAATGCTTATTAATTTGGGTAATATTTTAAGATTCTTCTTCAGAATTTCTGAACTTGCAGTTCCCTACCATCCCTGCACTGTTTGAAACAATGATCTATGTGACCTTGCTTACAGATCTAAAGATTCAAAATCTGAAAAGATTTGAGCTGACAGTTAGAGCCAAGAATTTCATAGCTATTGTTTCATATAGGAAAACATAAAGCTAGCAATTTCAGCTAGGATATTGAGGAAACCAATAGAGCAACAGATGTGAATGTAGAGTCACATAACCATTAAAATCATTTTATTTCCTTTAGCTATAAAATATTTTAGTTCTCTTTGGTCAGTTTCTAACAGGATAGTATAACTTAGTTATATTTCCTTTTGACTCATATGAAGAGTATAAAAGCTTTGATTTCTAGCCAAAATTTAAATCCTGATTTAACCATTTACTTATTGATCACCCTTTTGATTCTTTATCACCTCATCTGTACAATGGACTTTACATTTGTTTTAAGAATGAAATAAAACATTTTGTTTAAAGTACCTAGCATAATTCCTAGAAAACAATCTTACTGACAAACGCTAGACTCTTTCTCTGGAATGTGAATATGCTAATACATAACATACCTACTATTTAATCTAGTTGAAAACTTTTTCTTGAGTAATTACCAAGTATTAGATACTACCCCACTTAGACTCCAGTGAGGAAGTTAAGTGCTAAGTTTCATTGTATGTTGTAAAAACTGTAGATTTCAAAATCACATAGACCAGGAATCAACAAAGTACACTTGCTAATCTCATATTTTTTCTGGTTGTGAAATAATAAAATTTATTAAGTTTACATTGTATTCTATGAATAAATCCCAATAAAGGAATCCAAAATGAGCAGCAAGAAAAATCATCAGATAAAACTACATTGTGATGATAAACAAAATTGTTTTCTGGCAGGTAGTCTATGCTAGAAAGTAAATGCCATGAGTAGAATTTGGGGAAAAATCATAAGAATGGTAAAAGGAATTTTAAAAAAGGAGAAAATGAAGGTTAGATTTTGGAAGTTCAAACCGTGTGCAATAAATATTTTAGGAGGAAGGAACAGAAAAGGTACAATATGAAAAAAATGCAAGAAATTATTCTCAATTCCAAAGAGATTATTTGTTCCAACAATCAAGAGTTCATATCATGTTCTAGCCAAACTTAAAAATAAAGCCATATTTAGTAATAGCTAGTGAAGTTGGAAACTTCAAAGATACAAAAGGGTTCTACAAGCATCTAGGGGGTCAACAAAGCAGTTTCTGTAAGAAAAGAAAATCAGGCATGCTTTCGCATTGGTGCAACCTAAAGAATAGAAAATGAAGCAACAACTACAGCATCCCAAAGAAAAATGTCTGGACCCAAGAATTATATTTCCAACCAAATTTTCATTCACTTATGAGGACAGAAGAAAGTCCTTGATGTGCAGTGACTTAAAACCATGTCAACCAGTTCGTACTATTTTTAGGGTAAACTTTTAAACTGCCAGAAAATTCACTCCAAAATGATGAAATCCAATTAGAATTAAAATGGGAACATTGTGGCTGAAAACAATTGTCTGGTTGAAAAATAAAATCTGTTAACTATCTTGAGATAGATTTTAATAATTTTTTAGCATAATTAAGATTTCATAACAGTTTCCTTTCAAATTTGGAAAAAACAATAGTTAAAATCACAGAGTTCATGAAGCAAATTCTGAGAAGAGGTATATGACAGAAACTTTGGGAGAGCATGAAAAATCTTTACATTTACAAAGGCAAGTCGAAATTTTTAAAATTGATCCCAATGATCGATTAATCATGTCCTTGTAAAAATGTTAACATAAACATTAGGAGAAGTCGAAAGTAGAAGTTACTGTTAGGAAGAGCAGGTACAAATGAGCAGTTTGTGGCTTCAATATGGCTGCCTTGCTTTACCCCCTGTCCCACTGATCAGAATTGATCTGCCTTTCTTAAAATCAGGCACAGTTCCAAAAGAGAGGACTGATATAAGGCTTTGCTATCTTTGGATGGGTAAGCACCTAGAGATTCAAAAACAGCCCCAAGGAGAAAGTTATGAAGTATTGTATTTCGGGAATAATGTGGTCTCCAGAGGGTTATAGCTTTCTAGGGATAAGTTTAAAATTGGTATCAGATCTAAGTTATGTCACATGTTTTCAGAAGTAGCTGAATGGTGGACTGTGACTTCTTGCACCTGAGGTCTGAGTGACTCTATGGCTGTCAGACCCCAGCCTACTTCTCTTCACTTTCTCTTCACTCTAGGTAGGATGCTGTAGCACCCAAATTAATTATTAATGTGTTTAGGAAGAAAAATAATCATATGTTTAGGCTCAGCAACCTAAGATATTTATCACTCAGAGTAGATAAAACAGAATTATGATTTGGAACTGTTGGGAAAATTAACTGGCCAAAACAAAAAAGAAGTAAAAGCTCCTTAGAACATGCAAATGTAGAATTCAGATATACACAAACACTGATTTGTTGGATTTAAAATACTGAATTCTTATCTAAATATGCTGTATAAGAAAAATATGGGTAGGCGATATAGCTCAGTTGGTAGAGTGCTTGCCTTGCAAGCACAAGGCCCTGGGTTCAACCCCAGCACTGCAAAAAAAAAAAAAAAAAAAAAAAATGGGTATGATTATAAAGAGTATGGGGTCGAGATATGAAAAAACTAGCAGGAGATTAATCAATGTTTCAGAAAGATGAAAGAGAAATAGATGTGGAGCAATTAAACAAATCATTGAAAAATTTCCCAAAGTCAAGCAAAGAACTCAGCTTGTGGATTGAAAGTGCTCATTGTGTTTCGGGTCAGTAACAGACACGTATGTGGAGATATATACATAGATGGGTATCTTTTTTTCAGTTCTAAAGATGAGAAAATATTACATAGTTCTGAAGGGAAAGGACAAGTTACTGACAAAGGCAAAATAATCAAGCTGACATCAGATTTCACACATTGCAAATTACAAGAAAGAACATTAGCTGTAGACTTCAGAGAGCCAGAAATTCAAACTAATAGTCCTATAAACAGACAAGAAATCCTTCACCTGTTAGGATTAAAAATATTATTATGTTGTGCAATATTTAAAACAAGCATTGTTTTATGAATCATCAAAAGTAATAATTGAGAATAAGTAGCAGCTGAACAGCTAATAAATCAGAAAACATACCTTAAAATGGAACATGTATCCAAATTGCCATAATATAAGCAAATAAAGAAAGAAATAGGTCAGTGAAAGAAACTTGAGAAATCAATCCTAACACATAAGAAAATTAACCCTGATGAAAGTGCTACTTCTATTCAGTAAGGAAAGAATAATTTTTTTTAAGAAAGACCCAATGATGCATGCCTGTCATACCAGCTGCTTTAGAGGCTGGTATACTCTAGAAGATCAAAAATTCAAGGCCAGCATGGGCAATTTAGAGACCCCTGTCTCACAAAGAGAAAAAAAGAAAAAAACCCAGAAAGATTATTTAATAAATTATGCTGTTTGAAAAAGGGTTAAATGGAAGGTCATTGAAAGATAATATAATTAAGCCCTGTTAGAATTTGTAAAGTTAAACTATAGCTACATCAAAATCTAAACAATAAATATTCTACAAAATAATTTAAAGTTTACATATACATGTCAAAGGTGGGGGAGAACTGCTTCCTAAATCAAAAAATGCAGGGGTTATAAGGCAAAAAGAAAAAAATTTGATTATATAAAATTTTAAAAAATTCTTTTGATAATAAAAGATACCAAAAATAAGTTAATAAAAATATTGGTTAAAAATTACCACAGGACATTATTATTTGTAATACATAAATATCTCTTGCAGACAGGTACTAAATTCTATTAGAAAATTAACTTGAAGAGATGAAGAGATACTTCATTGATGAGCAAATCAAAATGGGTACTAAACATAAAATTCTCAAACACATCAGTAGTTCCAAAAATACAATCAAGTGTTACTGAGGTATCTTGTGTTACTCTGAGATATCAAGTGTTACTGTGATACCTATCAGAGAAGGAAATATTAAAATTAAGAATGCTATTTATGGAAGGTATATGAAAAAAAATGTCCCTCACAAACTCTAGTCATAGCTGGGTGAATGGGGATAGCTTTTAAAACTTTCTGCAAATTCTATTAAAATTAAAGTACATATATTCTTTCACATATCAATCTCACTTCTAGATGCCTGCCCCATTAAAGGAAAAAAAAAATCACTTAATAATTTATTTACCCAGATGTTGTTAGGAGAATTACATGGCATGGGGGAAAATACACAAATTTTTAAAATTAGGATAAAAATTAAAACTAAGAAAAAGCAAAATAAATTAGAGAAACAGTTTGTATATAAGAAGACTATAGCATGACAACTAAATGTCATGCATTCTCCTTGATTGGATCCTCAATGGAACACAAAGTTAAAAAGGAGAGAATTGGGACACTTGAAGATATTTACTTTAGAGTTATTTTAGATAATGGTATTAATGTTAAATTTCCTGAATGTGATCATTGTTATGTGTCTCTGTGGAAGGTTTTCTTTATTTTTAGATGACACTAACTGAAATACTTAGGCCTGAAAATTAATGTTAACAAGTCTCAAACTGTTCAGTTAAAGGTGACCACTGGTTAGTGTAGGAGGTAAATGAATGCTTGTCCTATTATTCTTGCAGTTTTTCTGCAGGTTTAAAATCCTTAAAATAAGGCATTAGAAAAAATAAAGAAATAGAAAAATGTATTAAGAAACTACCTTACACAGAACAAAGCAAAATTTTGAATATGGTGTTGCCCAATACTAAAAGAGAGGTGAGAGGGCAGAATTGATTTTGAGTCTTTTGGAAACTGCAGGGCTCTTCCCAGAATCAGGAAAAAACTGATCCCCTTAAGCACAGAAAAAGAAGTCAGACGAAGAGATAGGTTCAGACCTTGGCCCTCATGTTTTATGTTGTCCTGACTCCCCCACCACACCATCAGCTACACTTCCCTTTTCTTCCCTGTGCTCTGACAAAAGTAAGATATAAACTCCAAATACATAGAGTGACCACCTCTACCTCCCTCTAATTAGGTGAGTTTAAACTGATCCTGTGAGCCAGGCAGGTGTTGCTCAGAGATCAGTGAGACCATGCCAACCAATGAGGTAAAGGAAAGGATGCACACACGGACGCTGGATCTTGTAAGTGCTTAGGTGTGTTGCCATAAGCATCTTCTAAAAATAATCAAGTTCACACTAAATGTAATGAATTTGTACCTTATGAGAAATAAGATAATTCATTTGGAAATTCACTAGGTTTTCTTTGAGAAAATGGATACTATATATGTATATATTCACTGACACCTGGCATGTCTGAGATCATGTATGCCAAATTTTAGCCTGGAGGTAATTTTTACCAAGAAGTTATAAACCTCTGAAAATAGAGGTTAATAGGAAAAGCTGAAACATCCTTAATGACAAGGTTGCTACGGCAACAATATAAGCTTACCACTAGCATCAAATATCTGCTGCATTTAGGGCTTCTTGTCTGCTTTGATAAGTTTTCCCCGAGTAAAATAAAAGCATCAGTTGACTAGCTCAGGAAGACTTTTCTTCCTATGTCATAGAATCAATGACTTACTGTGTAATTAGGTGAGCTAGTCAGGAAAATAGAAAGAGAAAATACTTGAATATGCCCCAGCCAATACTGACTAGAAGGTTGCTATCACCTGAGCATTGTGACTTAACACTTTAAAGAAGAAAAGTCAAGGCAGGGAATAGCAAAGTAAAAATAAAACAGCTGAATTAGCACACAAAGTGTAATTATGCAGAGTCGTTTCTTTGCAAAAGGGCTCAAACAAAGGCCAGATTTATTTCTATGAGATTTTTGAAAATTCATTTTCAGTGACTCTAGAGCAGTGATTCACAGAGTGTGGTGCATATGGCTCCTGCAGGTGGCCACAGCTTGATCCCTGGTGGAGTTGATGTTTCTCATGTGAATATGTGGTCCTTCTGTGTCTGGCAATTATTAATAATGTCCTTGTTTTATGTATTGAAACCAGTCATCACTTTATTGGCATCTCATCCAAAACCTCATCATTCCTCTCGTTGGTTCCACAAAAAAGTTCTGGGGATTGCAAGTAGAATAGGGGTGGGATAACTAATCTAAAGTGTTTATTTTATTTAAAAATTTTTTTTACCTGTTTGGAATTGGTCATTTTAGAGTAATGCTAACGCATTTCTATGATTTTTTAAACCCGGGATCTGCATTTAATAATCTCAAGGCATTAACAATCACAAAGTGATTATGGTTTTATGGGTGATGAGACTGAAGCAGCAAAGCTCAAACTGTTCCTCAGGCATAAAGCCATGGGGCCAGGCTTTCCCTTCAATGGCAGACACACCCCAGCATGTCGTTTTCCACTCACTCTCAAGGATTTTAATACCTCTGGAACCTCTGGAAGCTGAGTAAATTTTAGCATGAGTATGTCTCTGTTCAAAACCTCAATAGAAAAAAAAATAAGGTCACTGGAGTCTTTCATCATCTTTAACTAGAGAACAAATGTAATGTGTTGGTCAAGTGTCCCAAGTGTACCTAATGAATACACAGACTGGGGAGCATGATCCTTAGTAAGTGGTGGTCTGACTCAAGAAAATGCAATCAGAATACTTGCCAGGTTCAAACACAAACATGGGAGAGCATATATTATATCACGAAAAGAGCATGAGCTTTGGGTTTGGATCCTGTTTTCTATCCATTGACTTGTGTGCATATCTCTAGGGAAGTTACTTCAATTTGAGTGGCAGTTTATTCTTTGGCGTGTGGATAAACTGATTCTTAACTCCCAGATACTCTGAGAATTAAGTGAGACAAGAAATATTAAGATTTCAATACAGCTCTTATACACATGTAGTAGATCCTTATTAATATTTTTAATAATGTTATTAGTTTTTGTAATAAGTTTCCACTTATTTGTAGACATAGGTCCTCTGACAGAAACACATGATCAAATGTAGAACACCATTTCCAATCATTCAAAACCAGCCAAGTGTCAACCTACCTGCATAAGGAATTAGGACAAAATAATTACTGAAGTAAAGTTTCTCAGAGCTGGGTTAAGAAAAATTGACATATTGCATGGTTCCATTCACATATGATTTATGTGGCTGCAATCCAATATTGCATTTAAGTGAAATCATGTTAAGTTAAAATCAGTTTGAGCTTTCAGGGAAATGCAAGTTACACTCAACTTGGGAGGAGAGTGAAGGGTGGTTGTTCCTACAATGCCACAAAGATGGTACAGGTGACCAAGGGTGGACAGCATGTGTAGGTCAGATTTGGCTCACCTCATCTGGGAGGGTGGACTTTAAATTAAGCTTATGATCAGCTTCATGAACAAGGCTGACAGACACTTACAGGGCAAAAGGACATTTTTCATGACCATCATCAGGGCCATAGTGGGGATAATAGACTATACCATTTAAGTGACTCTAGACTTTCAATGGCAGAAACTGCAATTTTCCACCAAATCCTTTCATTTTCTTCTAATAATGCTAATAGCTTTTCCTGCTTCTCTTGTAGGTAACTAGGTCCCTGCAGATGCAACTCTAGTGAAAATGACACATGCTATTCCTAATTCTGGGCCTTAAGCCTTGTGGGGTGTGTGTGTGTGTGTGTGTGTGTGTGTGTGTGTGTGATCTTTATGCTCATTTCCTCTTTTGAAAAGCTGTCCACGACGTAACTTGAAACCTGAAGGATAATATTCTAGGGGATAGTAGAGGAAGAGTATGGGACTGTTAGTGGACAAGGGGTCTAGACACTCACCTCTAACCTGGCTGCGTAACCTGGGGTTTATGTGACAGGAAGGATTGATTTCTATTTTCTATAAGCAGTAGCTTCTTTTATACCATGGTTTAGTCTTACCTTAACACTCCTTCCAGTGGTAAGAAATCTAAAACATAAGAGAACTGGGATTCACTTATTCTATTTTTGATGGCTTATAGGCACTTCCCTATTTTCTGAGTACTGAGAAAGTAGGCAGAAGGTTACCATGGGAAGCCCATTTTAGCTCCTGCACTTCTCTCTTCTATAACTAGACAATAATGTGCCCCAAATCAAGTGGTACATTTAAATGGATGTCAGGAATGATGGAATTGGGAGCATGTGTGAATGACAGTAAGTGGTTGGTATTGCTTACATCTTGGGAGCCAGGAATAGTTCAGTACAAGCTTGATAAATTAGGGAAATTGGCAGGGAAAACCAGGGGAAAGTAAATAGGGCAAGGGCAAGATGTGACACCCAGAAGACAGAAACAATACAGAGATTAAAGATAGGGGCTGTCGACGCTAGCACAACCACAACAGAAAGCCTGGACCACCTGCAGACCTGGGACCAAAGATTAGTCAGCAGAACAGGGTCGTTGTTTAAAAGCCTAACATGCTACTATATTAACAGGAATAGGACACATCAAGTCCCGGAAGTCGTGTTTTCTCTATGTTGGCACTGCTGAGGACCTTATTAAAGGACAGTGGTCTAGTTTTATTCTCAACACCTGAAGGGGAATGTGGCAAAACTGGACAGAGTCTAACACAGAGCAACAACAGTGATAAAAGGGTGAGAAAATAAAGGCTGAGAGGAAAGGTTAATAACGAGGATGGTTTAACCTGAAAGAACTAGAAGGTTGAAGGGGACATCGAATGTGCTTGAATACATGCATGGCTATTGTAATGAGCATGCTGACTAGCTGTTCCACAAGCCCTTAATGAGAGAATGAGGAAGAAAACTCATACAGTTGCTTTGGATTTCTGTGTCACATAAACATTTAGAGGGATAAAAATAGAAGAACTCTATGAAGGGAATCAGTGCATTTTTTCTTCAGGGTGTCTAAGGCTACAGCACCGTGGGCATTTACTTGACCTTAGAGTCAGGGAGCTTGCAAGACCAAGCCAGCCATGGAGTTCATTTGGCCCCTTTTACCTACAGGGGAATAAGCATGAAAACATGATGGACATATTTCATAAAGTTTCTGCCACAGAGAGTAAATGGATGTTTTTGTCCATTAAACTCATTTCCTTAAACTTTTTTCCCTCAGATTTCCACATTCAACTTGCTTTGTATTTGTGATTTGGGTGGAAAAAAAAAAAAAAAGAAAAAAAGCACAGCAAAGAGTAATTGGGATTTGAATCTCTACCTTCTCATTTGCACTGTCAAGATATAAAAGTCTATTAGTGCCACCCAAAATACTGGCTTTTGCCCTTGGGTCTGTCCTGGTAGGTATCAAAATGTGATCCAACTTTGATCCAACTTTGCAGTAGTTGAGACATTTTCAAGAGTCTACAAGGTCAAAATAATTTTTATATAAATACCAAGATGTTATTTGTTATTTCCACTGTGGTAATTTTTGCACCAATGACATAAAAGCAGTGGAGGTTGAAACTGCTGGTGCCTAGCAAGAACTAGGCTGCAGCATCAAACCATAGGAATAGCTGTCATATTTTCATGAACAGCTATTATTGATATCAAAACTAATGCTGATTTCACTCAAAAGTGTTGTCGATGCATCTCTAAGAATTACTGATTTGTGAACATTTCCTTTTGGTGGTACCTTATTTTGATACTTAGTGTGAGAAAAATGGAAAGTACGGGGGGGGGGGGAGAGAGAGAGAGAGAGAGAGAGAGAGAGAGACAGATTGATTCTACTCCACACTGAAGCATGATTGGCTCTGGCAAAGCTCCTATATGATTCAGTTGTGAACTGAGCTTGTTGCATTTTCCATGAAACATCATTTTTACTTAAGAGCATGAATGATAAACACATTTTGTTGTTCATGCTTGGCTGTTTGGTAGATGTTCTATCAAAAACAAACTAGATAAACTTGCCACTTTAAGGAGATCATGCAATATTTGTTGGCAATGAAAGAAATCTGAATTTTCAAGGCGAAAATAAAATTGTGGAGAGTTTAGAATTTGGACAGCTTTCTGATACTTTTCTGTTAGATGGAGGTGTTTATTTGTAAGTGTTTGTTTTAAATGTGAGGAAATGTGTCAATATTTGGGAAATTAGTATTACTCTATGAATCAGTATTTTACAAATCACCAATGTATGATAAAAAATTATGCATAAGTAAAAGATACATTCAAAATTCACGTAATCAAATAATTTTTAATATAGGAGAGTACAGAGGCCTCAATATTGTTTCAGATTTCATATTGCAACTCAAGAAGCTAATATGTTAAATTTGTGATAAAATATTAAAGAACAGTTTTCTGAAAAAGTATTAAAATACCCCTTATTTTTCTAACTATATATCTGCATGGAAACAGATTTTCTTTACATATTTTAAACCAACATATTGCAAAAATTAAATGCAAAGTAGATATTCTACTTTTCTCAAATAATTTTTGTTTAGGAAAAATATTTTAATAAATATATTTCACTTATCATGTTGCAGATTATTATAACTTAACCTAAATTCATACTTTAAAATTTTCTCAAAGTTTTTTTTGTTTTATTTTTTGTTTTTTGGTACCAGGGATTGAACCTAGGGGCACTTAACCACTAATCCACATCCCCAGCTCCTTTTATATTTTATTTAGAGACAAGGTATCACTGACTGGCTTAGGGCCCTGATAAGTTGCTGAGGCTGGCTTTGAACTCACAATCCTCCTGCCTCAGCCTCCCCAGCTGCTGGGATTATATGTGTGAGCTACCATGCCCGACAAAATTTTCTCAGTTTCAATAAATAATATGCTAAATATTAATATGTATAACTCCCATAACAACTATTTGGATTCCTCAATATATTTTTAGAGTAAAGGACACTTGAAACCAAAAAGTCTGCCTATTTATTTACTTTAAGTTTCATACAAAGTTATATTATTGGATTATTATTGTCAAGTAGTTTTTTTGTTGAGCTAGGTCCTCTTCTGTGGGATCCTTTTATTGTTAAGAGAAGAATATTAACTTGTTGAATCACTTTTTAACTGACACTTTATTTTTATGTTATAGGCACCAATTGTCTGCAGCCTGGTTCCTAGATAAGCAAGGGCCTGACAAACAGAAAGGTAGGATTCTTTATAGATAAACACAGACACAGAATGATCATAAAGGAGAAAAAAAAATGTCAACTTATTTACCCATGATATGAACTGAGCACAGCCATTTTGTTTTGGGCACTATGAAATTCTGAGACTTGTCACATTCCTGTCAGTACATCACCCTATTGTAGTTTGTAAGTTTACACAGTGCTATTGTTTGGATAGAGTCTGAGTGAATACCCCAGGGGTTCATGTGTTGGAAGTTTGGAGTCAAGTATGGAGATGTTAAAAGGTAGTGAGGCCCAGTGGAATTCCCTTAGGTTAATGGGAGAGTACCTTTGGAAGAGATTAAGATAGTTCTCATGGGACCCCTGATGGAGATTCCACAAGAGGGTGGTTATAAAAGATCAAGTCTGGTGACTTCTCAGCCTTTAACTTCCTGCCTGGCAATGTGATCTCTTCTCCAAGTGCTCTCACCATTTTCCACAACTGTGAGCTAAAAAATACCTCTTATTTTTATAATTACCCAACTAAGATATTTCTTCTAGTAATAGAAAATTGAGTAATATAGAAAATTGGTACTATGGAATGGGGTCATCACCATAAGCATTCCTGAAAATGTGAAGGTAGCTTTGAAACTGGGTTACAGGAAGAGAGTAAGAGTTTGTAGAAGTTGGCTAGCAAAAGCCTACAATGATGTCAACCGGGAGATGTGGGAGATTCTGGGGAGGTTCAGAAGTCAAGGAGACTAGGAAGTAGTTCCAGATGTAAATGAGGATATGGTTGCAAATTGAGAAAAGACTGTCTTTGTTACACCATCACAAAGAACCTGGTTGTGTTGTGTGGATGGTTTAACTTAACAGTGATGGTCTAATTTAGCTGGCAGATATATAAAAAAATAGAGAAGCAGCTATGTGGGTGCTTTTGGCTGCTTTTGTGGTAATTCAAGAGCAAAACAAATTAGAGTGGAAGGATTTGGAATATTCACAGCCTTGTGATAGCTTTATCAATTGAGTGCTAATTGTTATGACAGTTGGAAAAAAGACCACTTCAGAAATCTTCCAGGCTATCCCTCCCATCACAGGTCTAAGAACTTCAGGAACAGAATTGCTTTAGGTCTTGAGTCTGGGTTTCTTCGATAGGCTTGCTGCTCAGTGTGGTGACCTTTGGATATGTCTTCCCTACTTTTAGCTGATGAAGTGCTCCATGGCTATAGCCATGATTCAAGTGAACCCAGACACTGCTTGTGATGATGGCAGACCTTGGTAGCATCTACCTGGAACTGACTTTACACGGTGCAGAATGCAAGAGTATGCAGTTATGGTGGCTTCCACTGAGATTTCAAAGGGACGTTTGAGAGACTGGGCAGAAGTTTGTAAGAGGGTCACTGTCCCTGCAGAGTATGCTCAATGAGGTCATCCCTCATGTACCTGTGGGGATAGAGATGAAGGGGGAACTTCAGGAAGCTAGAGCAACCAGCAATGTTCTATGCCTGGAGAAGGAAGCTGCAGTCAGCATGCAGGGCCAGACTAAGAGAGTACCATATGGTCTGTGACCAGCCAAACCACACAAGCAGGGCTGTCTGAGACCTTGGAGAACCAACCCTCCACAGCAGCATGCCAAAGATATTAGACATAGGGACTTATGATTTAATGTCTGGACTACTGTGGTCTCTTTGTTTTGGCCTGCTTTACTTTCTATTTGCTTAGTCCTCCCTTTTGGAATAGGGATGTATGTACTACACCTGTCCCATCATTATATGTGGAAGTAGATGGCATGTTTTGTTTTTATAGGTTCAAAACTTGGAACTTGTCTTGGAATCAGATGAGAACTTGGACTTTGGAATTTTTAATTAATTCTAGAATAATTTAAGACTTTGGGACTACTTGGATGAAATGATCATATGTTGTAAGTGAATGTCGTGATTTTCATGAAGCCAGGAATGGGATGCTATGTTTTGTCTTTTCCAAAATTCACATTTGAAATTAAACCCAATTGTGAGTTGTTAAGAAGACGGAAAGTTACTCAAACTATGGTGTTTAGACATGGAGCTGATGGGAGGTAATTAGGATTGGGTAAGGCCATTGAAATGGGTTCTCCATGATTAAACACTAGAGGCTTTATGTGGAGAAAGTAGTCAAAGGATAAGCAAAAGCATGCTTCCCGTCTCTGACCTTGTGATGCCCTGCACCTCTTTGGAACTCTGCAAACAAGATGGCATCACCAGATATGGCCCCTCAATCTTTACCAGAACTGTGAGCCAGAATAAACTTTTATTTGAAACTTATGCAGTCTCTCATATTGTGATGTCAGTAATAGAAAAGTGGGTTAATACACATAGCATTCTCAGTATGACCCACATTCCATGCACAGGCAAGATCAAACAACCTTACAGATGGAGGTCAGGTTCCCTTACAAATGAAGGTCACAGGTCGTCTAGGTTATATTAGGTGATTAGGTGAGATATAAAAACCAGACAGGATTTGGTTACTTAGATGCCCAGGATTCTACTTTCTTTCTCTTCTTATATCTATAGAAATTGACTGAGGTAATACAAGCCTTGTTATCTGGGTGAGAATTAGTTCAAAACATTTGAGGGGCTGGCTGATTTGGACTTTGAGCTTAGGCAGAGAATTTCTGATTTTAAAGCTATTTGATGAAAATATCTTCCCAATTATTTTCCAATATTTGATAATAGAGGATATGGTAAAACAGGTTTCCCAGGAAACAGGCTCTGAAAGGAAGAATTGCATGCAAATGCCTTATTTACACAGAACAATACCTATTAAGGTGAAGAAGACAGATTTAGACAAAAGGAAAGATAACAAAAGAGGTCTCAGTCAATTCCATGGGGGTCTCTGAAGTTGGGGCAACCTGTTAGAGTTGCTTTGGGTTAAAAAAATGAAGGGTGGGTCACCAAATTCTGAATTTATCAGTGACTAAATGCATGCTGCCTTCAGAAAGGGAGTTGTAAACATTCGTGAGGTTAGAGAGGGGCTCAGCCATAATGTCAGTTGCTAATATTCCTGGCATCCAGAAGAATGAGAGTCTCAGTCCTGGAGGATGAATGAAACACATGGTCCACTCATCCTAGGGTCTCCTTCAAATTTTGCATTTCCTAACAAATGAATTAAGCAGGCTAACATGGATAAACACACCTGCATTTTCTCTGAATGTTTTCTATTTGATTCTTATCAATTATTGTCCAACCTATTAACAAGAAAGGAATTCATGTTATAAAATACAGTGGAAACAGGAGATTTGATGATGCTGGACAGAGGCACCCAGAGGTGACTGACCATGGGGAAATACTGATCAACAAGAAGGAGTCAGGAAACTTCTAAGAATCAGAGATCTGGGACAATAGCATCATAAGAGAAATAAAATATACCAGCATCTTCTACCCAAGCTCCACAAAGGGGAGTCTCCCCTTTGCAGGGGTAAAGGTAAGAGTCCCAGCAAATTCTATCAATGTGGATGTTGGCAATCCTAGATATGGGAAGTTTTGCAATTCTCACAGCCTTGTAGCCCACTTAGATAAATAACCTGAAATCTGCATGATAGCCTTGCTTTGAAAAAGGATTTCACACTGTTTTCCAGTGAAAATCAGGAGTCATCATTAAAAGGGACTTAATGTCTGAATGTAGATTACTCTAGGTTCTATCTTTGAATATTCTCATACTGGGATACCACAGATAATCCATGGTACTGACTTAATCAGTATCTTCCCTGTAAAGCACACTTGACACAGAAGAGTGACTGAATCAACCCATTGGGCGCCATGCAATGTAGGGAATATCGCCACATGAAGGGGAATAGATGGCACCAGCCTGAAGAACTAAGAAATCAGTGCAGCGACTTTTCCCTCTAAGACTGCAGGCATGACCAGTTGCACGCATATTCACCAGGAAGGCAGATTCTTATGTAGTTCCCTCCATCTCTCTAAAATGTATCAAGCACAGATGCCTGCCATTAGCAGGGCAGGGAAGGAACACTGCTGGTCTACTATTTGCCCTGCCCATAGGGATATGCTGAAGTGGTCTCTAGTGACTCTGCAGCTATGGCTGTTACCCTGCCCACAGGGCACACAACAACAGGAAGTTTCTCCAGAGAGAAAATTTGTCTTGTTCCAGCTGGGTACTACTTCCGCTTACTCCCTTGGCCACTTCAGCTGAAGCAGTGAGGGGGAGAAGAGCCCAAGCCAGAAACCTGTTGCCAGAAGTTTAAGATAGAGTGGGACTGAGGTTCTGCTCTTGGATGGTCATTCCACAGTAGCAATAAAGAAGAATACGACAGTTCCTGCTGACACCACACCGGTGCATTTCCCACCAGTGGATACTTGCATGTTATCTGACTGAGAACGGGCATAAGGAATGGGTGGGAGCTTCAAAGAGAGGATTCTGTGCTTCCTGCCGCCTCTCCCTATGAAGTCTAGGTCTGCACTACTATCTGGTCAGAGGACAAGTCCTTTTCAGCTCCTTATCAATACAGGTGCAGGCAGTGCCACAGACCACAAGTAACAGATCCAACTTCAATAGTGTTTGAAGAAACCTGCATCATCCAATGGTGGCCACCACTCCCACTGTAGGAGTAACTAGTTACATGATGTGAACCCCATACAACACACTTGGCTTAACTGCTAGAGGGTCCCCAATCCTGTATGACCCATGGAGAGAGTGTGCAGTATGCACTATGCCCAAATTCATCATTACAGCCAAAGAATATACAGGGGACTACACCATGGTGCCCACTTGGAAATAAAGCAACTTTACACACACACACAAATGACACTTAAGACACATCTAAGGAGAAAACCTCTTCATTAGAAGGTCAACCCATCAAAGTGCTAGAGAGAGCTGATAAAATTAGACATACAAATCTCAACATAGGAATACAATAACTATGAAAAGATAAGGTAAATATGATACTTCAAAAAGATCATAACTTTCTTACATCAGATTCCAAAGAAATTGAAAAGGATGAAATGTCTGATAAAGAATTTAAAAGAATCTCAATGACATAAGAGAATAAAATAAAAATTCAGTTGAAAGCCTCAACAAAAGACTAGATCAAGCATTAAAAAGAATATCTGAGTTTGAACTTTTTTAAAAAAAATATCCTATTCAGACAAAAAAGAAGGAAGAGGAGGAAGGGGGAGGAAGGGAAGCAGAAAGAATGAAGAGAACATTTAAGGTCTTTGGAATACCATTAAATGAACAAACATCCACATGACTGGAGCATCCAAAGGAGAGAAGATACAGGTTAAAGATAAAGAAAACCTAGTCAATGAACTAATAGAAATCTTTCCTAATCTTGGGAAAGATTTACACATCCATGTGCAGCTGACTTAAAGAAATCCAAATAAACATGATCAGAAAAATCTTAAATATAACATAGGCAAATGTCAATAGTACAACAGAAAAAAGAATTAAAAGCTGCAAGAAAAAAAACCAAGCTACATTTAAGGGCAACTCAATTAAACTATCAGCAGATTTTTCAACAAAAACCCTGCAGGATAAGAGGGAATGGAATGACATATTCCAATTTCTGAAACAAAATAACTTCCAGCCAAGATTACTAATCCCAGAATAGTCTATCTTTTGGAAATTAAGAAGAAATAAAGACCTTCCAAGATGAGCAAAAATTGAAAGAATATCATATCAGCAAACAAAAAAGATTCTTAAGAGACTCACATCCAGAAGTGAAAGAAAGATAATCATAATCATAATAGTACGTGACTATATAAATACCACTAAAAGAATAGATCCATAAAAGAGAAATAGGAAAGAATCAAATATTTTCAATACGGTAAACCACCAAGTCACAAAGACAAACGAGAGGAAGAAAAGAACAATGAATATTCAAACCAATGAGGAGAATATCAACAAAAGGACAGGCAAAATTCTTCCCTTTCAATGATAACTTTGAATAGATGGACTAAGTTCTTATATTAAAAGATACTAGGTGATTAAATGGATAAAGAAATAAGACCCAGAAATATACTACTTATAAGAAACTCACTTCACATGAGACTCAAAGTGATAGAAATGATATTCCAAGCAAAAGCATATCTATAGTGAGAAGGAATGCTTATACTTACATCTGACAAAATAGATCTTAAGATGGAAAATTTAAGAGCAAGATTTTCACTATACCATGATCCAGTGATCAATTCATCAAGAAAATATGATAATTACAAACCTATATGAACCTAATTTCAGAGTACTCAATTTAGAGAAACAAACACTATTAGACTTCAAGGGAGAGAGAGGCTTAAATACGATAATAGAGGGAGATTTCAGTACTCCAAACTCATCAATGCAGAACTCATCCAGACAAAAGAATCAACAAAGAAATATAACAGCTAAATTATACTACGGATCAAGTTCATGATGAAAGCCTAGGACAAAATAGGCTTAGAAGGATCACATCTCAACAAAATAAAAGGTATATATGACAAATCCACAACCAATATCATACTGCAACATTTCCTCTAAGGTCAGGAACAAGAGAAAGTATCCACTCCTTGCTTTTATTCATTATAGTACTAGATAATTTAAATAGAGAGGTTAAGCAAGAGAAAAATAAATAAAATATGAATGGGAGGTTTGAAGCCAAATTATACCTGTTTGTAGATGATATGATACTGTACACAGAAAAACCTAAAGACTTCACAAAAGAATATTAGATCTGATAAATTAATTCAGTAAAATAGCAAAATAAAAAAATTTAAAAATCGGTAGATTCTCTGTACTTTAATAACACATTTGAGGAGAAAGAAAGTGTGAAAGCATTCGAAATAGCCACACATAAAAAACAATACCTAGGAATTAACTTAACAAAAAAGTGAAAAAACTCTACAATGAATATTATAAAACACAGATGAAAGCAATTGAGAAGACACTAAAAGATGGAAAGAACTCTCATGCTCATAGATTAAAGAATTGTGTTAAAATGTCTATACTAACAAATGTAATCAACATATTCAATGTAACTCTTTTCAAAATATCAATGACATTATTTACAGAACCAAAAAAAAAATCCTAAAATTCATATAGAAGCACAATAGGCCTCAAGTAGCGAAGTCAATCCTGAACAAAAAGAACAAAGCTTGAGACATCATAATCCCTGATTTCAAGATGTACTATAGAATCATAGTAACAAAAACAGCATTTTTTGACATGAAAACAAACAAACCAATGGAACAGAACAGAGAATACAGAAAGACACTCACAAGCCTACAGCTAAGTCTGATTCGCAATGAAATTGCCCAAAACATACATTGGAGAAAGAACAGCCTCTTTAACAGGTTGGGAAAAACTGAATATTCACATGCAGGTGACTGAAACTTGACCCCTATTTTCTCATCCCGTAGAAAGCTGACATAAAATGGAACAAAACCCTGAAACTGCTAGAAGAAAACATAGGCGAACCGCTTCAAGGCATTCATACAGGCAACGCTTTTTCAATGCTGCAACTGAAAGACCTGACCAGAACAACTGTAAAACTGGAAAGGTTTATTGAAGAGATCACGGTTTCAGAGGTCTTGGTCCATAGACAGCAGGCTCCATTCCTATGGCTGGAGGTGAGGCAGGAAGAGTGTGGTAGAGGGAAAGAGTTCATATGATGATAGGAAGCAGAGAGTCTCCGCTCTCCAGATACAAAATATGTATCACATAGCCACACCCACAATGAACCACTTACTCCAGACACCCCCACCTGCCTCACATTACCACTCAGTTAATCCCATCAATCAACTCCTGATGGGGTTAATGCACTGATTAGGTTAAGGGTATAGCCCAATCATTTCTTTTCCAAACCTTCTGGCATGGTCTCACATGTGAACTTTTGGGGGATACCTCACATCCAAACCATAAAAACTCTTTTGTAGATAGGACACCAAAAGCATAGGAAGCAAAAGTAAAAATTTGCACACGATCACATCAAATTAAAAATCTGCAGAGTAAAGGAAACAGAAGAGTAGAGAACAGCCTAGGAATTGGAGAAAATATTTGCCAGTTATTTGACTGACAGAGGTTTGATATTTAGAACATGTAAAGTACTCAAAAAGCTTAACAATAAAAAGCAATTTAATTTTAAAAATGGTCAATGATTTGAACAGACATTTCTCAAAAGAAGAAATTTAAATGGCCAGTAAATATGTGATAAATGCTCAAAACCATTAGCCATCAGGAAAATGCAAATCAAAACTTTGAGGTACGATGTACCCCATTTAGAATGGGTATTACCAAAAAAAAAAAAAACAAAAAACAAACAAACAAACAAAAAAACATAATAAATACTGATAAGAATATAGAGAAAAAGTAACTCTTACACACTATTAATGACAATGTATACATACAGTCATTATAAGGAACAATATGGAGTTATCTTAAACAACTAAAAATAGAATTACCATAAGATCCAGCTATCTTTCTCATAGGTATATATACAACAAAATGAAGTCAGCATACAAGAGATACCTGGATATGCATATTTATTGTGGCACTATTCACAATAGCTAAGATATGGACTCAGCCTTGGTAGGCCACCATAGACAAATTCATAAAGAAAATATGGTATATAGACACAATGAAGAATTATTAAGCCACAAAGAAAAATGAAATCCTGCCCTTTGCAGGAAAATGAATGGAACTGAAGGACATTACGTTAAGTGAAATAACCCATAAACAGAAAGATAAGTATTGTGTTCTTTCTCAGATGTGTAAACTAAAAAAGTAGACCTGAAAATAGAATAATGCTTATTATTCTAAAAGTTACTGAGATGGGTGGGAGTGGAGTGGGTGTGGAAGAAGCATGCTTGGATGTAATCAGTGCATATTGTATGCATGTACAGACTTATCACATTGAATCCCATTAAAAATACAATTAATACATTAAAATTTTTAATATAGTGAAAAGAAAGGAAACATTTGGAAAAGTTTCCCTAGAAAAATGTCTCTGAAATTGAAGCAAAAACAAATTTACATACAGATTTGAGGATGCTAAAATGGAAATTCTTTATTTTTGGAGATACACTAATGTCCACATTTCAGTTCCCCAAATGTCCTTTCAATGTCAGGATATCTTTAAGATGAACAATCACATTGTCTCTTTTTTAAATATTTCTCAGCACCTGTAAGTCAAAGCCATGGAAAAGGAGAACTTGAAAATGGCAACGCAGGCAGGTTTGTAAGGTTGAAACTGAAGGAATTTAAAGTTTATAGAGTTCAGCTTCCTTATCTTACAGATAAGAGTAAATAACACTTTATTGAGAGTGTGCATGTTTCTAATGTTGAATTATTCAAATATCCCTTTTTTTAATCCTCACCACATTTCTGCAATCTAGTTATGTTCATTTTATAAATGGCGGAACTGAAATTCACAAAGCTCAGGATCCATTCCCAGGTCACATAGTCAGTAAATAGCTAAGCTGGAATCAATACCAAGGGCTGTTTGATTTGACCCTGGCACCTGCACTTAAATACTGAAGTACACTACTTAGACAGATAACCCTGAGGCATTTCTTCTTTTTAACTCAGAAAGGATGTTATCCCATCTCTAAATGAAGAATTTGACTGAATCAGCAGCTTGACTTTTGTCATCTGATGGGTTGCTTTCTTAGGTCATTTAAGGATATTTGGACACTTAAATATATAAATTCACATATACTTGTAATTGCAAATATCCTCCAGACTCTCTTATCTAAAGTGCAGTCAAAAGTAATTGCCAGATTTAAGTTTTCTTTAGAATATTGTTAATCTTGGTGCTCTGGTGTGTTTTTGGACAACACATTTTCTAGCATTCTGGGAGAGAGAAAAAAAAGAAATTACCAAATCCTGATGAACAATTTGCTTTTTTTTTTTTTTTTTTTCTATTTGGATTTTTTTCTACTAAACTCATTTGTAAGACAGTAGGCTGCCATCTTTTCCTCTTTCTTACTCTTCTACGCCTGTCCTTGTTGCTGTTTTTCAAAAAATTGTTGTTGAATTAGATTATGTTTAGAAAGTTTTTTTTATTAAAGTATAATATTTTTTATAAAGTATAATATACATTCAGACAGGAGTATATACTGTGCAAAGAGAATACAGCATACACCATATATGGTTTGATGAATTTTCACAGCTGAAAATATCTGTGTACCCATACTTGGACTCATTGATCAGATATTATATGTATCAGCAGTATTTGAAAAAGCCACACAATGTGATTTGTCCTGGGCCCCTGACCTACTTCCCACCTCTGAGTAGAGACAAGTTGCCGGTAATCTCAGGTGTTATAAAGAGAAGAACAAGGAGTTCCTCTTGACAGGATAAAGGTGAGAAGAACTAAGAATAAAAAGAAAATTATTACAGATTTAAGGACTTGAAAATCCCAGAGCACAAATTTATTGTCAGGGAAAAAAGTTGAAAAAGAAAAGGTTAGGAGAAAATTGTATGAATCTCTTTCAGAGGTATTGGAAAAAGAAATTTTGAATAAAACATAAATGTGAGAGACACTGCAGAAATGGAAGCAATGGCACATGTCATGGAGTTCAGAGGGGAGTTTGGGGGCAAGTATTGCTCTGGATTTTGAATCTTGGGTATCTGGAAAGTATGGGTATCGATGAAATAAAAGGCAAATTGGAGGAGAGTGGCTCTGGAGGGAGTAGAGTGGAAAATTTGAAAGCATTTAAGTATCAATATTGTCAATTGGTTTGCAAAGGACAGAAAAGAGGAGGGTTGGAAAACCATGATTGGATTTATTTTTGGAATAGAAAACAGGGAGTAGGCAGCAAGGATGTGGAAACAATGCAAGTATGAACTACCGTTTTCTTTCAAAAATTTTTATAAGAAAATAACACAAGGATAATACGAGGGCATTTCTGAATGACACTGGTTATAAGGATATGTAAATGAAGGGACATGATAAAGTCAGTGCAAAAGGCAGGACATTGACTAAAAGCACAGTGAAAGGCTTAGCGTGGAGAGGAGAGCACTTTCTCATGGAGTCCAAGGAGGAACTGGGCTTGTCCATTCCATGGACAGAAGGAAGGAATGGAGCATTGGTCTTAACTCTCTTTAGCAAATGAAAGCGTTAAGAAATGGAGGATGGGAAGAAATCTTGAGCTGATGCTATGGAGAATAGAAAAGGCTATAAATCATCAATGAGAACAAGTCCTGTCAAGCAGCAACCAGGGCCCAGCTGACTTCAGATAGCTCGGAACTGTAGTGGAACCAGTCAACCTGGCTTTGTGACTTTTTTCAGCAATGTTTGGTGGCCTGGGACTGGGCGCCTAGGAGGCAGATGATGGTATTTACCCATTCTTGGGGATTAGAATGGCAGTTCTGGGGCAAGGCTGTGTGAAAATCTAATAAATTGACTGACCCTAGTGTCAAGGCTGGTTAGGCAAGCAAATGAAGCCAGAAGAGGGACTGATGAACTGAGACAATAGGAGGGGTAATCAAAGGGAGGGAGAGGAGGGGTAATAATGAGACTGAGAAACAGATTTCATTAGAAGTGCAGAGACGAGAGAGACTTGTAATGATAGGAGTTTATGCTAAAGTCTACTGTAGTTAGTATTCAACTATGAGAAAAAGGGAGAAAAGGAACAAAAACTGTAAGACAAAGGGTCTGAAGATTTGGAGTTAGAGTTGACCTTAGCTAAAGTTCGTTGTTTGTTTTAAAGTCAGCTTCATGTGAGCCTTTGAAAACAAAAATCACAAAGATTATATATCCAATAAGTCAGACAGATATTGTCTGCAATAATCTTTTCAATTTATGCATGAGTTTAATAATTATGATCCTACTTTTATAAATAAGAATTTCCTTAATGCTTACAGCAAACTGTAGCAACTTTTTTTTTTTCAAGTCACTAAAACTGTAGGTCAGAGCAGTTTAGTGATTTACAAACAGAGAAAATGGTAGAATGGGGAACCCTGGGCTAAACAACTGACTCCAAGACCAGGGTTCTTTAAGATTGTCGCCCCAAGTCACAGCGAGAGTCTTGGTGTCTGCATTTGGTATGGTACTTCTGCAGTTTCCTCAATGCGTAGGACCTGTGGGCATGTAATAATTTACATGGCTGGCTTCCCCAGTTCAAAAAAGCAAATATATGTTTAATTATACTTTCAAATTTTATCAATACAATTATCAATTTGTATATAATAAACAGAATCAGTATCTACTTTCAGCATGATTATCTGAGTATGTAGCTTTATTTTAACAATATTTGAAAGCAGAGAAAATAAGAATTTCAATAAAGCATGTATGTATGATGTTTTCGGCTTGATGTTAACATATAGACACAATATATACAATATAGACACACTCATTTTTTTATTGTTGTTGTTATTTTGGGACAGGAACAATAGTTCATGCAGGAAGCAAGTTCACATGTCTCTAACTGCCAAGTTGATAGCAGATTATAGAAGAGGGCAAAATTCCCACCAATACTGTGCTGGGATATAAGCTTTTTTTGCACTGGGATATAAGCTTTTTTTTTGCCTCTTGGTTTGGCTTGTTGCTGCTAAATGGAGAGTAAAACTGGAGGTGGTCTTGGCCATGACAAGCTGATAACTGATTCTTTGTCTTCTGAGGATCAGTTCTTGAATGTTTTAAGACTAGGAATAAAAGTAGAGTGAAACAGACCTTATTACCTCATGTACATATATGACTGCATGACTGATGTGATCCTGTAATATGTATAATCAGAAAAATGAGAGATTATACTCCATTTATGTATGATCTATCAAACTGTTTAAAGTCATTCTACTGGCATATACAACAAATTAAAACAAATAAAACAAATTAAATATTAAAAAAAGACTTTCCTCAATCAACTATTTTAGAGGCTGTTTCATTCACTACAATCAACTATAGGTAATTATAAACCTGAAGACAGTTGTCCTACTGTGAGCATCAACTGACTGCCATAAATCCTAGCTAAAATAAGTGACACTAATTTGGAGACCATATCAATAAAAGTGACTTAAGAAAGAAAATTTCCAAATTTTCTCATAGCCTGGGCAAACAGTTTCAAAGGTTAAGAAACAGAAAATGATGATAAGAAGGGTTTTTTTCTGACCATCATGAGACCTGATAAATTATCCTTCATAACCAGAATATTGACTTTAACTCTTCTTTGCCTCTCCGTATACATCTCCCTAGTTAAAATTTCTCTTGCCCTGTGGATAATGAACAATTACTATGTTGAATCTCATTTTTAAATGTTGTCTGCTTTGTATTTTATGCATCAATAGAGAAGGTCAAGAACAGTTAAGTTACTGTTAGCTAACTCTCAGAAGGACATCTTCAAGTTCTTCATGTTATACTCTCACTTTTAGTATCTAGAACATACTTTCTTATAGTAAAGGTGAATGCCCTTCAAGGGAGTAATATGAATAAAAGTAGTGAAAGACCAGTTGATTCCATAAAATTAAGTAAAACATTAATAGGAGGAATGAGATAGTGAAAAGTAAAATATGTATGAAGAGTGACCAGCATACAACCAAGTAACACAAGTAGCAACTAATTGGATGTCACTTGGTACATAGGTTTTTATGGAAAACCAAATGTATTCATCAGCAGATTGGGAACTTTGTATTCTTAAATACAACTTGTCATTGTTATTTATTCACATTCATGGAAGTTATGAGTGGTAAATTTGTCCGTGAAGTTCCAATTTCTTCTCTTGAATTAACTTTTATGTTCCATTGAGTTCTCTGTGTTTGTCTGGGTGACAAATATAGAGTGAGCAAATTGCCCTCATTGAATTAGAAAAAGTAAAATGTACTTCAGAACTTTATTGGGAATTATTGTTAATTCTCCGGGCCTCACTTATGATAGAGAGCATTGAAACTATTAATCTTTGCCCTTGCATCGTAAAACTCAGGACATTTCATTCCCATTGTCCTCACTCAACTAAAGTGACAATTAGACATGAGTAACTTCTTAGGAGCCAAGGGTGGCAGGAACTTTAGATATTAGCCATTTGGTTCACTTGGGGCACTCGTCTGGATAAATCTACCAAAACCTGTCATGGCTTAAATTTATTCCCTGATACCCATGATGGTCCTTGAAGCTCTCCAAAATATGTGTTTTATAATTTGTGGGATCCTTTGCCTCATCAGTAAAATGGGTTTTAATGTTAGATTACCTCCAAATCTCCTTCTAGTTGTAAAGTTGCTATTTGTCTAATAGCTAGTTTTTTAAAGTCATTTTACAACCACAATGAATTTTATAGTTTGTTTTTTCCCCCTTTAAATAAAAATGATATTATTTAAGATGAAATTTTCAATCATTAAATTATTTTTGATTATTTAATCATGACATATTTGATACCAAGCAATTTAATCTTTCCACTTTCCTTCCAGATTGAAAGAAAAGAAGTAAAATCTGGGAAATTAAGTCATATACCATGATAGGTTTCCAGGAAATTCTCTTTTTTGTTTCAAGGAAAATAATTTTTTAAAGTAAACCTTTGAGAAAATAAACTATAGAATTATTGTAAGTTTATGGCATATTAAGAATAAAGATGTTTCATGTACAGGCAATCTTAGCGTTAGGTTCAATATGCATCTGCTTGGTGGCATATGCAAGATCCTAGTTAAGTGACACCTTGAGCCACTTTATATCTTTGTCATTGCTATAGGGGACTTGTCTGTTAAAAAATAATTCTATGGTTACAATGATTAAAATTACTAACATAGTCTCCTTAAAAGAGTGATTATGAGTAGAAAAAATAATATTCTTTAAGAATTTCTGGGAAGAGCTGTGCTAATTAAGGAACTTATTTAAAAACATAGCAATAAAATGAGCTTGATGATATATAGTGCATTGAAGAAAGATGAAATTAATATCATTATTTTCTTAAGTAAGGGTATTGAGTCTAAGTGAACATTATTGATAATTTAAAGGTGTTTATTAATACTTAAATACTAAGAATTAGCCAAAATAAGAATTTTAAAACTGATCTTAAAGGATTTTTATTGCCTATTAGTTTATATTAACTTATTTAATTTTGTAATTAAATGTTTTAAAATGCATAGTTCTTTGTATATTATAGTTTTTCCTTCTCCTTTTAATGTGTTAAGACTTACTTTGAGTTCAAATACTCAAATTACGATTTAGGTTTTCAAAGTCAGATATTAAATTATAACTATAATTAAATATTGAAAATATTTTACTATAGCAAAAGATCTGCATGTTATCAACATACATTTACCTTTTTCAGATAAATTTCATCTAAATTTATTATATACATATACACCAGATATTTATTTGTATTCAGTAGTATATTTTTAAAATTTGTATATATTTGATAAAGATATACATATATATACACAACATATATTAAACTTGATTAGTTAGAAATAATTTTATGTGTTTTAAAATTGCAAAGTATACTAGAAAATACCCAATATCTGTGATTAAAAATAATTTATTTTGATAAATGTTAAAATGTTATTAAAATGCTCTAAAATGTTGCCATTCGGAATTATATAATAACCAGTCCAGAATTACATAATAATTACTTATAGCACAACTTCAAAAATGTTAATTTTACTTTAATGTATTTGCTCTCTCCAAATGAATGACATTTCAACATAGTTGAAATCACAACTGAAAATATAAAATAGTTGGCACCATGGTGCCATTTGTTTCAATTTAGCAATCATGGTGTTGCTTCAGCTAGCAGCAAACTTCTAATGGCCAAAGCATCAATTTTGTCCTTTTAATTTATTAAAATGAAATGCTTCAAAAAGACATTAAATAAGGATGTGCCCTCTGGTGCATATTCAGCACTTTGTGGAGTCTAATAAACTATACATAAGACATTAAATGATTTTTACTTAGCAGTATTTCATTTTTGTATTCTTGCTAATCACCGTGAGCATGTACTGCTACTACTTCAGCATTCAGTGCTATATGGTGCTCACACACATGATATGAAAAGCTCTAGACATGAGAAAACTTCGCAAATTTGACTTTTCTCAATTTCACATTCTTTTGTGTTCAGTTTGTGGTGCCTGGTTTCTGTGTAAAATGATTTCCAAGTTTTCAAACGAAAGCAACTAAGAAACAAAATATTTACACCCTCCTAACTTGTGTTTCCTGTATGTCTAGATACAATACAGATGCTAAGTCACTGGTCTGAAAGAGCTTCCACAAATCTATAATAAAATAATTAAATTAGTGAGCTGTGTTTAGATCAGAGACCCTTGGTTGCCAACTCCTAAGAACTCGGGGAATTCAGAACCACAGAAGGATCATTTGGACTCCATTTGGCAGAGACGTCAGAAACTTGCTGCTCTTGGGAACATCCTTTTCCAATAACATTTATAGCTCTAGATGGAAGCGAAAAGCACCATATGTTAAGAGTTTCCTGCAAAGCTTCCTGGTAAGAGAGGAAATAAATTCAACTTGTCACATCTGCTCGTGGGCCAGTCAAGTAGGATTTTATCACAGCCTTAAGTGGTTTACAAAACTGTCCTGTTATCGACTGAAGGGGCTTTACGTTTCAGGTTTTTTCATACTGATGTTCATAATCTAAATCATTAAACTATTTTTCTTCTTTGGACTTTAGCAGCATGCATCATCATTTGCTTCTAAGCAAGGAGAATTATTCAAAGCAATTCAGCTAAGAATCACATTCCCATAGCAGTCTCCATAGCCCTTCATGGCTTAACTGCTCGAATGCCTACGGGTCTCAATTCTACCTCAGTTTTGACCCGTGGGTCCTTACGTTTTGCATAATTTAAGATGGGAACTGCATTTAATCAGGTTAAATTGATTATCCACCATTCCAAAAAGTCCCGATTGACTTTAACCATGGCAAAGACCTATAGGGTCAGAGAAGATTTTTCTGCCGGAAGTACAGGTAATCACAGGAAAGGTGTTAAAACTTGCATTGTGAGCCACAAGGTTTTTCCCCAAAGTGATTCATCTTTTTACCCTCACAATGAAAAAAAAAGTTAGACTCACTATGGGCATTTTGGTTTTCTAACATAAGCAAAATCCTTTTCAGTTTGCAGATCTACTGGAGATATAGTGCCACAGGTAAGCATTACCTTTTCCTTAGGAAAATTGATAGCTGTTGTTCCAAATCACACATAAGTTCCCAGTTTGCCAACTTGCAATTTTACTTTCATGTCTTCTATAAGGGAATAATCAAACTTATTAATACATCTCCTATCACATTAGAAATGAAAGATGCTTTAAGTTAAATTTACCATGTGCCTAATTCTGTGAAGAGTTATATAGTAAATGAATATAACAGAGATAGATAAGTGAATAATGAAATTTCTAGCATTTCTTTATGTTTATATATGATATCGCTACAGGTGAATTTTAAACATATAAAAATTTAAGTAAATCAGAGTGAAAGAAAACTATGTAGAATAATAAGAGGAGAATATTTAACACACCAACCCTATAAATTTATGAAAGTAGGCTGTGGAGTGCACTCTTGCGTATCCTGCTAATCAAAATAAACAGATGATTCATGTTTTTTCTTCTATCAGAAAGAAGTTGTCAAAATGAAGATCCTCCCACCACTGAGGCCTAGAAGTCTCTCAAGAGAATTCACATACAGAAGTCAACTCCACCTCAATACCATCCCCACCTCTCTTCCCCAATGCATGAAGGCATTGGCATATTTCAATGAACTATTTCTTAAACTATTACTCAGTGTAACTTGTGAACTTAAAAATAAAGTGCAATTTAATAAAAACAAAACAATTGGGGCATTGCTGCACAGTTCTGGGGACACTGGTCATACAGAAATAGGAAGCCAAAGCAACAATTTAATAAAAGAGGTGCCAGTTTGATAAGTACAACAACCATCAATAAAAAAATCTCAGAATGCAGGTGTGGTGGCTCATGCCTGTAATCCCAGGCCACTCAGAAGCTGAGGCAAGAGCATCACAAATTCCAGGCCAGCCTTAAGCAATTTAGTGAGAGTGTCTATCTCGAAAAAAAAAAAAAAAAAAAAATTAAAAGGGCTGGGGTTGGGGCTGGGGTTGGGGGTGTAGCTCAGTGATAGAGTGCTTGCCTAGCATGTCTGAGGCACTGGGTTTCATTCCCAGCACTATGTAAAAATAGATAAATAAAATAAAAGTATTGTGCCCATCTACAACTACAAATATATATAAAAAGTGGGGTCTGGGCATGTGGCTCAGTGGTTAATTGCCCAAGAAAAACAATAAAAAATCTGAGATAGACTTCTTCAGTAATGGCCATGGAATTTTCACTACCAGTCACTGACATGAATATTATGCATATTAAGAAAGTCAGAGATACCATGTACTTAGACTTGCTGTACTCTGTGGAGATGAGACTTTCACATCTATTCTCCCCTTCATTATTTAGTAGTGGAATTTATAGATAGTATTTCCTGCCCTCTTTTGCGGGTAGGTTTGACCTTTATGATCAACATGATGAGTGCAGAAGTGATACATGCAACTTCTTTTTTTAAATTTATTTTTACAGACTGCATTTTGATTCATTGTACACAAATGGGGTACAACTTTTTGTTTCTATGTTTGTGCACGATGTAGATTCATACCATTCATGTAATCATACATGTACACAGGGTAATGATGTCTGTCTCATTCCACCATTTTTCATACCCCTGCCTCCTCCTTCCTCTCATTTCCCTCTATAAAATCTAAAGTTCCTCCATTCTTCTCTCATAATTATCTCTTAAACTGACTTACTATAAATTCTTCCTCTCCTCCTGCTGACTGAAAAAAGGCAACTGCTGGAGTAACTTGGAAGCCCTGTGTTGCAGACAGTGGAGTTGCCCCATCAACTGTGTATTACTTTACCTTGAAACTTAGGTGAGAAAGAAACAAAAATCTATCTTGTGTAACACTCCATTTTTTGTGTGTATTTGTTTGTAAATTAACTATCTCAATGTAATATAATAGTATGTTAACTTTATCTGTATTTATAGTCCCAACACTTCGAACTAGAGGATTGAGAAGAAAAACTGGGCTTCTATATGACAATAAAATTTAATAGAAGTAGAAAATTAATAGAAGTAGAAAATATATGAATGAAACCCACTGTGGTCTAGTGACAAGCTCAAGTTCAAAGACACAGTAATTAGCATTAATTTCCTGTTGTTCCAATATATGTGCATGAGTTACTTTCTGCTCTTTTCATTCCTGTATTTGATGGTTCACCCTAATATCATTCTTAGTAAACTACAGTTTAAACAAAACGTGGGTTCTCTTAGAAGGCACAAGTACAGCCATCAAATCCAAAGTTTGATATCTCAGCAGCAGAACACTTGCCTCACATATGCACAGCCCTGAGTTCAATTCCCAGCACTGCAAGAAAAAAACTAACCCCCCAAAACACAAACCTTGTATCTAAGTATGGATGAATCCCAGATGGAAATAATTAGGCTAATTAGGAGACTTCGAGTTGACAAAATGTGGCACAAACATATTCCAAATTATTTTATTATTTGACAAAAGCGAGTGACCCATTATCCTATCCATGACCTTATCTGAGTATAAGCAGAGTTGCTTTTATACATATATATGTATATACACACATACACACATACACACACCTATATCTCCTCCTGCCCTATACCCTTTTCTCATCCTTAAAACTAACAGTTACACATTTCCCTTCATTGTCTCCATAAAAAGTATCACCTGGATACTGAAAGGAGTAGGCAATCCAAACAAGCAAGCAATGTCAAAATATATTTACAAGACCATCGGATTCAGAGAAACAATAGTTAATATTTCTTAGCTTACATATGTTTGCTAATATGCTTATAACATGCCAGGTACTTGTTCAGTTTTGTGCATATTAGCTCATTTAATTCTCCTAAGAACTTTGTGAGTAGGTGATACTAGTATTCTTATTTTCTAAGTAATAAAACTTAGGTATAAAGAGAATAGGTAAACTTCCAAAGGCCAAATAGCTGTTAAGTGCTAGTCTGGGAAACAAATCCAAAGATTTCTATTCCAGCACCTATTTCTTTTCTTTTTTTTTTTTTTATTATTTTAGTACCAGGGATTGAACCCCAACCTTAAACACTGAGCCACATCCCCAGTGCCCCCACCCCCCTCCTTTGTGTGTGTGTGTGTGTGTGTGTGTGTGTGTGTGTATTTTATTTGGAGACAGGGTCTAACTAAGTCGCTAAGGGCTTCACTAAGTTGCTGAGGCTGGCTTTGAACTCGTGATACTCCTGCCTCAGCCTCCTGAGTTGCTGGGATCACTGGCATGTGCCACTGATCCCAGCACAAAGCACCTATTCTTAATTACTATTTAAACGTATATTCTTACATCCAGTCCAAGATTGACATGATGTTGATTTGGGAGTAGAGAGAGGTGCTTGGAAATAAAATAGGTTTAAATTGGCCAAGTCTGCATTCTACTGCTTTTTCTTTGCTCTTCAATTTGAGATTCCAGGCTGACAACACATTCTTTGTACAAGAGACCTGCCCAACTTTGGCCTTGTCCTGCCACACCTCCCCTTATGGTACAAAAGACACCTGGAGTGATTGCTCCAGTGACTGTCAGAATGGAAAGACTACTTTTTCCCCCTAATTTTCAAAGCTGAGCTAAACAATAACAGTATTTTAAACTATATCACCTTTCATGTGGCACTACAAGAGTCACCTGTTGGCTGTCTGCATTTATGTTTTCTCTTTGAACTACTTGGAGGGTTAGAACCATTAAGAAATAATATGTTCATTCAGAAAACACAATTGAAATAATTGAACATCTTCCCTGGGCTGAGTGTGCTAATTTTTTCTTCTTTGCAGAAATGTGGTTAGAGATCACACCCGCTCTACTTAAGAGTAAAAATAAGTCAGTTCAAGCCTATCACTAAATAACAATTTCAGAAGTATATAGGTGGGAAATCACAGTCTGACAACGAGCCAGAGACCCAAGTCACAGGATTTGTCATTCATTACATCTAATTTCCCCCCCGCCCACGTTGTGATTATGCAGAAGAAGAAACATGCAGGTCAAAGCCCTCTACAAGAAGTATCATTACAAAACTTCTATTTAACCAGAAAACAGGACAAATCACAATCACGGGCAGGATTTTAGAACTTCCGCTTTACTGACAATAAAGATTGGGGAAATATTTTTAGGCACTGTAGTAAATTGATCTTAATTTCATATTCACCAAACGCTTACAGGACTACAGGATTTGGTAATACAGAATACACTGGGCAAGTAAATGAATTTGGGGTGCAAGTAAAATTTATACCTTGATTACTACTTCTGATTCTGATGACACATGTCTGACCATTATGGACTGCATCACACGATGGGAACCTTGAACCTGATTTCATTTCATTTTCACAGCAGCACTCACACCTGTCAAATCTGAGGTTCATGAAGGTTAGGAAACTTGTCCAAGTTTCTACAGGAAGTTGCAGAACCAAGGTCCAGGGTTGAAATACATGTACCAGGGATAACACCACTTAAGCCCTTGGAGCCTCCTGAGAAGAGATTAAGTTATCTAAGTAAGTTAGCTCTGCTGTGACTGTAAAGGTGAGGTAAGAGAAGAGATCTATAGTAACTAGGCCCATTCACCTCCAATAACCCTGGCTTGAGTAAGGTGCAGAGCCAGATACATGAGGGTCCTGAACTTGTAAAAAATTAAATGAATAAGTAAATAAATAAATGAATAAATGAATAAGGTCTGATATACCTTTGCCTTTGTATTCTTCCATTGGGGCTATTAGTCATCTCAATGCCAAGGTCTAAGAATCTGGGGAGCTGCTTGCCACTGGAAGGACACATTTGTTCACTTACTTTATTGTACCCCTTTTTATCCACAGGATTTCATACATTTTAATTTTTTTAGCATTATTACATAGCATATTTTAAATGTGTCAGTATTTATTTTTCTAAAACAGCTTGATGTGAAACCCAGCTCTGCCACTTGCTAGACATGTAATCATGGGGAAATCTCATGCATACATACTCCCTTTACACGTCTCAGTTTCTTCACAATCCAAGTAGCACTGGGTTATAAAGTTTTAATGATAAAATGAATGCAAGACCTGGCATATAGTAAATGTCAAAAAAATACAAACTATTATTATTTCCAAATTTTCTAAATATCTGTTGTTGTTTTAATCTAACTTTGATAAGAAACAGATTAAGATGGATGTTAAAATGCATATCACATTTTAAACTATATACATTTTCAAAGAAGAAAGATACTCCCTTATTTGGGTTTTGTGGTACTTTATTTTAAATGTGACATATAACACAGGACAGCAGGGTTTATAGTCCTTTCAGTGGTGAACCCTGAAGTATTCCTGATAGCTTCAAGATAGGGATTTATTTTTGCCTTTTATTTTTATTGATTCTTTTAAGCTATCCATATCATTAGGATTCATGTTGACATGATTATAAAAGTATGGGATATAATTTGCTCTAATTTATTCCCCAGTACTTAAAAAGACACTGTATGGCATATATTGATTTCCTATCTCTGTCTTCTTCATGGAGCAAAAATTTCTGCAGAAGTAATATAGGTAAAAATTCTTGAAGAGCATCTTCCTCTAGAAAGTCTAAGATAATGGAACAGGTCAGTGCAGAAATTTCTATAATTTCCTTTTTGACTTTTCAAATTAATGTTAATATCATTCTTATTGTTGATGTATCTGTGTTCTTTCCCGAAAGACTAGATGGCTTCTTCTTTTGAGCCCTATTATTCTTTCCTACAACACTGAAAATTCATGTCATGTGTTTTGTGACTTGGACTAGTTCACAGATAGCTCTAAACATTAATTTCCTCTTAAGCAAACTTAGATAATCAGAGCTCTTACATTTCAAGTGGTCATGAGGATTTTCTTGGGACAAAACTTATAAGACTCCAACTTAGTCAAAGCCCTGACATAAGGTAAGCAACTTGAAAACATGAATTATTATTTTAATTGTTATTAATAAAAGTGATATTCCTGACTCATCAAAAAATAAATAGAAGAAGAAAGGGATATTCGCTTGGTCTATTCAGAACATAGCACCCTGAGTGTGAATGATTTGCCTTATTCTATCAACTCTTTATGAAAGAAACTCCCATTGACTAGATTGCTACCATCCACTAGTGGGCAGAGGACTAGGATGCTTTAGTGATCATTGTTCATCATATACATAAAGGGATATCTTAGACTTGTAACAATCCTTTGTGTGATCAGATGTTCCCAAGACAGTAGGAAACATCAGACTTTTTCTTTCTGTATTCATCTAAATATGTATATGTAATTCACTTAAAATATGTACATGTTTTAAAAGTCCAAGCACACACACATACACACACGTGGTCTACTATTCTTGGGTCACCCACATGCAGACAAACTCAAGTGTCAATATATGTAAATATATCCAAACTTATTTTATCTAATAGATTTCATCATAACTTAAAAAAATTAAAAAGAAAAATGAAACAACAACAACAACAACATAATTGTTAAAGTGGAAAACTAACAAATGATAGCGAGGCGATATCTTAAAGTCACCATAATATTTAGTAAAATATTGATGAATGATTTAAAAGCATTCATATAGATTCTTCTTATTTATGCTTATTATAGCCAAATAAAATAATGCGGTCAACAACAAATTGTTCCGATAAAAAAAAAAAAATCAATCTTAACTGTCTCCAACACAGGAGCCTTTCGGTGATAGCTTTCAATAGTTCACCACTGAACTCCTGGGCAGGTCTCTCAGGAGTTCCTGACCATTAGGAAACTCCTGGGCAGCAGGTGAGAGATAGACCCAGACTGGCCAGCATTCTGTGGAAACATTTACAAAAGCAGTCAGCAGTCCCTAATGGCCTGAAAGCAAATGGATATTTCGCTACAACAATGAAAAGAAACATTTCAATTTGGATGTGTTTGCTTGTGAAACAAATGTTTACAACAGAAACCTCCATTTGGGTTGTTAGAACATGGTCAAACAAAGTATGTATTTACTGAAGAATCAAGTGCAGCTTCTCATTGTAAGTATTTCCTCTTTGGGGAAAAGCTATATTGTAAGGATAATGTTCTGGATAACAAAAAGGAAATGGAGCTCCAAGACTTTAAGGTAATAGGCAGTATGCGTAACACTTACCAGCTCTACCAAAGTGACTTTCCCAGTAAGTGTGGATTAGTTAGAATATAAATACAGTTGCAGTAACAGTGAAGTCAGGGATATGATGACTTGAACTAGGAGGATGGTCATTTTCATCTCCAGTGGAAGTGTAGATGTCAGGAGTCCAGGTAGTGCTGTCGGGACCTCGGCTCCCTAACACTAGCTCTAACATCCACAGTGTAGGTGTCTTTCTGTGGACCATGATGCCTGATTTGACTGTAATCATATCTGCCTTTAGGCCAAAGGAAAGAGAAGAATTGAGGAGCCTTGATTCTGCTTTCTAAAGCCGTGGTTCTCAACTGACAGTGATTTAATTCCTTGAATTCCTTGCCTGGTGAGATTTGTGTTGGTCATAACTTTGGGGTGTTCAAAATCCTGTTGTGAGCAACAGAGTCCCCTAAGTAAAGATGAATCTGGACTAACTGGCTGCATTTGAGAAATGCCATACCAAAGTGAAAACTTCATACTGGCACATAATTGTGAATACAGTAGCTGGCAAGGACCATTCCCACTACAGTCAGTTGTATCCCCAGGAAGCTGCCTAGCATAAATGAGCATGATTTTGGTAGAAACTACCACAGGTCCCTGGAATCTGTCCTCTTCTTCTTGAGTATTAATAGAATTTGAACCTGGGCAAGCTAAAATTTTCCAGACTCCTCCCCATTTTTAAATTTTTTTTCCCTCCCCATTTATGACAACCCAAAGTGTCTCCTAACACTGCCAAATATCCCCTGGAGACATTATTATAAGAGATAGTTCTTAGGTGAGACTCCTTGAGCGAGTTGATTAAGAGTTTGGAATCTCAATTTCATCAAATGTAAAACATCTGGATAATATTTGCCTCAATATTACTGCGGGAGTTTGAATTCTAAGACATCTCTCAACATTTCTCCCACTTAGTGCACATACACCTTCTCCTGGTTATTCCATCAAACACTAATCTATGTGCTACTGGAAGGAATTGTTACAGATATGACTTAGGTCCCAAGTCAGTTGACTAAGGAAAAGAAATTATGCTCTATGGGTCTAGTCTAATCAGGCAAGTCTATGAGAGAGATGGGGATCTTCCTTGCAAAAAGGAATTCAGTGGAAAGATGATTCCCCATTGCTGATTGTAAAGATGGAGAGGGCCATGTGTTAAGGAATGCAGGTGGCCCCCTGGATCTATAAGAAGCTCCAGGTTGAAAGTTACTAAGAAAATGGAGACTTCGGTGCTTTTGCAGCAAGGAATTGAGTTCTGCTACAACCATATGAACTGAGAGGAATCCTTAGCCCTATATCATAACACAGCCCATATGACATTTAATTTTAGTCTTCCAAGACCCTGAGAAAAAAACTTAGTCACTGCATGCCTGGACTTCTGACCTAAAGAATTATAGGTGTTATTTTAAGGTGGTCATTTCTACAACAGTAGAAAACTAGAAGAGTTATTAGCAATATTTATTGTGGTAACAAGAGTTATACTTTTGTGGGCTAGGGAGATAGCTCAGTTGGTAGAGTGCTTGCTTTGCATGCACAAGGCCCTGGGTTCAATCCCCAGCACCACAAGGAAAAAAAAAAAAAAAGAGTTATACTTTCATGAACACTATTATGTTCCAAAAAATTAGCTAGGCATTTTAAGAGAATTATTTTTCTTTTAAAATGAGCATGGCAAAGTAGCATTTTCCTCCCATTTAATGAATGAAGTAACTGGGACCTAGAGAAATTACCTAAGTTGCTCAATATCTTACAGTTAATATCAGTTAAACTAGAATTTAAAATCTGACTTCTCTGTCCTTTCTGCATTGCCTAATCTTGTTTATATAAAATATCAGAAGGCAAAAAGACATTCTAAAGTTATTCACTTTTCCACATATACACTGTGACTGAATTATGGCCTCCTGAACTTTTTGAGAGACACAAGACACAAAAATATCAAAACGTGGGAAAATTTACACATACCAAGGTTTCATTCTGGATTTCATGATAGTGACTGATCCAAGACAAGTCTTACTTTCCTGCTTACTGACACCTTTCCTTAGTTATTTGTTAGGTTGATATATTTTTTAATTTTAATTTATAGCTAGTAAGGGATTACTCCCTGTCCTTGCTTTTTAAGGAATATCCAATAAAATATTTCAGAGTTTACTAAATGTCAAAGAAAACAATGACAGAAAACACCTATCTAAATGTTTACCTAAATTAATAGTAATTTTGATAATTGTCAATTTATTGGGGATTCATAATATGTCAACCACAGTATTAAATGTAGGGTGTTAGACAACTCTCACAGAATCCTACAATGTAAAGATTATTATTATTCTAATTTTAGAATAGAATAGGTTCAGGATCTTGCCCAGGCAAAGTTGCAGGTAGGTTGCAGAGATTAAATTGAATCCATGATCTGTCAGTTTCTACATTTTACCCCAATAGGTATTGTTCTTAAGCGTAGGTTCTCTTAAGGATTCGCCAAATCAGTCCTTGGAATGAATGAGCTCTCCCAGGGTGTCTCCAGAAGAGCCTGGAATTTCAAAACATGATGCCTGTAATTGAGTCTTTTTTTAGATATCAGCTACATACTACTTATTCGATGTTGAACTAAGTCCTCCTACAGGGCTTATTTGGAGTGTTGCTTCTGGTCAGTCCTATGCCATGAGGGAGCCTTATGGCCGGTATGCCTCTGATGGTGATGACTGTTGTTGCTTTACCCATGTCTTTTCATCCAAATCCTTAAAGGCTAAGGCACATCAATACAGCTGGTGGGGATTAGGGTATATTGTAAGGCAGAAGGCTGAAAACAGATTTCTCCATGCCATATGTAATGGCCATGCAGCTGCAGTGCCTGCACACATCTGGAGAGCTGCTGTAAAATAAGAGC
Organism: Sciurus carolinensis; assembly: GCF_902686445.1. Classification (NCBI taxonomy): domain Eukaryota; kingdom Metazoa; phylum Chordata; class Mammalia; order Rodentia; family Sciuridae; genus Sciurus; species Sciurus carolinensis. The sequence goes on along the minus strand of NC_062213.1, from coordinate 139,791,674 downwards.
CTAACATTTGGCAAAGATAGCAGATGGCCTTATTATCAAATGTGAATAGAAGTAGAGTCATACTTATGGGGAATGGCAAGTTTAAGTCTAGGAAGTGGATGGCTATCTCAACCAATGAATACACGGGGAGGAAGAAGAGCAACTGGAAGATTGTAGCACCTGGCGCAATGAGAAAGTGTAAGGGTAAGATTGTGAGAGAGCAAGATGGAATTTTTTGAAAATTTTAAATAGAGACTCAAAAATGCCTTGATTATAACAGTAATTAGAAACTGTCGGAATTGTGCTTAGTTAAATCTGGTTAATTTGCTAGACTTGGCAATAGAACTGGTGTTAAAGGTTGCCACAGTTAACATTTGGTGTGGTGTGTCCTGGGGACACTCCATCATTACTAATTGAGTAAATGACATTAACAGAAGAGATGGACAGGTCTGTCTTTAGCTCATTCCATGGAGTCCTGCTGTTTTTTAAAAGACTCTGCCAACCTCAGCTTTTTGCTACTGAACAAAAAATGGTGCTAGAAGCAACTTTAAGAAAAATTGGGTCAATGAATGGTACAAATAGATATAGATCCCTTATCTTCAAGCATGTCCACCCTGTGGTCAATTTCCCTTCAGAGCTTTGTAGTAGAGTCCCCCAAAGCTTTGGATTCTTCCAAGAAGTTTTCAACATATGGTCGATAGTAGACGCTACCCCAACAGAAGAGGCAGATTTCAAAGATGGGAGAGAGAGACCATTGCATGGCAGAATAAATGTGCAATAAAAGCAGAGGGGGTTTTACCACAGTGTGAAGTTTGTCTTAGCTCAAAGTCTTTGGCATAGAGCTCTTCTTCTTGGTCTTGGAGCTCTTTTTTTTTTTTTTTTTTTTTTTTTTTTTTTTGGCCTTTAAGTAGGAACCTCACAGGCATTCTCTTTTTTCAGGTTGAGTTGACATTGAGGAAGCAAGCTGCTCAAGTTGGAGCAAAACCAGACAACCTGCCCAATCTGCTAATTGGATTTTGGGATCTGTGTTGAGGTAGCCTGAGCTGGAATTTTATTCACCTCTGCTCAGATGCCAAATCCATTGGCCTAGAAGTACATAAAACCTAGTAAAATAAATTAACAAAATGGCTATGTCATGGACATTTTCAAAATGTATATCTTGTGGTTGTTCTCAGTTGGGGACTCTTTTATTTTTCACTGATCAATTAAACTTGTCTAACTACATGAATTGTTCTAATTACTGAGTTTCCCCAGAATTAAATACTCTAAGTTAAATCAACTAACATTTAGCAAACAGGAGCTACTTCTTCTGCTTCTCTCCCTAAGAGCCCTCCATAGAATTAACAGTTAGGTGCTAATTGCAAATGATTAAGTGCTCACCAGTCTTGGAGTCCTTTCTTTAATATTAATGAGATGGATTAGCATGGCACATGTCTTCTATTAATATTATAAATGGAAGCCTGCATGGATCACTGAGTGCTGTTTTGTATTATAAGGAGCACTTAGTTTAAAGGAGTAAAAAACATACACTCTAAAAATGCATCTTCCTTTCAGCTGGGAAGTAAAATTACTGAGGAAAATGTTTAAATATCATTAATTTAGGGCAACCATGTAGCATTTGAGCAATCAGCACAGTGGCAAACTTTTATATAAAACTTTCTTCAGTCTCCATGAGGAGGCACTGCACATTAAACCAGACTACAGCTTAAATGAATTCATAAAGTATACACAGAAACACTCACCATTTCATGCTACGACAAGAAATTACTTGGCAGTTCAAGACTATTTTCAGACACCTGAATTCCCTTCCAAGAACACTATTTGCCTACTTAAAAAATGCTAATTAATTTCTTTTGCCTGTTTGAAAACAGCAAACTGACTTCTTTTTTTAAGAACAGAGTTAATAATCACTTGCTTCCTCTTGTTTTTCTTATGAAGATTCTGTAAGAAAGGAAAGATTGTATTTCATATATTACTGGTTTCAAATCTACTACGATAAGCATGATCAACAGTCTCTAAGTTGTAAGAAGGGCATCATTCTATTTCATTTCATAAAGCTTGTTAGATAAAAAATATTGTTCATTTTGCTAAGTGATATTTGAGTAGGCACACTATAACATAAAAAACATTGACATGCAAAACAATTACTTTTAGCTAGCAGTTAATTACCATTTTAGTTCTTTTTTTCAGTTGCAAACATTTTCAAAAGATAGGACCAAAGCTTATGTGTTCAGACCAAATCGAGGCCTGTGTTAATGTAGTGCATATCATACTTTGATTAAGACTTAACCCTCTGAGTCAAACTTACAGTTTTGTCCTTATTCTTTGAACTTAAATCTACATACACATTTATCATTTGTCAAAGATAAACATGATTACAGCCAAAGCATACCAAGTGGTGAACACTTACACATTCAAAATAATAGAGCTGATACTTGTGTTTTAGATTGAAAGTATTAAAAATGATAATGAGTGATACAGGATTTCTAAGATCAATGAAGAAAATTAGAATACATAATTGAAAACTTGCATTTAGCCTTGCATTTAACCTTGCATATATTTGATTTAGTTCAGACTGTACATTATGTGTTGGTCAATTATATTTATATATTAATATATTCTGATATTATCATGTTTATAGTAATCTCAAATTTTTTGGAAATTCATAGCTAGTAGGTAACTATGATACATTATCTAGCCCAAAATTTTATTTGAAATATCTGGTCTTCTGAAATATTTACAATAATTCTCATAAATATTGAGATATATAATCTACAAAATGAATTAATGAAAATTGTGGTAGGTGCAATTCTAAGTTAGTCTGCAAATGACTGCCCCTTGGTGCACACACCCTGTCATTTCTTCCCACTATCAGCAGGATCAGTGAAGGGAATGATACACCACTTGTTTGATTAGGTGACAGCAGTTCATTCTGAGTGAATAAATAATAAAATTAGTGCAATTAATCAAGTAAGCAAAGTAGCTACTGCAATTAATCAGGTGAGCTTTTTAAAATAAGGTAAAGTGCCAGAAAGATTCTCTCATGATGACCTGAAAGAAAAGAAACAGCCTTGAGGTAAGAGGAGGTGGCCATGTGGTAAGAACCTCTAGGAACTGAAAGTGGTTCTCAGAAGTGAAGAAGAGGAGCCTCAGTAATCAACCAACCAACATCCACAAATGAACTGCACCCATAGTCAGTGACTTTGGGAGAGGGACCCCAAACTTCATATGAGCTCTCATCCTGGTGACAGGTTGAATTCAATCTATGAGATCCTCAGAGAACCAGATAGGCCACACTTAGACTCCTGACCCACAGAAATGTTAAATAATAAATTAATGTGTTTTGAGTCACTATAGTTATAGTGATTTCTCAGAAAACTAATACTAAATCATTTCCTTTGATCCATGAGGAATAAATTTAGCTGAAACTAGTTGACTCTTCTTACTTAATGAAATGTAGCTGCAAACTTATCATAGCCCAGAAACATGATATCTTTCATGGCAAATGAAAATATGTAGCCGCAAGTAATATTGCTAATTACAAAGGAAAACAAGTGTTTCATAATTTTGCTTCCTTCTGTTCTTCAGATAAGATGCTATTATCATTGACAATGACACTACCAATCATTCCTGGATGACTTTGCAAGAAATTGGCTAGGCACACCTCACGATTCTCTTCATTACACGCAGGTTTTCAAACTCATAGGGGATGCTCAATGTTTTTCCTAGAGAACAAAAGACATTTTGCCCCATAACACCAGTGTGAAACCATTGGATTATTGTCTATAGGAGTTCAGGTTCTTCCAACCATAGGTTCTGTTCCCACAGTCCTAGGGGAAGGATCACAATTAATTGTGGCAGTGTGTGTGTTACCCTGTCCACAAACTCACCTGTGCATCAGCTGCTGATTGTCAACGCAGAAAGCACTGAATATGTTTCAGACTATAATTCTGAATACCAGTGATTTCATTTTCTGCTTTCTCCTCTTTAGAATGCTCTGATGGGCAAGATATTGAGCCATATGGATACCTGCCTTTAACAACTCTTGGGAGTCCAGAGCTGAGAATCACTTTATGTAGTGTAAAATTGGCTGGGGTCTGCAGCATTGTGAGCCAGTATTTGGAGGGAATGACTAATTAGTGTCCTTTTCCTTATTTATTTATTTTTTTCTTGTCTGTAGAAAAATTCAGGGTTTCCACGTTCTGATCAGAATGAAATGTATGATAAGAGAAAAAGTGTTATCCAATGTAGAATCTTTGCAATATACCCTAATAATGCCAATAGCTACTGCAGATCAGAGAGCACCATTACAGCACATACATGCAAACAAGCACATGCACACATAAACACCCAGACACACACGCACACTCACACTCACTTTCAGGTGCACCTAAGTTGCTATTTAAGAATTCTTAGGGTTGATATTATTTCTTTCCTTCTAGTTTGTGACATTATTCTGCAGAGAGAAGAGTTACAGTCCTCTCTATAAGAGAAACTGGCCCCATTCTACCTCCAGAGAAAACCAACTTAATATTATTCAGAGAATACCCATGAGAATATACTTTTGTGGCTAGAGACTAGTTACAATGCCAGAGCAGCATAATGTCATTAGTGAAGTCTGGCTTTTACTGTCTCTGCTGAGAAGACAAACAAAAGTCCTGGCAAGAGGTTCCTGAAGACTACAAATGTTTATCATACACTTAATTTCTCATGCTATAGTTAGGTTATTGATTTGCAAGCAGCATGAATAATCTTAATATGGTTAACTGACAAATCCAATTCAGTTTGGTTCATATCATTCAGTCAACTTTCCCTATTCTAAACCCCATGGTTAATTGACAAATTTAATTCAGTTTGGCTCACATCAGACAGTTACTTTCCCTATTTTAAACCCACATGTACAAGGCTATTTCTCCATAAGTCTAAATCTGAAAGGATAAGACAGCATATCAAATTCTTGTGTTGTTCTGGAAAGATCCCTAGAACAAAACTCCCATGTTTGAGGATCAAACCAATCTCTTCTAGCATCTGGAACTTTCTAACCTCAGTGGTCTTATTATTATTTTTTTAAAGAGCACAATCAAAAGAATCCTTGCAATAAGTGATGAGTTCATGAAGTCATAAGAATCAAATGATATAACAGAAGTTGTGTCTGTTAATAACCTGGTTTTTAACATTCATTTTTCACATTTTACCTGCTCTTCTCTATTGTAGAAAACTGCAAATTCTGTGCTTCCTTGCTTTCGAACCATTTCAGCCCAGGAAAGCAGTTTTAGAAAATTCAGTGCTGTGGACTGAGAAAAGGCCTGGGTATTTTTTTTTCTCTTTTCTCAGGCAGAGTATCTGCCTGTGACTCCTTTATGTTTCTACTCTGTACTAGTCAGTGGTTTCCTCCATGGCCCCATTTCTGTCAGTAGAGTCTCCCCTGTGTTTCAATTCTTGCTAGATTGTTCCTCTTCTCATCCCTGGTATTACCACTCTGCCTGGTACTTCCGACACTAGGGACAGTAGCTCCCAGGTTTTGCCTATCTCTTAGTTGCTTCACCATCTCTTATTTGGCTTCCTAGTTCTCTCAATTACATGGCCAATTCACTAGTTGAATACCTTCATTGTGGAACAGCAAGAATCATTTCCATTTCTTGTCTGGATCCCAAATGACTGATGGGAAAGCACTACACAGATTACAAGCAATCTGTCAATGGAGAATATTAGCAATATAATCATTTTAATGACTAAATCATGTATTCCAATGGTAGCATATTCAGTTAACCTGACTTTTGGCATTCTTTCATAATTATCTCTCTTTATGGGCATAGATAATTAAGAATCACAGAATATCTTTGAACTTACATGTAGAGGTATGGAATGCTATTTTTTTCTGTTTTATATGTATTCCTATTAATGGAGAAATGTGGGATTAAAATTGGAATATTTGAAATGTGTTTGGGTTGTCTTAATTTAGATTTATTTTAGTGTGGAGCAGTGGGAACAGCGGTAACTCCTTTTAACTACCTTGCCTATTTAATCTCCTGACTTTTCCTAAAGAATAAATCTTGGGCAGGCAAGGTGGTGCATGCCTGTAATTCCAGCAGCTTTGGAGTCTGAGGCAGGAAGATCTTGAGTTCAAAGTCAGCCTAAGCAACAGTGAGGCACTAAGTAACTCAGTGAGACCCTGTCTCTAAATTAAAAAAAAAAAAAAAATGCAAAATAGGGCTGGGGATGTGGCTCAGTGGTTGAGTGCCCCTGCATTCAATCCCTGATATCAAAAAACAAAAACAAAAACAAAAACAAAACAAAAAAACCAAACAAACAAAAACAACCCCCCCCTCCCAAAACAAAACAAACGAACTAAAAGAATAAGTCTGTCTTCAATGAGATACTAACAAAACAAAAACAAAAACAAAATACACTGGAAAGATATATTGAAGTGGATTGTTTTGCCCAAGAACAAACCTTATGACATTGTTTCATGCCTTAACTATGTAACATCTGTGATTTATCTATTGACTTTGAGACTTCAAAGTTAGATGTTTGTCAACAGCATGAATATTAAATTATTTATCTGAATTGAACAATGAAGTCTAAATACTGTGCTGGGAATTGTATAATGAGCATTTTCCAAGAAGTGAATGGAATAAATCTTCAGTTCTACCCTTTCTATAAAGTTGTATGTAAAATGGGATGACATAAAAGCATTTTTAAAGTTTTTTTTTTTTTTTAAACTTTGTATTTATCAGGTCAGACAAGGTGCCTGTAAGTGGAAGAAGAACAGATCTAATGACAGTCTTTTAGTACTTGTTAGTAAACCCTTTTCTGAAACAGAGAAAGTAAAAGATTCTAATGACTAAATAACAAGCATTTATTGAATCACTCATTGCATTCAACAAAATCAAAGAAAGACCTACTGAGTTGTCAGTTGATGGATCATAGAAATAATAATAGACCACAATGTAATTTTTTGACATGTACCTCAGAAAATGTTTAAAGAATTAAGTGTTGTTTCCATGACAAAACTCCTTCTAGTCACATCTATTATTTATAGGGACAGTTTTTTTTTTTCTCAGTATGTACATTCTAAAAGCAAACAGAACATAGGAATAAGATTATTAGTGATTCCGCTAATATCTTACCAAAGAATTGTTGTATTATTTTATAATATATATACTATTTGAAAATAAAAATACTACAAATTTAATTAAGAAACTTTCTAATAGTTTGATTTTTATATTTAGTAAATATTAAAATTGATCTTTTTAGTAGTATCAAGAAATGAAATGATGTACCCCATTTGTGTACAATGAATCAAAATGCAGTTTGTAAAAAAGAAAAAAAGAAAAGTATTTAGAAAATCTAATAAAAGTAAAAATTCCAATATGTGTTCATATTTTCATGACAGGGAAAACAAGCATGAACTACATTAAGATACAACTTTGTATGGTAACCAAATGGAAATATGAACTCAAGTAGTGAAAAAGTACGAACACAAAATTTCTGACTCAGAGGAAGGCTTACTTATGTAACTTTTAAAATAAATTTGTTTGGGATCATATTTCCATGGTATTTAAATTCTTTGAATACTTTCTACAAAATGATCCAGCTGTTTCATTTAACAAATGCTAATTCTTACAATACACCAGAAATTGTATTCTATGCAATCAATTAAACATGATGAAAAGTCTTTCAGCCAAATGTAAGCAAAAAATTTTAAGACCTACCCACACCATGCTCTCTGTTTCTGAATGGTAATTGTATGTGTTCTGTTTATATGCATCTATCTGAGCACATTAATGTATTCCATCTTGTATTAGTGATTTGCTTCCTCTTCATCAGTTTTTATCTCCATCTGGATCTCCTATAGTGTCCAGCCCTATGCTGGACTCATAGCATCACAATGTGGCCTCAATAGACTTTTAATATATGAGTTATCTAAAAAGCAAATAATAAGCTCATATACAAAAGTATTTTTCTGATTTCTCCTTATCCTTCTTAACTTCAGACAGTGCCCTATTCTTGGCCATTTCCCCCTCCTTTGCTGCTGACTTGAATTTGCATAACCCCTATATCCCTTCTTACAATCTCTTAATTCCTCCTTTTTTCAAAGCATGTGAATTTAGGTTAGTATTGGATGACTACCAGGTGAATCATTTGGATTGTGAAAATAACCCTAGATCAATTTCTTTTATTTCTTCACTACACTGTTTCTAGCCTGTTTTACTTCTTTCTTTATGAGGGTATTACTCTGGCACATATCCCAATTGATGGAGATTCTCCAGAAAAGAGTGTTAAATTAAAAATATCAGTTACTGGCTTACCTCTTAATGAAGCAGCTGGCTTAAGAAGCTTTAGATTTAAATTATCTGCCCCAGCACTATTATTCAGTCTTAAGTAAGGCAGCACACCAACTCTCTTATAAGTAATTGGCTGAAACTAAATTTGGAGGCGCCTACATTAGTAGACTGATTAGAGACATCACTGGTACTGGAAGGGGCAGCTCTTTTAGGCAAAGTCAGACTCAGTACTCTGAACAGTACTAAGACTGAAATTTATCAAATGAGTGTTAAATTAATTTACAGTGGAGCTCATGTTAACGATAAGAGAATCAGTGGCCAAACTGATTTGATGGATTGTCTCATTATGATCTACTGTAGATCAAAAAGCTTTCTATTATATGACAGAATTTCCTTGGTGCTCATTTATTCTTCTTCTGTGAGTTGTACTAGTGCCACCATTATTTCTTTTATTTTTAAGTAGAGATTTCTCATTTTACACACAGAAATTTTTGTAGGTCAGTACAATATTATTTCAGTTTTCTTGTGTCTTAGGAAATTATCATGACTTGAATTCTTGTCCCACTCTGAATTCATATTAGAATTGATTTCCATTGTAACAGTATTAAAAAAGTGGGATCTTTAAGTGGGGATGAGGCCTTGAATGTGCTGACTTTGTGACAGGATTAGTGCTGTTGTTGTTGGAGTGGCTCATTATTGTGAGAGTGGGTTCATTAGTTCATTATCTTAGGAGTCAGTTCCTTAAAAAGGATGAGTTGGTCCCCTTTTGTTTCTCTCTCTCTCTCTCTCTCTCTCTCTCCCTTTTTTCTTCCTGCCCTTCTATGTCATAGGATGACACATTACAAAATTCAATACTGATATAGTCCCCTCAATCTTCAATTTTCCAACCTCCAGAACTGTAAAGAAATACATTCCTTTTCTTTATAAATTACCAAGTTCAAAGTATTGTGTTTATAGCAGAATAAAATGGACTAAGACAGGAACTCAGAATCTATCATGGAATTTGGTACTCCTGGACCACTTTTACATTCAAGAACTGATGCTTTCTTGAAAATTTTGTTTGCCAAAAATATATTATGATTGAGTGCATTATAAATAACCTCTTTTCTTCAGATTGGCAAACATAATGTATCTAAACTCCATTGATTTTCCAATTCTAGGTTTCCTTATTTCTCCATAATTTAGTGTGAAAGATACATAATTTCTTCAAAGTAAGTGGATCGAATAAAGCATTATGTATCCAAACAAAACAAAACAAAAATGATGACTTACTTGTCATTAAACTATTTACTACAAGGCAGACTCTTCAAATCAGAGATGTTCCCAGAATGTCATAAGTTTACCTTCCACCCAGACTTACAGGGCCAAGCATAAACAGAATGGAACTCTGGTGAATGTGATAGGGAATGTAATATAGTCAGGGGATGACTTAGTCTGAAGAATGAAGGACAATTACGGAAACACTAGTATGCATCTGTTCTACCTTCCAATTCTGCTTAATGAATTTTATCAGAAGTAATAAATAACTCTGAACTTGACCCCCTTCTTCCATGACTCATTGTGTCATCAGAAGTGGATCCAGAATCGTGGACATCCCTAGGAGAACCAAGTACACTTTTAGTAAATACTTTGATATATATGCTTTAGTTTGACTCTTAATACCTTAAAATTATCATCAATAAGTCTTTTCTCCTGCAGTCCATAATGTCAAATTCTTATTTAGTGACTAATACGTTATAAGAACTAGGCAATGAGGTCCATATAATATTATTCCATGTGAAAAGCAATTTATGGTTAAAAATTTTTCACCTACATTATCATCTGTGATTCTAACACAGGTGTGTGATTCTGACAGAGCGGTATCACTATTTTATAGATTAAAAAATAGCACAAAATCTAAAAGACTCATTTAAGTATGTGGGCTGCACATTAGTGACTACTAAGTTGTCCCAATACTGAAGCAAGGGTTTCTGCTACCTCTTTCAATGTTTGGTTCGCCACATTAAGCAAATGGTCCCTGTTTTTAAAGATTCTAGGATTTATTTGGAGCACCACATTGACACAAAAGGAAAAATTATGAAGAGCAGAGTACTCAAAACTCATACAATACTTAGAATTTAATGTAGTAAATGTGAAGTTATATTTCTCTTGATTATTACAACAAATCAATAAATAGATACCATTAATATTATTTTTGTTTTGTAATTTTATAGATGAGGTCCAGAGAGACAAGAAAGTGAATTTCGCCTAGATCACAGTAAGAATGTATGTGAGCCAGAGTGAAATAGGCAAGTTTAATATGGAAAAAAAGAAGGAGCTGGCTAGGTAGGTCCATACTGCTAGATAACATTCCCCTTAAGCAAACCCATGCTTTTACTGTTCAACATGATGTCTCAGATTGATAGGAATCACAAGACTACTGTTCCTCTGGGCATGAAATCTTGCCAGAAGTATCCTATGTGTAATGTTCTTTTCACTTCCTAAGCCTTTTAAATGTGTGAATAATTCTAGAACTTTTAGTTAGACTGGAAGTCTAAGGTGAGCGCAAATTGGAATCCATAGTTTATTAGGGTACAATGTATCCCATCTAAAATTATAATGGAAAAAGTTTATGAGGTTCCACAGATTTCAGAGAAGATGATCTTATAGTGGAATTCCACCATATCAAACATATTTATTAAAGAATGTTAGCTATATAGCAACTATATGTTCAAGTTATAGAGCCTAGAATCTTTAGAACTAAGAGAGGCTTTAGAGACAAATTATCTAATCTAAGGTTTCATTTTATGGATGTAAATTGAAGTCCATAAAGATAGTTACGAGACACTGATCTTGATCTTTAACTTTCAATGATTTTCATTCACTTCATCAAAAATAATATTTTCTGCAGATGATTAAGTACTGTGCTTTGTGCTCTGATGAAGGAACATCGCTGTGCCTTCCTATATGCTATATATGTAAAAAGTACTTTCTTCAGGAAGTATAAAGTTGTGTTGGACACAGACATTGGGGAAAATAGGGAGAAAAACATAATTTACAAATTTCTTATAAATAAAGTAGAAAACATAATTTACAGAAGAAATATATATGTTATTTTTTGAAAAATTTCAAAAGCCACAGAGCTGTCCCTTACAAATTTCAAGTGTAGTATGAATTTATTCCGTAAATAGTTATCAAACACCCACTCTGTGTCTGGTATGTTTTAGGAACTGATTTATCAGTGTGAAAACTACATCTTGACCATATCGAAGTTTGTATTCTTGGAACAGAGTAATGGTAATGGATGTAAAGAGAGAATGGGAAGGCTTACAGGATATATAAGAGACAAGAAGATAGGATGATTAAGTACTGACCCCCTCTACTGACTTTGCTGCTACTCCCTTAATAAAGGCATAAAAATTATTGGGCACTTATCATTTGCCAGGTTATTATAAGTGCTTTATATTTATTACTTATAAAATCTGCATGCCAGTCTATTGGCCCAATGAATTAGATAATTTCATTAATCCAGTTTTGCAGGTGAGGAAAGTGTTGGGAGGTATGCAATATGCTCAATGTTAGAGAGCCTTACATGCTGAAACCAGGGTTCAAACCTAGGTAAAAGAATCCAAAGACCATAATTTTTGACATCATTTTTGAAATACCTAAGTACTTGTTGCCAAGATCATTATTGTTCAGAGCACTGTAGTTATACAAGCCTGGTTGTCTGACTTTGGACAAGCTACTCAAATTCTCAAATGCAAAGTAAGAGTGGTTGACTAGGTGATGCCTAAGGTCCCTGAGAATTCTAATGACACTCTGGCCATGTCATTTTCTATGTTAACTCTATGAGACCTGCCCCCTGATTAACTATTATTTAAGGAAACTTAAATCCCATGTAGGATATCTTTGCTCCATACTATAGGATCTGTCATGGGGTCTAACATTTCTGTAGTTGAGTCACTCCTTGTAGTCAAGGTATTTTCTAAAACAAGGGTTCATTAATTGGCAGCAGTTTCACATTATTATGGCTCTTCAGGAGACGGTGGTAAGGATATTCAAAGGGACAAAGACAACTTCAGCTCTGACCTACCATAGTAAATAGCCTCATTGGGTCCAGTTAGCCTCATTGCTGGTAACCTGGGGATAGAGAAAGACGCCTTTTTAGGAGAGGTGGTAGTTGTTTCACATTTTTGTCTAGATCAGCACAACACATATGCTCTATTTCCTTTCTTCTCCTGTCTCCTTCTCATTCAATGTACAGCAGAAAACAGGCTTTGATTAAAAAGAGGGGAGTTGTTTAATGCAAGTAAATTTTCAACATGTCTGAGAAAAAATACAATGAAAAAAATAAAAATTAAAAGAACAGGTATATTAAAGAGTTGGTCCTTGTGTGGGGATGAGTGATCAGTACCTACTGGATAAGAAGAGACTTGCTGACATGAGAAAGTCAAAAGATTATAAAAATAGAGCTATATTATTTACCTTCAACAAGAAAGGCATGTAAATATAGAAGCAGTGGAAATAAACGGATTTACAGTGTTCGTTTGTTAAGAGCCAGAACAAATGGAGCTGAAATCACATTCCCTCCCGTTCCTCCATGTTATGCATCCTATCAGGTCATTAAGTGGTCAGGACTTTCCCTAAGGTATGGCTATCAACGACACCTTTGCTTACCTCAGTCAGCTTGGTGCCCCTGCTGCTACAGATATTAATGATTTTGTGAACTTATTTAGTGTAAGTGTGGCTTAATGTGCATTATTACATTATCCATCAGTTGTATGTTTCCCTTAGCAACTGGCATAAAGTTATCTCCAGTCTACTGCTAATTTTATATCTATCTTTGTTGGGTCAGCTCTGCTGGTTTCTCTGCTTCATATTTCTTCTGGGTTGTAACTCAGAACAGTGCTATGGGAGTGTTATGGGAGTCACAATCTTACAACTGTGACCATAAGCACTGATTGCAGCAAAGCTATGACCCTGGGTGCACGGGGTTATAGCGAAAGTCATTGGTATCCTTTTGTTGTTGCCGTTGTTTTAGTATTCTCTTGGTAATATGATCTAGTGTAGATAAAGAACACAGATCAATGCCTTTGAAATTCCTCCATTTTAGAGACATCTATGCATGGATGCTATTTTCCTTTTATTTGGCTATCTTTTTCTCTTGGATTTAAACATTGACTTGGGGTTCGTGTCTGAAACAGGAAGAAAGGTCATGCAGTCTTTCTTGTGTGAGCTAAAAAAATAAACCAATAAAATATCTTGCAGACCTAACTAGCACACAAAAATTTTTGTGGTCTGATCATCTTGAGAAATGTTATTACTTTCATCTGGGGTTGAAATCTGTGCTTGATTGGTAAAGCTTAGAGCAGAAAAGTATGTTTTAGAGTCAGTCCTGTGGTGCAGAAATCATTTTCAAAAAATTATTATTCATTTGTTTGTTTGACTAGATTTAGAGCTGAATGGATAGCTAGTGATGAAGCCATTAAATCTATGAGAAAGAAAATCATCTTGATATCACATTTCACTGTTTAATCTCTCTGGTTTACTTCCCTCATCTGCAAAATGGTAAGGTAGAAGGCTGATCCTTAAGGTCTTGTTTGGATTGATATACAAATGACTGTACTTTGTTTCCTTTCTCTTTATCATAGATTTCTTCTGGGTGGAATGTTCAATAATATATTACATCATAGAAATCTGGTTTTAGAATAAAACAATATGGATCACTAATAGTAATGAAAATAATGATAGTTTTTATTATTAGAAGATTGAAATAATACTTGCTTATAAAACTTTTACAATTAACTCAGTTTTATGATAATTCCAGTACATATCTGTAACTACTTCCAAGTGCTACACTTATTTTTACTTAATAACATTGAACAAAGATTGAATTAGATTCTTCTACTGGGCAGGCTAATTTCTGGTTAAATGGCAGGATGCTCTGCCAAAAACTCTTGGCACATATGTGCTGACTAGTTTGTCTGTAGTGGCAATTAGACATCTTTGTACATTATCTATTAGCCCATTAGTATACTTTAGAAACATGCAGTAGGAATTTATGTAATTAAATTTGAGTAGTGCCTCACCCCATTTTTGGCCTAACTGGCTAGCTCACCAGCATATATCAAAATACATATTTTGGTACACGGTCACACAAAAACTCTTGTTAAAGAATTTATGTTCCTTTCCTCCTTTTTTCCTGCTTTGACCCCTCTAGTAAAGCCTGAAGATATGTTTCAGTAGCTTTATGAATCCTATTTTGCATGTTTCTGCATAGATTTGCATGTTAAATTAAAGGAATTTTAATTTCAAGGTTTGTAATATAGAATTCAATTAATAAATTCAGGCAAATTATTCCCAATTATATTCAAAACCAGTATTCAAAGCTGACATTTGAGGCTTAAGTTGAGTGTCTTCTTAACTTTTGTCTCTTACCATTTCAGCCCTAAGTAAAAATCCAAAAAATAATGTTAAGAAAAAATTCTTTGCCCTGATAAAACACAGAATTGTAAAACTCCCTTGTGTGAAGAATTCAAGAGATAATCAGCCCGAGTTTCTACAAGGGTCTATGTACACTTAGCTGTATATGATCTGCCCCAAACTTTATCTCCTAGATCTCTACTACAAATTGAACTGTGTCCTCCCAAAATCTATATGCTAGAGTTATAACTTCTAATGTGACTATATTTGAAAATAGGAACTTTCAGAGGTAATTAGGGTTACACGAGGTTATAAAAGTGAGTTGCTAATTCAATGGGATTGGTAGCTTTACAAGGAGAATGAGAGAGGCGGGGAGGGGGACACGTCTGCTTGTGTGCAGGCACTGAGGAAAGACGATGTGAGAACCAAGAAGGAAGGCTGCCCTTCTCAAGCCAGGAAAAGAATCCTCCACAGAAATGAAACCAGTGAGACTCTGATCTGGAAATTCTAGCTTCCAGAGCTGGGGGAAAATAAAATTCTGTTATTTAAGATGTCTGATATTTTGTTATGACAGCCAGGTAGACTGAGAATCTTACCTTTGACTACCAGCTGCTGACTCATGCCTTGAAGCCCTAGAAACATTGGCCTTTCTTCTACTGTTCCTGGAGATATCATGTGTACTTCCATCTGAGGGGTTTGGCACTAGGTGTTTCTTGTGCCTAGACATTTTTTCCACCAGGTATTCCGCATGGTCAATTTGACTGCTGTCTTCAAATCTTTGATCCAATGTCACTTCTCAAGGAAACTTTCAGAGTCTACCTTATTTACTATTACAACTGGCCACCTCCCCAGCCTGGATCCTCTGGAACCCCTTCACATTTTTCCACATTTTAGCCTTTTATTTCTATAGCAATAAATGCCAGGTTATTTAACTTTGCCTTTTTTATTGTCTGTTATTTTCTCTTTAAATCACTTATGTGTTTCAACCGTATAGAATAGAACATGTACAATAGATACTCAGTATATATTTGGTAAATAAATGAACAAGTTGTTTTATGGAAATATTTAGAAGATACTTCTTGGTAATGCTCCTCACAGCCTTCACTGGACTTAATCATAGCACTAGCAATTGCTTTCATACATCTTATTGATTTACTAATCTATATAGCAATATTTCTAAAGCACTACTCTGCACTGAATTGGAATAGGAGGTGAGAACAACTGGCACAGTTTCTATTTTGAAAGAATTTAGAGCTAGATGTGCAGTATCACAGAATCATACTGCCCCAATAGTTTACAATGACAGAGTTAAGGAGAAGACTCTTTAAACACTTTTGCCTAACATTTTAATAAAATATACATTAACACTGCTTAATTTGAAGACAGAGGAGGAAGTAAGAACCTCACTATCTGGGCCTACAAATCATTGAGAACTTTTCATTATATAGCTTGAGTTAATGTAGGATGTGAATGAGTTAAATCATTTTTGGCTTCTGAAAAGGAAAGCACAAACATATTTGGGTTCAGGGCACGTGGGTCGTGATCTATTTACTGTGATGTGCTAAATTTGCACATTCTTTTAGACACTGGCTTTTTGAACTACTCAAAGTCATCTAGAGACTCCTAGATTGTGGTTTTTAAATGCAATTTGTTAGTAATGCCTTCATTTGCTAATAGCATTTGTAGGTGACTGTAAACTAATGTATGTGAACCTGGTGTTTTCTGTAACAATCCTAAATGAATTGCTTGGAGAGTTAATATTTTTAGTTGTTTTTTTTTTTTCCTTCTTCAGTAATCTCTTACAATCCTGAATAACGACGTTTGCATGTCCACATATGACATTCTTAAATTTTGGGAAAGTTTCTTCTGGTTCTAACAAAGAACAAAAATGACCCAATCATTTTCTTGGATTTGGTAGCAATGACAAATTACTCCATGACTTTCATAGCAATTTAGTTCTGAAACTTATTTTGAATCTCTCAAAAGGTATTTGCTTCCTTACCACATCTTACTATTCATATTATACATTCCATGAGAGTTAGGAGATAACTTGAATGCTTTTTTACTTCTTTCCATAAAATTCTATAAATAGTAATTTATTAATTTCAAAATTATATTGTTTAAAATTTTTATTATGCAATATTCTGTTCTGAACTTATGCTACAAAATATGGGGAAAACATGCAGACACACACACACACATACATACACACAAGCTACAAAACTCTGGTTTAGAATATTAATTGAGTATGGTAACACTCCTCCCTATTATCTTTCTGGTTCTTGCTGATGATGTAGACTTCACTGCTGCAAGAAAACGCATGTGAAGCTAGACTGCTCTTAAGATCAGAAAGTTCTTCCTTATATTACTTCAAAATTTATCTCACCTTTACAATCTAAGATTGATAGAATGAAGAGCCCATTTCCTCTTGCACATACCAATTCTTTAAATATTTGAACACCAATTTTTTCAACATTTAATCTTTTTCTAGATTATGTATTTCTCAGTTCTTATGGTTTTAACTTTGGTAAAACTCTATCTCTTCAACTGTAGGATACCCAATATCTTAATCACCACCCAGTGAATTGGATGTATTAGGGTTCGTTGATCTCTCTCTTTTTTTTTTCCCCTTCAGAATGATTTATTTCTTTATTTTTTATTTTTATTACTTTTTATTTAACTTTTAATTTTTTACAGACTGCAGTTTGATTGATTGTACACAAATGAGGTACATCATTTCGTTTCTATGGTTGTACATGATGTAGATTCATACCATTCATGTAATCATACATGTACATAGGTTAATAATGTCTGTCTCATTCCACCATTTTTCATACTCCCTCCCTCTCTTTCCTTCTACATATTCTAAAGTTCCCCCATTCTTCTCTTAACATATTATCATATAAAAAAATACTTTTCCTAATTTAACTTCTTGCCTTACTCATGAACCTACTTCTGATTCGTATTAGCCTTCTCTGAACTTTCTGACCATGTTTTTCTTCCATATAATTTCCTCTATTTTATTGAGTGTCTCCTTTTCTTCTCTGAAGAGATAGTAATGGAATGGAATTTTTAAAGTCCTTTCATTGTTTCAAGATATTTAATCAGTTTTAATTTAAAAATGTAAGCTGCCTCTCTCATGAAATCTCCAGTTACCAGAACCATTCTCTTGGTATAATTTCAATTTAAAAAATGAATTATAAAACGTTTCATTCTCCTTGGTGGCTCCTCATTTAGTCAAGAACAATACACTCTGATTGAAGAGGAGTTTTATGGTTTGAATCTGGAATGCTCCCCAAAAGCTCAAGAGTTGAAAGATTGGTCCTTTTGCAGAAAGGTTGAGATGTTAGACTTTTAGGCAATGATTAGATCATGAAGGCTCCATTTGATGGATTAATCCATTGAAAACTGAATGGACTATTGGGAGATGAGACCCTGCTGGAGGAATTTTATCATTGGGAGTATGTCCAGAAAAGTTTATTTTCTCCATGGCACCTTGCTCTCTTTTTCTTCCCTGCTCCACCTCTCTCTTTGCTTCTTGGCTGCCATTAGCTGAGCAGCTTTCCTCCTCCATGCCCTTCCACCATCACATTCTGCCTCACCTCAGTCTAAAGAAATGAAGCCAGTTGATCATGGACTATGTCTTCTGAAACTGTAAGTCAAAATAAATCTTTCTTCCTCTAAGTTCTTGTCAGGTATTTTGGTCAGGGCAACAAAAAGCAGACTAATACACACAGCTATCTTCTGATGGCTAAGTGCTTTGCACCTTCTCCTCCTATCCAGAATCTGTTTATTTTTCCTTCCAAAAGGCAGTTCAACGTCAAATGCCATAAAATTGCCAGCTTCATTCAGTTCTTTAATATTTCTGTTCTCTCTAGAATATTTTCCTCTTACTAGAATTTTGGATTCTCCTGGAATGCACTTCTTGGGATTGTTCTTGTTAACACTGTCTCCTGTGTGCTTCAATGCTCAATTTAGCTGTCATATTTGTAAGAAGTCTTCTGTGATCTCCCTAAGTCTCAGACCCCAGATCAGTTCAAATGTCCTGTCTCTGTGAATTTATCTATCATGGAACAATGTGATGCTATCATATTGCTGTTTCTGGTATGCTTATCTGTAACCTACATTAGCTATTTAACTTTTGGAAATAACAGTACTTGTCTATTCAATTTAACGTCCATGAAATGGAAGATTATAAGCATTCAATCACTACCTGTTAATATAGAAATAAAATAATGAATGAACGACATATTATTCTTTATTATGAAATGTATCACAAAAATGACAGCATATAAACATATGTATTAGAGTATAAAAAATAATGAAGTAAATTTCAATTTAATTGTCACATAAGGTAAAGAAAAAGACCATAGCTAGTACAAAAAAAATTTTAATCCTATTCCCCTTGGTCTAGTAAGTATATTCTTTTTTTCTGAATATCATTTTTCCTTTTAGTTTTAATACATAAACTAAATAACAAATAACACAGAATTTAGTTTTATTGGGACTGAAATGTATACAAATATAATTTTATTGTGTGTATTCTGTGACTACATTAGTTCAGAACTTTTTCTTTAGAGTTTATGTATAGTAATTTATATAGTTGAAATTAAATTCTGTACTAGTACATAAATATTCTACTTTACAATATTATAAATGTTTATATCTATTTTATTCTTGATGGGCATTTTTACTATCTAGATTTTTATTATATTAAACAATGCTACTATAAACTTGGGGAAATATAATCCCAGGAGGACTTTCTCTAAGGCACATACAGAGTGTATTTGCTGATAAGGGGAATATGCAAATGTCCAATTTAACAGGTAATAACAAACTGTTTCTGAATGGTTGTACCACTTATACATATCCCAGGAATAGACGAGTTTCTGTTAACACGTTAGTCAATATAAACACTAACTTTCAATTTTCTCCCCAATATCAGACATGTGGAAAGATATAAATATGGTTCTAATTTGAATTTTCCTGAGTACTAACCAGGTAGAAAACACTTTTTTTCCTCATATAATTAAGAACACATTGTTTTTCTCCTTCTATGAAATGCCTATTTACTCTTTTGCCCAATTTTCCAGTGGGTTGTTTGTCTTTTACTTAATGATTTGTAGATAGTAAGGCTGTGTACACTATATGTGTAATAAATATGTCTCCCAGCTTGTCTTTTAACATTTTTATAGTTTGCTATTCACATTTAAGTCTTTAATCTACCTAGAATTAATTTTTGTGCATATATGAGTTATGGATTCAATTTTCTTTTTTATGAGTAACCAATTGTTCCAGGATAATTTATTAAAAATAAATTAAAAAACATATTCTTACCATTCTGATCTATAATGTCTGCATTGTCATAAATCAAGCTTCCATGTATGCATGGCTTTGTTCTGAGCTCTCTCTTGTTTCATTTGAATATTTGTTTAGCAAAGTATCAGTATACTATCTTAATATCTTAGCTTTATAATAAACTTGATACCCTCTTTTAATTTCATTCTATCTACCTTGTTCTTTCTCAGAAACATTAAAACTATTCTTGACTTTTTGGTATTTCATGCAAACTTCAGATTCATCTTCTGAAATTTCATAAAACATTTGTGTTGCAGTTTTGGTTGGAACTGCATTGAACTTAGGAAGAATTCATCTTTCATGTTACTGAGTATTCTAGTCCATAAACATTAAATATATTTTGATCTGAGTGAATTTTAAAATTTTTATTTCAATAAAAATTTATATTT
Source organism: Sciurus carolinensis (assembly GCF_902686445.1). Classification (NCBI taxonomy): domain Eukaryota; kingdom Metazoa; phylum Chordata; class Mammalia; order Rodentia; family Sciuridae; genus Sciurus; species Sciurus carolinensis. The sequence continues at coordinate 139,771,258 of NC_062213.1, read as the reverse complement.
ATTTTAAAAATCTTGTTATTTTTTGGATTAGCTTTATTTCCAGGTGCATTGCAGTTTGATTTTATTTAATTGGAATACTTTTTTATTTCAACTATGTTCTCTGACACATTGTTGGTATTTAATACAATTTATTATATTTTTATGTTGATTTTGTGTTAAGCAATCTTGTTATACTTAATTAATTTGAATAATTGATAAGTAGATTTTAAAAAATCTCTTAATTAATAGCCAAGTATCTGTGAATGCTTAATTTTTTGATTATATTATATATAAATATTATTTATTACTAATCTCTTGTGATTATCTAGCTATGGGATAAATTATGCTATTATTGACATATGTATATCATCTATCTATAACTCATTTTCAAATCTGCTTGGTAATTCTTTTTTTTGTGAGGGATGGTTATCAGAAATTGAACTAAAGAGGGAGCATGCAACAACTGAGTCACATAGCCAGCCTTATTTTGTATTTTATTTAGAGACAGTGTCTCACTGAGTTGCTTAATGCCTGACTTTTGTTGAGGCTGACTTTGAACTCACAATCCTTCTGTCTCAGCCAGGCCAAGCTGCTGGAATTACAGAGGTGGGCCACCATGCCTGGCTGCTTGGTAATTCTTTATGGTTTCCTGTTGCTTACTCAAATTTTCAAAACTGACTTTACTTTTTGTTGTTTTATACACTAAGTCTACAGCTCTACACAGATCCTACTTCTATAATTGATTTTCTATTAGATTTTCCTATCCTACATTTTACTTCCTGTTCTCTGAATTCCATGCAAGAATCAACACAGAAGCACAACTTTCCAGAACCCAAGGCCAAACAAGTGTACTTTCAAATGGTCTATTCTCATATTGTTCTTGTCTTTGAATGTGTCTTTGTGTGTCAGATAAGTAATGAAGTATGTGCATGTATCTCTAAATATAGATAAAATGCCTATATATGATATGTACATATGTCTAAATACTTGTTATATATCTACATAATTACATATGCAATATCTATGTATTTATATTTTAAATATTTGTACACATGCATATCACATATTCATATATTACTGTTAATTTATATACTTTATGCATAGGAACATGACATATACACATATTAATATGAATTCAGTATTATACATATAGATGAATTGATTTTACACATATGTGTACCTATATATACACACATATATATAATTTTATCTGCAATTTGATAATTTCAATCAGAAGCACTCAGAATATCTGCTACACCATCAAATATATAAGTCTAATTTATATTTAGGAAACTTGTTTATTTTTCATCTGCAAAGTCAATCAATAATTGTCAGCTAAGTAGTATTGACTAGTTAACCAGTGTTTTAGTTAGCTTTTTCATCACTGTGACCAAAAGATGTGACATGAACAATATAGAGGAGGAAAGTATTTTGGCTCACAGTTTCAGAGGTTCCAGTTCATAGATGGTGGATTCTATAGCTCTGAACCTGCGAGGAGGCAGAACATCATGACAGAAGGGTGTGGCATAGGAAAATAGTTCAGGACACGGCAACCAGAAAACAGAGAAAATTCTACTCACCATAAAGGCAGGCCCCCAGTGATCTATCACCTCCAAACACACCCTACCTGCCTATAGTTTCCACCCAGTTAAACATACCTCATAATGTCATCATTTAACTTCTGAACATTCTTCCATTGTTTCACACATGAACTTTTTGGGGACACCTCTTATCCAATCCATAACCACCAAGAAATAAAAAGAAAGCTAGCTGAAATGCCATTAACACTGACCGTCAATTTAAAGTCAGTCAGGGCAAATTATTTCTAAAATTTGATTTTGCCTAGTATTTCTTTTCAAAACACTTTATAATAACAATGATTTGCATTTGTACAGCCATCTCCTGTGTACTCTGATGCATTTGCTACTCTGATACTCTTTCCTATTCTATGTGGCAATTAATTTAGACTATCTCAACTTTAAAAATAAGACTCGGAGTCACTAAGCAACTTACATCATGCCAGAATTCAGAAGGTAGTCAGTGTATACTCCTAGAACTTCAAACACAGAGGACATCCATACAACAGTACCTCATTCTAAATATGAGAGATTCTTAACTTCCCTGCCTACACCTGAGCTTCTTTGTATAAGAATAAATTGCTATTTATAGTAGCCATCTGACCAAATTATAAGAAAATAAAACTGTATTATAAATTTTAATTGTGAAACAGGCTTGTACAGTGTGAAATGCTTTTAGCACAGCACTTAATTCAAGAGTTTTAATTCCCAACCCATCAATTTCTTTTAGCCACATACATAATATTGAGCCACCTTTTATTCTTTCACCACAGATCTGTACCCTCTGTAGCTTCAAAGAGGGCAGTTTGATCACCAGTCTATTAGATACATATGCACATCAAAAAATAGCAAGAATTTCAAAAAAGAAGAGAACATGTTCTTATGGTCCAAGGGCAAAGGTCATTCACTCAAAGACAATATACCGTACATATGTTATTTGTAGGCCACCATTTAACTGCTCTTCAATGAAAAACATCTTGTTACCATAGCAACTGCCACATTACATGCTGTCTTAGAGACTACTATATCATTGTACTAGATACACAGAAAGGCCTTCACATTCTTAAGTCATTTCAAAGTCTGCATTTTTAACAAAGTTTAAAGAAAAATAAAAAGTAAGTGTGAGTAACCCCCCCCCCCCCTTTATTATTTTGCTTTAGAACCACTTGGTTCTCCATGGACTATATTTTTTCTTAATTTTTAACTGGTAAAGGGAATACCAGCAACTTATATTTCACTGTGTTAGAAGAAGAATCAGACAACAACATGGTTTAATAGAAAAAGAATTATTATGTGACAGTTATGGCTGTATCATGTCTATTTGTTTTTACATTCATTGAGAAGTTCACATCCTGTCACAGTGGTGACATCTTACTGAGCCACGATGTGCTACTGAACAAAAGTGTTTTCATTCTTCAATGCAGGATTTAGACATGCTCATCATAATCTTCTGTTTATTCCTAATTTTTCAATAACTGTCATCAGGTCCCAAAGATAACATACACTTTTACCAGAAAAAAATTACAGCAGAAATATGCTGCCTATAAAATTCTATTTTGGTCAAATGAACCATGTTTATAGCTGTTGATAGAAAACTTCATTCATAATAAAATCTGATATTTATTGAGGTCTTTGCCAAGCTCTATGATCACACCTTATTCATTATCTATTTTAATCTTCAACTGATTTAATGACCTACCTGCTCTGATGTCATGTTTCAATGGTAAAATTGAGGCTTACCAAATTAAGTGATTGTCCCATGATTTGATGCATAGCGGCAAGTGGCCAATCTGAGTCTGTGCTCATATCACTCTAGCACCAAAGCACAAACTCTTTACTTCAGTTCTATACTGAGTTCCTTACTAGATATACTGACAAGACCCTCTGGGGGGGCTTTTAAATTTGTCTATCATTTTTATTATCAATTTCTTAATTAGTTTTAAAAGTTCTTACATTTTTGGGGAAAAAAATCCTGTGAAGTCATAAAAATGAAACAACAAAAAGGTACTTACAAAGTTAGAACATCACTGGATCAATTCCATATATTCCCTCATAAATTTGATAGTATTTCCTGTGACTTTTTACATCATTATATTAAAAACTATTGTAATCATGACACAACTATGCTAAATCTTAGTAAAATTGTTAGATGTCTTAGACTTAAAAAATATTTGCCACTATCTCTAAAACAGTAAAATTTCTGACAGTAAAATGGTTTTAGCTAACAAGTTTCATATAATAGGATCCAAAGATTGACTTTATTGCCTCACCAAGCTCAAGGGACCCCAGATCTGACATGACATTTTGGTTTGGAACACAGTAAAACCGAAACTCATAATCTCTAACAACAGAACATCTGCTTGCATATGCTGTCTTCTATAAATTGCAATTGTAAACTCTCCTAATGTTGCTGGATTAGAAATTCAGGTATAGGGAAGTCAGGATATGACAAAGTTGAGACTCACTTGGTTCAAATTCACAGGGTATAGGTGCATTGTGACTATAGGCAGACAATTAAAACTTTGGAGCTGAAAATAATGTAGATCTCAAAGATAGCATTCTATCTATTTAAAGTTCTTTTTGTTCATACGCATGTGTAAACTTGACAATTCACTAAATACATTATTTTGATTTAATATTCAAAACCTTAGCCAAAACCCAAATGATTGTCCAATTTGTTAAACATTATATAAATTGTATAATAAAGTAATTTACCAATAATTATCATACATTGAGTTCCTACTCAGTTTGGAGTATTGTCATATACCCATCACATAAATGATTTCTTGTAATCATCTCACCTACTAAAGAGTATCAAAAAGATTAGTAGATTTGCTTAGTCCCAAAGTAAGTAAGGTATCCACAGAAATGGAATCAAGTATCAGGTTTCCAATGTCCCTTATCTTTTTAGTAAGTAAGTAGTTTCAAAAAAGACATAATTTTGACTTTTGTACTTTCCTTTTAAGTTTAATCTTTAAAACAAAAACTACAATTTTGTTTCATAATGTCTGCCTAACAAACAGCAAAATACAAAAATGAGATATATAATTTTAACCTCTTAAAAATAACCGAACCTATATATTTCCAAGGAATTGCTCTTGCAGGAATCACTAAGTGACCCCCAGTTATAGAGAAATGTTTTTCAGTCACATTTAGAATTGAATTTTCCATCTCTTTTTACTCATAGAATAGCTGGAGTAGTTATTCTAATACTTCAGGTAAAAATAAAATTTTTTGCATGTTTTTAAATGCAAAATTTACATTTTAGAAAGTACTTATCAAATGTCTTTAAAAAGAGAAAATTGCCAGGCACTATGGCGTACGCCTGCAAAACCAGTGGTTTGGGAGGCTGAGGCAAGGAGGACCACAAATCCAGTCTCAGCCAAAGCGAGGCACTAACCAACTCAGTGAGACCCTGACTCTAAGTAAAATATGCAATAGGGCTGGGGATGTGGCTCAGGGCTCAAGTGCCCCTGAGTTCAATCCCCAGTATCCCTCAAAAAGTAAGTTAATGTACATTTTAAAACCATAATGTCTGTAAGTGATCTGCATTTGCAGAATGTAAGTGGAAATGACTATTCAAAACCAACCAGTCTGATTTCTTTGAACACGTGGGTAGAGACTGTAAGATTTATGTCCTTATAATTATGTAAGTTTACCTTTAGAAAATATAGATGAGACGGGAAGGGAACACTTACACATACAACAGGTTTGCAATTATTTTTGTCTGAGGGGGCAACTGAAGTAAAATATAAGTTGGTAAATTGACATATTTGTCAAACACTTATTTTATTAAATTTTAGCAAATATGTGAAAATTTTACAACACACTCTGTTCAGTGCCATATATGTGTATATCCTTGACCCTTCTAAAATATTGTTCTATATAATTATTCTTTAGTTTGATATTGTCCTAAATTACGTGGCTAAATATTCAGGATTTATGACCATGTAAATAGAGGATAATGATATGTGTACACTGTGTGAGGGTTTGCTAATGGGAATGTGTACCATTTGGGAGGTTAATGTGTGTTAACTTCTCCAAAGATTATAATTAAGCAAAAGTTTCCTTTCATTCCTTGTGAAAACCTGTTAATTGTTTCAGGAAGTCATTGATTGCCCGTTATTGAGTCAAAACATATACAGCTAGACAGATGGCTTAATGTCACAAAGTTATTGGCTCATATAAATAGATTTTTATTACTAAGCTTCAGATGAAAAAGAAAGAGCTGTGAATAATAAATATAAAGCAAAATCATATACATGAGATCAAGCTATTCTCCAATATTAAAAATATAGTACTAAAATTTTTAAGTGAAAGGTCTGTAAGGGTAGGGGAATTAGATTAGAATCTTTCTGAGTAAATCTAAACTCAGTGTAAAAAATGAACCTGTATGCTCACACAAGGGCTTGTTTGTACATGACCTTGAGAAATCTGCTGACATTTTTAACACACCACCCATTTTAAATAATATGCAGGATTACTTCGAGCATCAAATTCTTATGAAAAGTGCTTTATAGACTCAAAAGAAAAATAATCAGTGGTATGAACCTACTCTTAGGATTAAAATGGTCTTTATTTTATATGAATTGTTTAATATTTAGCAGAATAATAATACTGAAATTTTAGCCAATTTTTAATTTAAGTTACATGTGTATTCCTTCCTGTATAGTTATTTCTAAACATTAATGAAATATGATGTAAAATCATGTTTATAAACATTTTCAAAATGTTTCTGTATGTCATTTAACTATGGTACTGATTAAGATGATCAACATTTTCTTCAAGGTCATGCACAACACAACAGAAAAAAAGTATTCTTTCCCCTATAAATGTCCCTCTTTTTTTCTCTGTCCTTTTCCTGTCCCATCTCCTTTGCCATATATTACATATACATAGTTATGTGAGGTGGAAGGATGAGCAGTTTGGTTTATCTGTTACACAAAATTTTCTTTTCTCTAAATGAATTCACATTTTCTAACCATTAAAAGTAAATTATTTTTACATATGCATAAAAGAGAATAAAATTCAAAGCAATAGCAAGGAAAAGAATGCCTTTTGCATGCAAGTGTATTCATTTGCTTTTAGAAATCAAAAGTTCTCCAACACCCCCTCCCCAACAGTCTTCCACCAGGAAATTGATAAACACAGTATATATTTTTTCCTTTGCTTTTGGGTTACTTTGTAGTTTAAGACATTTTGATCTATTTTCTGAAAATTTCCAATAAAGTTAAATTTCATATTCCAATATGTTCTAGCATAATTTTTACAGGATCTGAGAATGAATTCCTTTCTCTCTGTTTTTAGAGTTTATTCTGTTTATTTTCCAAGTAAAAATAATTGACAGAATTTTTTCCTTTTCTTTCTTTTTTTTTCCTGGTAAACATGGAATTTAATACAATTCTTAACCCTCCATCGCTCACCCTTGATTTCTTCTCAAGTTAGCTTCCAGTTTAACATGTGAGTCTGACATGTAAGTAAGGAAAGCAGAATGAAGGCATGGAAGAAAGCAGTTTTCCTGGTGAGGAGCAGGCATGTGAAGGCCTTCAGAACTTCCTTCCCCACCCTGTGCTTTTTGATGACTGGGATAGCATGGGTAGTGGAAACAGATGCTATCAGCTCTGCAGTTTTTGGCTCAGGATAAAGGGAGCAAAGGCTAACGGAGTCATGCTGTTTAGCAAACTGACATGCACCCTTCATCTTTCCAAAAGATATCTGGGTAAAAGAGTAAATTGCCAGACTTGATGGTGCTGTGGATGCTCTACTTCCCTTAGTTGGGAAACATACAGAGTGAAGAGCAGAAAACCAACTAAATGATCAGTTTATTAGCAGAGTCAGGTGTTCCCACTATGTCCTGCGGCTCCTTTTTAAATGCCATTTCTGTGAATTGTAAATCTGTGTGCAGAACCCTTGTATTACAGAAGGGCGTTTAGATGCTATTGCTGCCTTTCATGATATTGGAGGAGGTTTTTGAAAAATCAGCACAAGAAGGAGGAGAATACAATTTCCTTTTTTTTTAGTTTGGTTTTTATTTCTGTGTTCTTGAATGAATCTTTTCTAACTTCTAAGTCTCAGTTTCTCCATCCCCACAACCACTATATAATTGTATGATATGACTCATGCTGCTTATCTCATGTAAGTGTGAGCTGAATGTTTGTATATTACTTTACAATAGAGAATGCCTAATTAATTTAGGTTCCTCTGTGGCTGATAAGCCTTCCCATTAAATGTATGATAGACGTGATTGGCTGATAGCTGTCATATGTTGTATCAGTAACCTGGTAATGATAGCAATTAAAAGTTATTTGGTTTTGAAGATGTTTCCAAACAAGCCCAATAGAGACAATGTGTCTACAGTGTCTGATCTGTTGGAAGACGGGAAGAGAAGGAGAGACAGTGTCCCTCAGGATACCAGCTCTGACATCACTCCTATCTGTGCCCTCGGTTCACCAAGCCACATATATCACAATCAGAAGAGTTGAAGGCATCTTTTTATGCATGAGCCTTTGCTTCAGCTCTCGGGCTCCATCTGCTGCAGTTCCTCAAGAGTTAATAAACTCTAGTCTTTGTTGCTTTCACATACTATCTAAGAGGGAGACAATTTTCTGCTGGTCTTTTGCTATCTACTCTGAACAGGTCCCCAAATAAAGCACTGAAATCTGATAACTTCTGTTAAAAATGCCTTTAACCTTCCAGTATATGTGTACAAAAAAACAAAAGGTAAGAACAATAAATACTACATTGTGAACATAGGCCGTCAGGGCGACTGAGACCTGGGTGTTCAGAGAAGTCTTCACAAAAGTGACCAGAGCTAGACTACTGCTCTGAACAAACGGCCAGATTTGGACCTGGGGTAACTGGCTGGCTTATCTACATGCCATTGGTGAGGATGCCTGTTGCTGTCGCTGTCATTTAACTTAGTTATATTTTGAGTTGTAAGCAAAAACGCTAAAAAATTCTGACTTCGTTTCCCCAGCATCCTGACACCTTATTGGCTTACAAGCTGCAACTCCACACTTTGGGGCTTGCAAAGGGAAGCAACAGTAAGGAGAGACACATCTGGAACATAGTCAAGGTGGCAAGAATGTCAGTGTTCTATTTGAGAAAAAAAAATGGAGAAGAGCAGCAACACCAAAGAGAATTTTCTTGTTAGAGAAGTTTAGAATCCTATATGAAAAGGGGTTGGTTTCTTAGAATGCTTAAGCATTGCAAAATTTTTGCCTGCCTCAATGAAAAGGTGCTCATATTTAATTCTCTGCTACAATTTCAAGTTAGGCAGAACTTGAGGGGAGTAACACAGAGTCTAAATGTGAAAGCACAAACCATTCATCCCTGAATCCGTGCCCTGCTGCACTGCTTAGGAAAGTACCATCCATGCACTGGCCTAACAAATAGCTTCAGTGACCCTAGTTCCTTGGTATGTAATTCTTAGAGGTTTCAGGAACTGTACTACAAGACAGACTCATCTGTCATTGTATTTTCCTAATCCAATTTTTTTTAAAAAATGATGTCTTTCCATGAATTAGAATCAAGAAATAATTTCAATATTACTTAATTAGACAGATCATCAAGATCTTGGACAAATGTCAAGGACCTTTGTAATGAGACAAAGTTATCATAGGAATAAAAATATTCTTAGCAATAGACAGTTTTTGAATCATTTCATTCATTACATTTCCTTGAAATAAAATGGTGTAAAATATCAAGTCACATTGAACCAATTTAGATTGTGACTTTCTTTTCTCAGACTGAAGAAATTTATAGACAAAACTCAACTTGGGTTAAAATTAGTTTCCAAGGAAAGTATTTGAGTTCACTTAGAGTGTGTATTTAAAAATTTATTGTATTTTACAATTATTATTCATGAGCAAGCTTAAGTAACTCACTAATAAAACTAATGGTATGCCACAAGATGCAATTAAAATTGTTTTAGGTAAAATAGGATGACCATTAGAACTTCCTTTGGAGGAATAGTAAGTGCGAAAGTGTGCAAGTGGTTGTTGAGTGTATGAAAAATTTAATTTGGCTAATTAGTGACCTGGGTTTGATAGGCAATTACTTTGGTTATGAGAGTCCTGTGAATTCTATCTCACCCTTTTTAAAAGGAAAATAATGTGGTAAAAGGACTATAAAGAGAAGGTTCATTCACAAAGCAAAGAGGGGAAATAGATCATTTTCCCTTTGATAGTGTGTTCCATCTGAGGTTTATTATTCCATGGAATGCTGGAAGCAATAAGCTCCTTTGGCCAACATCTCACCTCTCACATTTTCTATTCAAAGTCTGTCAAGGCAGATGGCCAGCTACAAATGCTATACTTACTGAATCGCGAACTTTGGTACACAATCCGAAATATGCAAGTATTAATCAAAATGTCAAGATAAGAAGGAAAAAAATAAAAGGTCAAATTGCAAGAGTTGAAGTAACCTCCTCTTTGGGATACAATCTCTCAAGTGCGTTGGAGTGAAAATTGCTGAGTATGTGGAAGGGGGATTTATAAAGGACTTAATCAGTAATTGGAAACAATAACAACAGCAAAATGATAACAGTAGCAAAAACAATTGGCAACATCGCCAACAAAACAAAACTCTCAGAACCTTCCATCATGTTTCCATGAACCTATGACTGCTTCCTATCTACACTTTTCAAGAAGCTGAAGCCCAGTGCTGAAGGTGCTCTTTCCAAGCCTCACCTCTTCCCAGCAAATTGGTAGCATGGTGGCAAAACAACTGGAGTTCTCCTATCTGCTCCACGGCGTCCCAGTAGAGGAGTGTGTTCTGTGGATATCCAGGCATGGGAAAGAACCCACAGTATCTGAAAGAAGGGTAATATTATGTGCTGACTGGAGACTCACCACAAGGAAAGAGAATTGTTTTCTAAAGGTATCTCTGGAATCAAGACCGAGTAAAGGTCTTGTAGAATCATGAAAATACAGAAAAGTTTTGAATATGTAATTCCTTATGAAGTATCATTAAGCAGGGAATTCCAAAACAGGTAAAGTTTGCTGTAGTATTTGTCTGTTTACTATCACCATCCAGAGACTTTGTCAGCATGCAAGAACGTGCAGATGCTTCCGGTGGCAGTCCTGAAGGGTTCTTCTAAATTCTGAGTGAGAAACACTTGTGAGTAGTGGTTTCCATTTTTTAGAAAAACAATTTATTTCAACAGGGTACACATACTCCAAATGAAATGTGCATATGATTGAATTACTTCCTCTGATGGGTGGTGTTCTCAAACCAAAAGACACTGAAGGAAAACGACTTTTTAAAGCATTTATGTTCTTAGTCCTCCATTTGCATTTAAAAACTGGTGTCTATCATTCAGCCATAGAGCTGGCTGGGGACTCGCCTTTACACTTACCCAGCATAAGGACACAGATATAAAAGCCTTTGCACTCCATAGAGTTTCACATATTTAGTCACACATTTGACACGTGAAACACAAAAATTTTACCAAAGAAGAAAACATTTTTTTTTTTCTATTGTGGATAATTGTTCCAACTTGTCTCTACACATCTGTATGTATTGTAGATGAATGCAGCTTCTTTCATGAAATCCCATAAGGTGTTTCTGCAATGAGCAACACTCATTTAACAAGTGCACTCTGCCATGCAGGCGGGACCTGCCAGGAGCAACAGCATGCCTGGAACAGAAATGTTGTTTAATGAATATTTATTGATTATGAATATTCATTAAATTAACATCTTTATGGCCAGCCCCAGGCTTTGCAACTTGTGTGGCAGTAAAGTGGTTAAATAAAGTTTTCAAGCCAGTCTTGAAGCCCTTTGAGGTTCAGATAACTTTAAAGACTACAAAGAGCAAGTTTTCTCTGGGGACAGCAGTGACAGAAATATTCTGATGTAGTATCATTTGGCATCAAAACAGTTGTTTTTGGGTCTTGGTCTGAAGAGCCCTGACCCTGCATCTCAGATTTTTTGGTACAATTCCCACAGCAGAGTGCTTTAGTCATTAGCTCTCTGTGTTTCTCATTTTCTTCATCCTCATACTTACTTCATTAATCCCAGGCATCATCACATTTGGCATGGATTACTGACCCAGTTTGCTTCTCCAGGTCTCTTTGAGGGTAGGTTTGCCTTTCTTCAACCCATTTAGGAGAGTGTAATCTTCCTAAATCACATTTTTGGTCATGTAAGTCACCTACTTAAAATTCATCAAAGATTTTTTATTGCCTTTAGCATCAAATTCAAGGTCCTCATGCTAGATTGGGATCCTGCTACTTTCCGAACTGTATTTCTCACCAGTCTCTACTTATTTTAGGTGCCAGCCACAGTGAAAAATTACTCACACTAAACTCGCCTCTAGGCCTTGGAACATGTTTCACTTTTGGCCCAGGAATCTGCTCCCATCACCCTAACTCTTTAATCTGGCTTAACTCCTACTCATCTTTTCCATATTAACTTATGCCTCATTTCCCTTGGAAACTCTTTTTGGATCTCTAAAGACTGGCATGGATGCTCCTTCTTTGTGCTTTCACATCATCCAGATTTACTGCTATTTTAGGGCATACCACACTGCACTGAAATTCCCTCTTTAGTTTCTCCAGACTCCACAGTCTCCTTGACACTTGGGAATGCATCTTATCCACCAATGAAATGCCAGCACCCAGATCAGTTTGTGAACATATAATAGTTGTTAACCTAGGGGTACAGATGTGAAAATGAATTAATCACCATGTTTGATTCTGCCAGAAGCCTTCTCTGAGGGTCTTGTTCAACCTGAAGTTATGTCAGTCAGTTCTGACTGACTGCTGGGAGCACTGGAAAAAAATAATGACCATGGATTTCTCATCTGAGCATTTGGGAAAATGGAGTATTTGGAAGTTTCATAGTAGCCATTGTAAGGCAAATTCAAACCAAAATTCAATTCATACTTGACTTCCATCACTTGCTATTTTAAACGTGAGTCTGTGTTCAAGCTCAAGCACAAACCCAGATTTGTTCAGTACCTAAGTCTCTGATGACCAGTAATCCAAAACTCCTAATGATAGTTGAAAGAGAAGTGTCATTAAAAGAGGTTACACACAGGATAAACTGGAAGGGATATGGTGGGCCTCTGCTGGGAAAAAATTTGAAACTATTAAAGTTGGAGCCCTATACCAAGAGGACTTCTGCGTGTCTCATATTTGTCTCTGCTGTACTTCTCCCCCAACTTCTCCCTCTGCAAGTTTGTCCTGTTTCTCAGACCACATGGCAGGTGCCTCACTTTATATCATCCCATTCAAAACAAATGGAGCTAGATTTCCTTCTGTTCAGTTTCTAGGGAAAATGTATTTTCTCAACTTGGAGATGTGTAAAAAAATTATTAGGGGATTACTTCACAAGATAGAGAAAGATTTTCCCCTACTTTATTTTTGGGGTTTATGTTGAAATAAACCCCAAAAATGTTATTCCTGAGAATAATATTCCCTAGGTTAGTAATATATAAATTGTCTATATGATTTTCCTCCAAGAATAGTATCATGAAGGCAAAGGAATCATTTTTTGTTTCGCTTGCAAAACTCTCTGTCTCAATTCTAATAATATTTCATTTGTCATTACACAACTACAGAAAATACCATTAGCTTTCTTGTTATTAGTGCTATAACAACACTGTAAGTGTAGTAGTCAGATTACTTCAGGGAAACAGAGCCAATTAGATACCTATAACATCTATCTATTTACAAAGAGAGTTATTATAAGGTATTGGTCTACAAAATTATGAAGAGTGAGAGGTCCCATGGTCTGCTATCTGCAAGCTGAAGTGGTAGGAGAGCCATTGGTGTAGTTCAAAAACTTAAGAACCAGAAAGTCAATGACATGGACTCCTGTCTGGGTCTGAATGCCTGAGAACCAGGAGTGCCAGGGACAGGAAAAGATGAATCTCCCAGCTGAAGCAAAGACAATTCAACATTCCCCTATATTTTTGTTCTAATCAACCTTTAGTGAATTGGGTCATTCCCACACACAACAGGTGGGGCAAACTGCCTTGCTCAGTCCACAAACCCAATGCTAATCTCTTCCAGAAACACTTGCATAGAAATACTCAGAAATAATGCCTAACGAGATAACTGGACATTCCCTGGTCAAGTTGAACTGAATCATAAAATTAACCATCATATGATGTGATCTCAATTCAGGCCAATCACCTTCATTAGGATTATGACTTCTACCTCTGGATCTGCAAAAACATTTACATTAGGTATAATTTGCCTCTTGACATCATCATAATTCATGTGTGTTTAGTCTTCTTTGGTTCTTTGGTTATATTTGCCCATTTTTGTGTGTGGTTGATTTCTCAAGCCTTTTGTTCTCTCTCCTTTATCCAGTAGTTCGAATGTAAAAAAAAAATATTTCTAATGCTATCGGCAAAATATGACTCCAAAGTTATTAGTTGCCACATATCAAATCCTCAGTCTCTGTGTCCCATGTCCTGTGGCACAACTTCATCCACAGCTGCAACAAATTTGTAACTGAAGGTTTGGGGAGGGTAGAAAAACAAAAGATTCATTTTCAGCAAAGATCATGCTATCTTCAGCCTAGAGATTTCCTCTCTGCAACCCAGTTTTTAGTTGCACAGGATCATTGCTGTTCCTATGCAGGATTCATCCATCATCTTGAGGGCCTGCCTATAAGCTGCAGTGGAACGTCCTGTTAATCTGCCTGGAGCTAGATGCTCCACTGTGCTCACCATCTTGCATTCTCCTCCATTAATTCTTTGGTTTCCCATCTCCTTGCACAAGGCAAAAATAATGCTTTTGTGTACAGACTTTCTGCATTAGTTTCAATAGAATCAAACCATTGTGCTGTTACTGAACCAAAGACTGTAAATATAAGAACTCCCTTACACACTACATCAGAGACATCAATCCTTTATGCTCATGTCAGAATACTTCTGCCTCAGGCTCCCTTGGGCAAGTCTGACCCCATTTGCAGTTGTTTCTCGTTTCCCTGTGGAGATGGGCCTCACTGTTTAATGTTTAACAAATGCTCTACAACACAGGGGTCCAGCTGCAACATTTTCCCTAATCAGAATGATGTCACAGCCTTGCTCCCAAAGCTGCACTCCCTTTAGGGAATGCTTCTACTGGCTGTGCTTCTGCTAAGACATGGCATCCTCATAGATCAGGGTCCTGAGTCACTGAGTCTTTGGGCACTGTGCTACTTACAGGGCTTTCATGAGGTAAAGAAGTAGACATAGCTTGGTAGGGCTAGAGTGGAGAACCAGAACCAAGAGTAAAAGTTATACAGATGAAGTTTTAAATTCAACAAAAGAAAACACTTTTGAGTAATGTCAGTTATGCCTAACAATAGAATGAGTCTGTGGGTTTCTTTCCCCTATGAATGATCGAGAAAGAAGATGGATGAATAGTCAGAGATGAGAAGAAGGGATTCCTTCAAAGGTAACCAGATTAAGGCTAGACTTCTAAGTCTCCTTGCAGTTTTAGGATTTTAATAATCTTAGGCTTTTCTCCCTCCTTCCTTTCCTTCTTCCACCCTTCTTCCCTTCTATACTTTCTCCCTTTCTTCCTTTTTCAGTTTTTAAGTGAATTTAATGGGAATTAAATTATACCCAAAAGATGTATACTTGCTTTCAGGACCAGCAGAAAAAGTAATGGTGGACTCTTTTTCTTTCTACTTTTCTTTTCTCCATTCTTTCTAAAGAAATCAAAAGAAGATTATCAAGTGAATGATTCTATTCTCAGAATATTTCGCTTTTGAGATCTTTGTGTACTTTCAATACACATAGCCAATGGAAGAAAGCACATCTGACTCTGAACTCAGGGACTGTCAAACATCCTCCATAACACTAGTGCTGAGGTTTTGACGTCAGCTTTCACCACCTCATCACAGTTGAAAGTGTGAGTAGTTACCTTTAAGATCTTTCATGGCTAGGAAACACTTGCCCACAAGTGTAGCTGTGCTTTCCCTCATAGAAATTCAGATTAGTAGATGATCTTTTAAGCTTTCCATTACAGAGCTAGCACAAAACCTGCTTACTGAAGAGCTCCTATTTTAGAAGTTGGCTTTCCACCAAATTGGTGGAAATTCAAAAAATACTCTGATTTCTGTCTTTTCTGCTAATGCATCTTGCTTTTCCCTGCTCAGACTCCACATCTTAATTCAGGCCACTTAACTCAGATCAGAATGCTTATTGTTGACTTCCCTAGGATGACAGGCTCATCCCCCAGCAAATGAAAGTTGATCCTTTTGTGCCAAGACATCTGGGTAATTGCTCTGAGAGAAATCTCTGACCTTGGGGGTAATACTTTATTTGTAGGCTAGCAGAACAGTAGTGATCAAGCAGTGTTGAGTAAAGATCCTTTGGTATTTATCTTTGTGTTTTTTCCCTGAAAAAGAGTAAATACATTTTATTTGCCAAACATGCTATGTTGATCTGTAGAACAAAAACAACTTTGAAGAACCAGTCCTTTGAACTACATTTTGCCAAGTCGGATAGTGTACAGCAGAATGATAGCCCCCTCTTGTCTATATTTCAAAACTTTAAGCCCCAAATTAACATGCATCTGACCACTTTGTTGCCTATATTTTAGAGATCCTCTTATTAGATTAAATTACTTTTCAGTTTTTGTGATATATCGATCTTCTCTTTGGGGGAAAAAACACAGTTTTTGATCTCTATCTGCACATTTCTATGTCATCTCTCTGTTGGGAACCTCACAGCCATTCTGCCCTGAACAGGTCTGAAAGTGAACTCATGACCTTGCCTAAATGGACAATTTTCCAGACTTCTCCATCCCAGTAAATGGCCCTTCTTATGCCTTTTTCACTCTTCCAAAGTACCCTGAACTTTTAGATATAATATTAATTTAAATTTAATCATATGTATATACACACACACATATATATAAATACATATATACTCAGGTATTGAAGGCTTAGTCCCCAGATGGTACTATTGGGAGGTAGTAGAAATTTCAGGAGGTGGGGTGTAGTGGAAGGAAATTAGGTTATTAGGGGAGTGCCTTGAAGTGATTTTGGTACCCTGACTCCCCTCTCTCCCTACTTCTTGGCCACCTTGAGGTGAGCAGCTTTTGTTTCACCATTGGATCTCTGCCATGGTGTTATGCCTCACCACACACTAAAGTAAAAGTGCCAAGTCACCATGGACTGAAACCTCTGAGACTGAAGCAAAATAAATCTTTCCTCATAAGTTAGTTATCTCAGTTATTTTGTCACACTAACATAAAGTCAGTTCACACAATTGTCAATAAAAGTATGCTGAATTAGTAGTATAAATAGGAGGTAGTTCTGTGATTTATTAATTATTTCTGAGAATCTATTATATTTTATATCTGTGGGGTACAGTGTGATGTTTCAGTCCATGTATATATTGTGCAATTTTCAAATTAGGATAAGTAACATATTCATCAATCATGCATTTGTCACTTCTTCATAGAATATTCACAAACCTCTCTTTTAGCTGATTAGAATTATACATTATTATTAAGTACAGTGTAATTGAATAATAGAATTTATTCCTTCTTTATACTTATAAATTTGGATCCATTTTAAGTGCTTGTTAGTTAACATTCATCTATAACTCATCCAGCATCAGATTTGTTGACATGTGTAATGTATCAAATACCACACCACACAAGCGTTTGACATCCTAACAAGTCTTCAATCAGGTGATTCATTCCAAGATAGTACAATGCCTTTAAAAAAAAATCCTGAGGTCACAGTTCCCATAACTCCCATCTGTGTTGTCCTACTGAAGAGTCAATACCCTTAGTGCAATGTGATGATTTTTGATGTAACCAAAAATCCTCTTAGAGTTTTATCCTCTATAGTTGGGAAAATAGAATCATTTGGGTTTTTTCTCTAAATCCATTGCAAAGTGAACTCAAACAAAATTCAATTCTTGTTTGGCTCTCTCACTGGTTGCTTTATTGACTATATGAAATCTATGTTTATTGCAATCTCCAGAAATTATTGGTAATTACTGATTCTGTATGGCAAATACACAAATATAGAGAATTTTCTTTTGTTCATGTTATCACACAGGTGAGGTGTATTCTGAAGGTTGAGACAGGCAATGGATTGCTTAAACCACTGCTGATTGATCATGTCAGTTTGATGCATTCATCACAGCAAAGTTCATGCATTTGCTTATGGTGGTAAGTAGAGGACATGGGCTAAAGCAAAGGCCTTGAGGTTCATCTGACCATACAGATGAAGCAGACATGTCTGCTTCATAAAAGTCAAAATCATACATCAAAACCACACTCTGAATTAGCATTACCATTTCTAATTAGAATAAAAAAGAAATGTAGATAAAATATTTTTTGTATTTACTACCCTGTTACCCTGTGCTTTAGAATAGAGTCTGATTATTGAACAAAGTAGTGTGGGCATTTTAATAACAATCTTTCAAGGTAGCCTCCTCCTACTTCCAGCCCATTCACTGTTAATTTGCTTCAGTGACAATCTTAAACCTAGATTGCCTAAGGACAGTTGTCTGACAAAGGACTAGTGTGTGTGTGTGTGTGTGTGTGTGTGTATATATATATATATTAGCATGTGTGAGGCACTGAGTTCAATCCTCAGCAGCATATATAAATAAATAAAAGGTCCATCAACAACTTAAAAAATATTAAATATATATATGTAGATATATACATATATATGTGTGTTTATATATATATGTATATATATATATTTATATACTCGAAAGTCAAATAAATTAAAAAAAAATTGACAAACCCACCGGGATTGTCTATGGATTCTATTTTTGTATATGTTTATGTTAGACCTGGTTATCAAGTTGGGGTTGGAGTTATAGCAATGGGAAGTGATTCAAAGTCTTCTGTGGGTAGGTATGATCTGTGGGTAGGTGTGAAGCACCCCTAAATCTTCACCCCTAATTCTTTCAGTCTGAGTTTTCCCAAATGTCTCCAATCCCACAAGCAGACTCTAAGACTTGACAGTCAAGGAGAACTGGCACAACTATAAAATCATTTGTTTTAGCAGCTGTTGCTCAGTCTTCTCAGGGTGTATACAATAGTAATGAGAGTCATATGGTAACCATGGCTAGGATTTATTTTGTTTCTGTCTGTAGTGTAGCAACTGGGGAAGTAAATTTCTCTTATTTACTAATGTAGAGTTCCTGGATCCTTAAGAATCATCCTGGAAACTCCACATTTCCTGCTCTCCTTTATATATTTATGTTCCATTAAAGTGGCAGCTCCTTTGAGCCTCAGTCACAACATTCTACTCCTCAGAAATTACAAGCAAGAACTTGGCTACCATTTGTGCCACTGAGGGCCATGGGAGGCAATTTTTAACAAAGGATAGCAGGAAAACTGTTCATTTCTCTTAAATTTCCTTCTCATCTCTAAAGACTTATGTTTTCTAAAAATGGATTCAGTTCCACTTTCAATTCTGATCAAGGATTATTTTGATCCAGGGAATTACTACCTATGGAAATCAATAGGAATTTGAGATAGAAGGGAATGCCCAAGTCATCCTAGTAGAATTCATTCTCTTCCCATCCACACTCACCAGGTCTTGTTTAGACTCCCTTAGCATGGCTTATGGTGTCTAGTGATATGCTTTTTGTCTCTTTAGCCTCATCATGATCTGCTGATGCTGCTTGTCATACACTAACTCCATTAGCCTTGTGTTCCTGGGCTCTGGCCAGAAGCCGCTCCTTTGTTTCTGCTGTTTTCTCTTTTGAACAGACTTTCCCCACCTCCACGCAAATCTTAAGTGCTGCCTCTTCAGAAAAGCTTTCTGAGTTTGCCCACACTATGGTTGTGCCTCATGACTTACTCTCACAGTCCTCTCCCATCAACTAACACCCAGAGCTCCTCTTCACCAAGGTAGTAGGACATTTAATATCCTAACATGTAATTAAAAAAGAAAAAACAACTTTTAAGACTATTTTTGTATTATTAGTTGTTCTTTGACTTGGGATTCAACCAGCAGTAGTGCTCTTCTCAAAGAGATAGTTAAAAGAGTGCTTTCACTAAAATTCCATAGTGGACAGTCAATGTCTTGGAGACTTAGAAATTTGGGTACCCTAAACAAAGAAGGAAGAATACATTGGAGCCAAGCTGGTTGTTGCAGGAGCACTGGTAGCTTTACTGGTCTACATGGAGGCAGGAAGAACGCAGAGAAAAACACATTAGATTTGCTACTAGAAAATCTGAGATCAAAAATGAACCTGAATTTAATGATCCAGAGATTGGACCATTAACTGTACTTGAAAAGTGCTTTCTCTCAACTGGTCACAGGAAGCTGAGGTGGCCATCTTGAGATGATCATGATGAAGCTGCTGCTCTGGACCCAGGAAATCAGAGCAAACACTACAACTATGTTCCTTGCATTGCACCCTGTGGCCTAGGGTATACCTAGCAGAGTGTGAATACAACAGAGATGATTGTACCCAGGGAGATTCATGTTGGGAAAAGTGAAGGGGAGCCAAACTCACTTCCCCTCCCAGTCTGGTGACTCACATGATCAACCAAAGCAGGTGGGGAAACTGAGCATGAATATGTGAATACACTTAGGGACTGAGTCTGAGAAGTCTGTGTTCTTGGGCAGCAGAATATGAAGATGATTGTTTTCCCTGTCCCATGAGTAGAAATCTTGGGAGTATTCTGAGATCCCGACTCCCAACAGAGATCAGCAACTGCCCAGTCCTAGGGGCCTGTTGATCTAATATCTCCAGAACAGACACCATACAAAAAACCCCTGAGGCCTAATTAGATTTAATTCGGAGTCACCAGAATTCCTCCCATAGAGTTCTGCAATGCTCCCATACTGGGAAGACACCAATCTGGTCTGTGCAGACAGAACTCCAACTAAGAGTACTTCTTACTCCATCCCACCTCATACCATTGAGAAGGGAAGCTGAGACTTATTTCAGAGTTAGGCCACCCTAACTGGAACAACACACACACACACACCACACACACATACACACACACACAAAAGGAATGAGTTAACAACTCCCGATTTCTTTTCATCTCATCTCCCCTCCCCTCTCCTCCCCTTCCCTCCTCTTCTCTCTCTCTCTCTCCTCTTTCTCTCTCTCTCTCTCTCTTCTCTCTCTCCTCTCTCTCTCTCTCTCTCTCTCTCCTCTCTCTCTCTCTCTCTCTCTCTCTCTCTTTCTGTACATAGCTCAAGAAGAAATGGAAAGAAAGACAATTGGGCATAGACAGCTAGCATCCTTTCTTGTAAACTGCTTTGACTACCTTAATGGAGACAATTCATTTCTTTCTTTCTTTCTCTCATTTTTTTTTTGTGTGTGTTTGTGTGTTCTTCCTGTGCTGATCGCTCAGTGGACATATATACATATACATATTTGTTTCATTTTTTTCTGAATTCTAGCATTTTTTTAAATTTATTTTTTAATTTGTTCTAATTAGTTACACATGACAGTAGAATGCATTCTGACACATCATACATAAATGGAGTATAACTTCTCATTCTTCAAGTTATACATGATGTAGGATCATACCAGTTGTGTAGTCATATATGTACATAGGGCACTAATGTCAGATTTATTCATTCTATTTTCCCTACTCTCATACCCTCTTCCTCCCTTCATTCCCCTCCGCCTAATCCAAAGCACCTCTATTTTTCCCTAGTGCTCTCTCCCTATTGTGAATTAGCATTTGTATATCAGAGAAAACATTCAGCCTTTGACTTTTTGAGATTGACTTATTTTGTCATTTCTAGCATTTTTTAATGTTGTTATTTTTTCTTTCCTTATCTTTTGAGGTTTAGGGTTTGTATATTGTTTGTATATTGCTTTTGTTCTGTTTTTATTGGTTTGTCTCTTGTTTCTCTCTTTTCTTCTAACAGCCAAATGGTCTTTCTCCATTTATCTCTCCCTTTACTTCACTTATCCTATTTATTTCCTCCTTTGTAACCATCAACTGCTATATCTTTTCTTTATTCTCTCTGTTCTCTTTTTGAAACTTAAAACTCTTTTCTACCTTCCTATCACATTTTATCTTCTCTTAATCAACTCTATTT
Source organism: Sciurus carolinensis (assembly GCF_902686445.1). NCBI lineage: Eukaryota > Metazoa > Chordata > Mammalia > Rodentia > Sciuridae > Sciurus > Sciurus carolinensis. The sequence goes on along the minus strand of NC_062213.1, from coordinate 139,749,699 downwards.
GTAAATTTTTTAAAACTAATTGTTTTATGCCCATACCTGTCATGCTTTTTGCAATTATTACTGCTATGGATGACGTAGTTTATAATTGTTGTTTGCTTTAATACCAGATCTAGTTTATTATTACTTTTTGCTTTTGCTGTTGTCAATTGCTGACCCCATCATATCTGTTTTTTTTGTGGTAATTAACATTGTAGATGTCACAGTAGGAGCTGGGTATTTATTTTAATGCTGTATATATTTACATTAGTTGTCACTATTGTTTGTTTCTCCCTCTTATGTGAGGTGTTGGGAAACTACAGGGACACTACAAGTTCAGAGAGTAGAAACTCTACTGCAGATCTAAACTCAGTAAAAAGACAGCACGTCCTGCTCAACACACAAATTAATACACACAATCTTCAGGTATACTTTAGTAAAAGAATGGAAGATACAAAACCCAAACTAATGACCAGGCCCCAAGTAGAAACAGGAAGGTGTGGACCTTCAGTTAGCACTCATAGACCTCCACTGCTACAACAAAAATAGACAATTAACATAAAGACTGTAGATATGAGGAGGTCTCAATTTAGATCACTCTAGGACATTTTGGAAGGTAAAGACTGTGCCCTAAAAAGGTCCACACATAAAAGTAGCAGAGAAATCCCTCACTTCAGATGAATAAAACCCAATATAGGAATACAAGAAATAAGAAAAATGTAACACAACTCTTCCTCAAGTTCATATTTCACCAGCAACTGACTCCAAAATATTGAATTGAATGAGATATCAGATAAATAATTCAAAAGAATGAGTATGAAAATGATCAATGATTTCCAAAAGAATACAGAAAAATGACTGAGTTAATTAAGGAAGTTGGTACAGGATATGAACAAGAAATTTGATTAGGAGATAGAGATATTGAAAAAGAACAACACAGAAATCTTGAAAGTGAAAGTCACAAAAAATAAAATAAAATGTTCATTTGAAAGTCTCTGATAGAGTTGACCACAATGAAGATTAGAATCTCAGAACTAGAAGGCAATCGGTCATCCTTGAATACTAAGATAGCATTAAAGAAAAACAAAAAAGTAGTCATGATTAGAATATATAAAAACTCTGCAACAACATTAAGAGAACAAATATAAGAATCATTGAAATTGAGGAGGGTTGTGAGTACAGGCTAATGGAATGGAAAAGTTCTTCAGGGAAATACCAGAAAATTTTCCAAACCTTGATATGAGATGGAAATTCAGATACAGGATACATTCATAACCCCAAATAGACAAGATCAAAAAAGAACCTCTGAAGGATGCATTAAAATTAAAATGCCTGACATACAGAGCAAGGATAGAATTTTAAAAGCCTCGAGAGAAAAACATCAGGTCATATTTAGAGGCAAGCCAATCAGAATTACTTTGGATTTCTTATCACAAACTTTAAAAGTCAGGAAGGCTTGGAAAGATGTGTTCCAAATACTGAAAGAAAATAACTGTCAACCAAGATTGCCATATACAACAAAGTTATCCTTCAAAATAGATGAAAAAATAAAAATCTTTCAAGATTAGCAGAAAATAAAAGAATTATGACTAGTAACCTGGCACCCCAGAATGTACTTAAAGAAATACTCCACATGGAAGAAATTTTAAGAAGTCCTCAGAGTTCAAAAATAAATAAAATCTCATTTGAAGAATAGCAAAGCAAATGATAAACATATCCAAATTAAACATTATAAATAAATCAAAATGTCAGGAATTAATACATATCTCTCTATAATAGCATTGAATGTAAATGGTCTCAACTCTAATATAGACATAAGCTGGCAGAATGGATTAAAAAACAGGACCCAGCTATATGTTGTTTTCAAGTGACTCATGTTGTAGACAAAGAAAGTTAGGGGCTGAAAGTGAAAAGATGGAAATTGTCATACCAAATAAAACCCACAAACAAGCAGGGGTAGCTACTTTCATATCTGACGAAGCAAATTTCAAAGCAACATAAATCAGAAGAGACAAGGTTATACCGGTTAAGGGAAAAATCAAAGAAAGAGATATAACAATAATAAATATGACCCAACCATGAGTGCAGTTAATTAGATAAGACGCACTACTCAAATTGAAGCATCAGATAGACCCTGGCACAATAATACTGGGTGATAGCAACACACCATTCTCATCAATAGATAGGTCATCCAAAGTAAGTAAAGACTCTTTGGATATAAATATAAATCAAATGGACTTAGCAGAAATCTATAGAGTATTTCATCCAACAATAGCTAAATACAGTTTCTTCTCAGGGAAACTTTTCCAAAATGGAAATATTTAGGACACAAAGGAACTCTCAGCAAAAACAAACAAAAACATTGAAATAATTCCTTGCATCTTACTGGATCTTAATGAAATTAAATTAGAAATTAACACCAAAATACCCTACAGAAATTGCATAAACACATGGAAATTGAAGGGTATACTTTTAAAGGATGAATGGATGATAGAAGAAGTGAAGGGAGAAATTTTGAAATTATTTGAATCAAATACAAATAGTGATACGACATACCAGAACCTCTGGTACTAGTAGCTCTAAAAGGAGGATTTATAGCTATTAATGTATACATAAGAAAATCAGAAATATCCAAAATAAACAACATAATGATGAATCTCAAACATTTTGAAAAAGAATAGTAAACCAATTCCAAAACCAGTAGAAGGGAGGGAACAATTGATATTAGAGATCAAATCAATAAACTTGAGAATAAAAAAAAAGAAAAGTACAAAGGATTGATGATAAAGGAGTTGGTTCATTGAAAAGATAAAAAAGATTGATAAGCCTTAGCCAAACTAACCAAAGGAAAAAGAGAAAAGTCTCAAATCAGTAAAACCAGAGATAAAAAAAAGAGAAATCATACAGACATCACAGAAATCCAGCAGATTGTTAGGGAATATTTTGTAAATTTACACTTCAATAAATTCAATAAACCTAGAAGAAATGAGTACATCTCTAGAAAAATGCAATGTGTCAAAACTGTATCAAAAAGACATAGAACACCTGAACAGTCCAATCCAATAACTAGTAATGATATAGAAACAGTAATAAACAAACCTTCCAACAAAGCAAAGTCCACGTTCAGATCAATTCTCAGCTAAATTCTACCAGACCTTTAAAGAAGAACTAGTGCCAACATTCCTCTAATTATTCCGTGAAATAAAAAGGGATGGAGTATTTCCAAATTCATTCTATGAAACCCATATTACATTTACACCAAACAGATAAAGACACATCAAGAAAAAATTACAGACCAATATTCTTGATGAATTTAGATGAAAATATACTTAATAAACATATTAGCAAATCATGTTCAACAACATATTAAGAAGATTGTATATCATGACCAAGTTGGTTTTATTCCAGAAATTCAAAAATGGTTTAACATACACAAATCAATAAATGTAATTCATCATACAAATAGAATTAGAGACAGGAATCAATAGTCACCTCAATAGATGCAGAGAAAGCCTTTAACAAAATTTAGCATCTATTCATGATACAAACACTGAAGAAATTAAGAAGGAATGTCCCTCATCACCATAAAGGCTAAATGTAAAAAACCCAAAGCCAGCAGCATAGTAAATGGGAAAAAACTGAAATCATTTTCTTTAAAGTCAGGAAGAAGAAGAAAAGGAGTCTACCTTCACCACTCCTATTTAATATAGTGTTACATATTCTAAACAAATAAATTGTGCAAGAAAAAATTTAAGAAGGGATAAAAATAGAAAAGGAAAAAGTCAAATGATCACTTTTGTAGATGATATGACTCTTTACCCAGAAAATCTAAAAACTCCACTAAAAGACTGCTATAGTTACAAAAAAAAAAAATTCATCCAATTAACAGGTTGCAAAATCAACATACAAAAATCAATAGCTTTCTTATATACCAATAATGAAAAAAATCAGGAAAGCAATTCCATTCACGATTTAAAAAAAAAAAAAAAGCAAAAGCCAAACAAATAAAAAACCAAAACAAAAAAAAAACCCTAGGAAAAAATTTAATCAAGGAGGGAAAGACCTCCAAAATGAAAACTATAGAACATTGAAGAAAGAAATTGAAGAAGACCTCAAAACATGAAAAGACCTCTCATGTTCATTGATAAGCAGAATTAATATTATTAAAATGGTCATACTACCAAAAGCAATGTCAGGCTCAACACAATCTTCATCAAAATAAAAATGACATTCTTCACAGAACTAGAAAAAAAAGAAACAGTCTAAAATTCATATGGAAGAATAAAAGAGAATAGCCAAAGCAATTCTACACCAAAAAAGCAATGCTGGAGGCCTCACAAGGCCTGACATCAAATTGTACTTCAGGCCTATAATAATAAAACACTGCTTAGTACCGGCATAAAAACAGACACATAGACCAAATGGTGCGGAATAGAAAACATGGGGACAAAACCTTATAACTACAATCATCTGATTCTTGAAAAAAGCTGCCAAAAAACATACTTTGGAGAAAAGGCAGACTTTTTTACAAATGGTGCTGGGATAACTGGTTATCCATATATAGAAGAATATGTAGAAGGTTATCCATATGCATAAAGTTCAACTCAAAATGGATCATAATCATAGATGTAGGGATTAGATTAGAAACTATGCAACTCATAGAAGAATATGTATATAGGCTATGACTTTTCAATAGGACACCTAAAGCTCAGGATATAATGCTAAGAGTTAACAAATGGGATGGCATCAGATTAAAAAATTTCTGCACATCAAATAAAACAATTGGGAATGTAAAGAGAGAACCAACAGAAGGGGAGAAAATCTTTGCTAGCTACTCTTCTGATAGAGGATGAATATTTAGAATATATAAAGAACTCAAAAGGCATAACATCAAAAAATTAAATAATCCAATTAATTAATTGGAAAATCAGCCAAACAGACACTTCTCAAAAGAATAAACACAAATTGCCAACAAATATATGAAAGAATTTTCAGCATCACTAGCAATTAGGGAAATGAAAATCAAAATTACACTGAGAGTTCATCTCATACCAGTCAGAACAACAGTCATCAAGAGCACAATTAATAATGAACATGGGACAGGATGTGCAGAGGAAAGAACACTTTTATATTATTGGTGGATTGTGAATTAGTATGACCATATGGAAATCAATATGGGGGTTCTTCAAAAGACTAGTCACGCAACTACCATATGACCTAGCTATACCACTCCTTGGTATTTATTCTAAAGGATAAGTCATCTTAATATAATGATACATGTATGCCCATTTTTATAGCAATATAATTCACAATTGGCAAACTATGGAACCAATCTAGGTGTCCATCAATGGATGAATGGATAAAGAAACTGTGCTATATATGCACCATGGAGTTTTATTCAACCAGAAAGAAAAATAAAATTATACCTTTCCAGGAAAATGAATGGAATTAGAGACCTTATGTTAAGTGAAATAAGTCAAACTTAGAAGGTCAAGAGTTGTCTATTTTCTCTCATATGTGGAAGCTAGAGAGGAAAAAGGAATAGAAAAGTTGTGGAACATTGTCCCGGCCCGCGGGACATCAACACGGGACCGCAAACCTGAGAGAGAAGGAATGAAGGGACAAGAGACGCAGGGAGAGGCAGCAAGACAGGAATTCTGATCAAGCTGCAAATTTTTATTGTTCACACAGGGGTATTTATACTGAGGGAAGGAGGGGTGTGACAAGGTGCAGGCTGGTTGGCTGTGTTCTTCTGCTGGGTTCCTGATAGGGTGCAAATTCGCACCGGCCGGGAGGTGAGGTTCGCGCCGCCGGGAAGGTGAAGTTTGCGCCGGCGGGAAGGGAGGGGCGCTGCTGCTTATTGTAAAGATCAGAATGTTCTCAGAATAAGAACTTCTTGGTCCCTGACATTTCCCCCTTTCTTATATAAAATTATTGACCATTTTTCGATAGCCATATTTTAAGGGGGTGATAGAGGCTATGCGCTGAGGCGGGGGGCGGCTTGCCCGAACAGGTACAGAGCTGGAGTGACAATCCCTCGGGAACTGCGCCTGTCTTAGGTTGTCCGTGGCAGAGCAGCATCCTTACCCGTCATTGGATAATGAGGCTCTAGCCCTCATTTCCTGTCTTAGGTTGGTATGAGCTCTCACGAATCTTACCCGTCATTGGCTGTCCAGTTCAGCTCACAGGGGTGATGGTCTTTTAAGATCATCATCACGATCCATCATCTCCAGTCGATGGTAATGAACCTGAATAGGTTTCGCCTGTATAGCCTCAATTTGAGCTTTAAGAAAAGCCATGATCTTGTTGAATATCAAAGGACCTATAGATACAATAAGCAGCAAGCAAAGGAGGGGACCTAAGAAGGGAAGAAGATAGGGAAGGAGTCCACTGAATCCAGTCCATAGTGGATTATCAGCCAGTGCTTGTCGGCGTTTTTCTGAGTCTTCCTGCAGCTGTTTGATCTTGTCCTTAACAATTCCTGACTTGTTGGCATAGAAACAGCATTTTTCCTGCAAAGACAGACAAATGCCTCCCTGTTCGGCAGTTAGAAGGTCTAAACCTCTCCTATTTTGTAGGACCACTTCTGCTAAGGAATCCACCTGATCTTGAAGATCTTGTATGGTGCTTGAGAGTATCTGTACATCAGAAATCAATTGTCTGGATAATTTTGTATATTGAGTAAGAGAGACCCCCAAACCAGCAGTACCTGAGGCCACTGCTGTAGAGGTTGTGCAAGAACAGGGTCTGTCATTCAGGGGATTTTTCGCATAGATTGTTAGCTGCATCTATAAGAGAGGAAGATTCATCCTCAGGGGGAAGGTTTCCGTCCCTGGGTTGTGGTAAATCATTGACCTGTTTGACCAGGCGTTCTGGTAACCATCTTGGGGCTGCTTGTTCTTGATCTAAAATACAAGCTGAGCCTCGTCCCCAAATGAGGACGGGATCTGGGCCTTTCCATTTATTTGTTAAAGGATCGCGCCACATAACAGATGGGCGAGCAGAACTAGAAGAGGGATGCCAATGTCTGTCTGCGGTCGAATGTCCTTCATTGTCTAGGGTAAGAAAGTTAAGAGCAAATAATGCATGATTAAGGCGATCCCTGGGAGTGGTAAATGCAAGGGAAGAGGCCTTAAGGCGGGTAAGCCAGGTTTTTAAGGTGAGGTGTGCACGTTCCACAATGCCTTGACCTTGAGGGTTATATGGAATTCCAGTAGTATGAGAGATTTGAAGAGTGGCACAAAACTGTTTGAACTTGGTACTGGTATATGCAGGGCCATTATCTGTCTTAATATGTGCTGGCTTTCCCATTATGGAAAAGGCTGAGACAAGATGAGAAATGACATCCTTGGTAGCTTCTCCGCAATGCGGTGATGCAAAAATAAAGCCACTAAAGGTATCTATGGAAACATGTATGTACTTTGTTTTCCCAAATTCAGGAAAGTGAGTAACATCCATCTGCCAAATCTGATTGGGCAGTAATCCTCGAGGGTTAACACCCAGATGTTGAATAGGAAGGGAGACAACGCAAGCAGGACACGCTTTTACAATTTCCCTTGCTTGTTGCCTGGTAATTTTACAAAGTAGCCGAAGGCTCTGAGAATTTAAGTGGTGAAGTTTGTGTAAATCTGTGGCCTCTCGGATGGATCCAATAAGAACTGGGAAAAGGGACCGAGTGGCTGCATCAGCCTGAGCATTACCCCGTGATAGGGGACCGGGAAGATCAGAATGTGCTCTAATGTGTCCTAAGAAAAATGGATGTTTTCTAGCCTGAATTAGTCGTTGAAGCTGGTTAAACAAAAAGGCTGCGTTGGAGGAAGCCTTAATGGCGGGTGAAATCTCCAATAGGGGCACAGAATGGGCAATGTAAGCACTGTCTGTATAAATATTAATAGGTTTATCAAAAAATGTCATAAAGACTTGTGTTATAGCAAACAATTCTACAAGCTGTGCTGATGGATAGGCAGTGTCAAAGGTGGTGGGCTGATTATCAACAACAAAGGCTGCACGGCCATTGCTGGAGCCATCTGTAAAAACAGTAAGGGCTTGTGGAATAGGAGCCTTCCGAGTAACCCGAGGAAAAATAAATGGATGTAACTGAGCAAAATGCAAAAGGGGGTCATTGGGAAGGTGGTTATCGATTATTCCCAAAAAGCCTGATAGAGCAATACCCCATTCATCCCTCGTCTGTAGCAAAAATTGGGTTTGATCCTTAGTGTATGGAATCAGAATGCTATCAGGGTCTTTGCCAAAATGTTGTCGAGAAAGCAAGCGACCTTTAATAATGATAGAAGCTACCTGAGCAGGATAGACAGCAATAACTTTAGAGGATGTGGCGGGCAAATGAACCCAAAGCAAGGGGCAACCTTTATTTTTAAAATGTGGATCCCGCTGCCAGAATAGTCCCGTGGGTGTATGAGGGGTGTGTAATATAACCAAAACCAAAGGAAGGTTATAAGATATTTGTGTAACAAATTGTTGAGCAATGGCTTCTGTGACTTGAATTAATGCTTGCTGTGCCTCGGGAGTAAGCTCTCGAGGAGAAGAAGGGTCAGAATCTCCCCTTAAAATATCATTAAGAGGCAAAAGCACATAGGTGGGCAGTTTTAAATATGGTCTTAGCCATTGGATATCCCCTAGTAGTTTTTGGAAATCGTTAAGAGTGTGGAGATGGTCCACACGCAATTGTATGTTAGGGATTTGAATTTGATTAGTTTGAAGTTTGAGGCCCAGGTAGGTGTAGGGGTCCTGTGTCTGAACCTTATCAGGGGCTATCTGAAGCCCCAAGGCAGTAAGGGCTTTATAGAGATCCAAATAACAATTATTAAGATCATAGGTATTAGGTGCAGCAATTAACAAATCATCCATATAATGTAATATATAAACTTGTGGCCACCGCTCTCTCACAGGGTCTACTGCTTGAGCAACATATTTTTGGCAAAGACTAGGGCTGTTAGCCATACCCTGGGGAAGGACCTTCCATTGAAATCTTTGCATAGGGCCCTGAAAATTGATGCGGGGGAGGCTGAAAGCAAAATAGGGTCTGTCATCAGGATGTAAAGGAATAGTAAAAAAGCAATCTTTTAAGTCGATGACCATTTTATAATAGTCCCTAGGAATAGCTACCGGTGTAGGGATGCCTGGCTGTAGTGCCCCCATCGGGCGCATAACCTTATTGATAGCGCTCAAATCCTGTAAAAGGCGCCATTTGCCTGATTTCTTCTTAATAACAAAAATAGGAGTATTCCAGGGTGAGGTTGAGGGTTCCACATGGCCGGCTGTCAACTGTTCCTGTACTAACATAGAGGCAGCCTCTAATTTTTCTTGGGTAAGGGGCCACTGATCCACCCACACAGGAGTTTGAGTTTCCCAAATAATTTTGTCTGCATGGGGTACAGGAGGGTCAGGGACCGACACTAAAAATCCACATACCCAAGTCCAAATTTGTCTGTTTTTTGTATGGGCTGTACAGGCTCAACCTGTCCTTGTCCTAGCCTCCCAAGGCCTGTACCAGGGATAAAGCCCATACGAAGCATTTGATGAGTGACTAAAGAGTCGGGACTAGCAAGAATAACTTTCATTTGGCTTAGAATGTCTCGTCCCCAAAGGTTGACAGGGAGATCAGGAACAACAAAGGGGGTAACGGTTCCTTTATTCCCTGTGTTATCTTTTGTGTCAGTCCAATTAAGCACCCTGGAGCTAACTAAGGGGTTTCTTGATTGCCCTATTCCTTTAAGGTCAGTTAGTGATGAGGTGAGGGGCCATTCTGATGGCCAATATTTTTGAGAAATAACTGTGGCATCCGCACCAGTATCTAGGATCCCTCGGAATTTCTTTCCTTCAATAAATAAGGTAAGAGTGGGTCTTTTGTGGGAGATAGGTTGGACCCAATACACATCAGAGGAACCTAAGGAGGCTGTGTTTCCTGGTGAATTTCCTGAATTGAGGGGAAGGAGTATTAATTGTGCAATTTTTGTTCCTGCAGGGATGGCAGCTACTCCGTTAACAGCTGTGGCCAGTATTTTAATTTCTCCAGTGTAATCATCATCAATAATGCCAGGGAAGACCTGAACACCTTGTAAGGTGGTAGGAGCTCTCCCAAGAATAAGAGCACACATATGAGGTGGAGGGGGGCCTACAACCCCAGTGGGTATTATTTGAGGTCCTTGCATAGAGTCTAATATTGTATCGGTGGAGGCACAGAGGTCCAATCCTGCGCTGCCTGGGGTAGCACGTTGGAGGGAGGTGATTGTGGAGAAGGACAGGGAGCCTGGATTGGGTTGGGAGTCTGAGAGGGAACAAACCTTATTGCCCCTGGGTTTGCTCTGGGGGTGGTCGGGGCCAGGGGCTGGCCCCGAGAGGAGTTTCCCGAGAAGTTAGAGGGAATAGGCTGTCCAAGGGCATTGGTCTTGGATCTACACTCCTTGGCCCAGTGGCGACCTTTACCACATTTAGGGCAAAGGGTGAGCGGAGGTGGTTTAGCCCCTGTTTGAGGAAATATGGGTCCTTGACCCAGTTTCCCTGTTGGGCAGTCTCGCGCAAAATGGCCAGGTTGTTTGCAAGTAAAGCAAGTACGTGGGCCAGGGTGGTGAAGGGCCTTGGTGAAGGCGGCACCAATGGCGAGACCCATGGCATGGGCTGTTCCTACCCCGGCACACAGCCTAATGAAGTCAGAAAGGTCCCCTTTATCTTTGTGAGGCCGAAGAACATCTTGACATATTGGGTTGGCATTTTCAAAGGCAAGATATTTTACAAAGGAGCTCTCGTTTTCACTTGGTCCAAATAAGCGCTCCGCAGTTAGATTAAGCCGGGCAACAAAGTCACTGTAAGGCTCGTCAGGACCCTGACAAATTTTTGCTAGGGAGGTGGTGGCCGAGCCCTTTTGAGGGAGCCGTCTCCAAGCATGCAAACCAGCAGTTTGAACCTGTGCTAGGAGCCCAGTAGGAAAGCGTGCCTGTTTAGGGTTAGTATCAAATGGCGCATTACCCACTAGTTTAACATAGGTCCAGGATTTAGAGGAAGCCTTGGTTGAATTTTTTTGGGCAGTTTCCCGACAGTATTCCCTAAAGTCTGCGTTCCACAACAGGAAGTCACCTGCACTGAGGGTGGCTCGGGCCAAAAATTTCCAATCATTAGGGGTGAGCCACTGTGTACTATGGTTCTCTAGCAAGGCCAGTGTATAAGGTGCAGTGGGGCCATACTGTGTACAAGCCTTTTTAAGTCTTTCAAGAAAGCGGAGGCTCAGCCTTTTATAAGAACCAAGGGCTCCACTCTGTCCAGAGGTGGGCTCCTCCTCATCCCCTGATTCCTGGTCCTCCTCTTGTTCCCTCTCTGGTTCTACCTCTTGTTCCTCCCCTGGTTCCTCTTCCTGACTTCCTTCTAAATTCTCTGCTTCAGTTTGGGGGGGCTGATCTGCTTGACTGCGAGTGACTGGAAAGGCAAGAACAGGCTGACCACGTGGCTTCACCTTACGAGTATTAAGGGGTTTTGGGCCAGTTTGTGTTAACTCCGTGCCCAAGGCCAGTGAGCGAAGCTCGGCATCAAGGGCTTTTAGTTCTTTTAAAGTTGGATTTGTTCCCGCCTATGTTGGAGAGACTCGCGTAAAGGGGTTAGATTAGGCAAGGGAAGCGGGGAAAAAATGTCTGGGGGGGCAGTAGGTCCCTGAGGGACCGGAGCACAAAAGGCAGGGGGTGTATAAGTGGGAAGTGGATTTGTAAGAGGTGGCAGGTCTGGAAAATGGTGTTGAGTCGCTGCCTCCTCCAGGGTAGCCTCCTCCTCTGGGGTCACGTCATCATAGGGATTTAAAACCGGATAAATCTTAGGGGGATTTTTAGGGGACTCCTTTGGTAAGGTGGGGTCTGGGAGGTTCCCAGGGTCTGGGAGGGTCCCAGGGTCCTGAGAAGCCTGAGCAGGGGGCATTTGAATACTAACCGAAGGGCATGCCGATGGGGGGCGAGAGGTGGATTGCATTGCCTGCTCCCCAATCTTTACAAGTTTTAAAGTACCACTGTCAAAGGGTGAACTTTTAAGAATCTCATTAATTAAATTCCAATAAGAAAAGACAGTGACGGGCACCTTTTGAGGACCAAAAGTCTCATAATAATCTTTGAGGCAGTCTCCTACTCTGAGCCACCTTTTACCATCAATCGATCCCTCGAGGGGAAACCAAGCACACAAATCCTCTATGTATGAAAAGAATAATCTTAAATCCTTTTTCTTAACACGCGCTCCCCGAGTCTTGAGGGCCTCCTCGAGACCCGTCAGAAACAAATCATGTGACGAGACTGCTTGTCCCATGGTACCTCACTTACCTTGCGCTGACCTCACTCTCCTCCTGGATCTGACTCCCGGTTGCGTCTACCAGGGCGATCCCGAATCTTGCTTGGCCAAGTCTTCCCCGGAGGGCAGCGTTCCGCTTCTCAAAGTTTCCAATCGACCACGTTGGGCGCCAACTGTCCCGGCCCGCGGGACATCAACACGGGACCGCAAACCTGAGAGAGAAGGAATGAAGGGACAAGAGACGCAGGGAGAGGCAGCAAGACAGGAATTCTGATCAAGCTGCAAATTTTTATTGTTCACACAGGGGTATTTATACTGAGGGAAGGAGGGGTGTGACAAGGTGCAGGCTGGTTGGCTGTGTTCTTCTGCTGGGTTCCTGATAGGGTGCAAATTCGCGCCGGCCGGGAGGTGAGGTTCGCGCCGCCGGGAAGGTGAAGTTTGCGCCGGCGGGAAGGGAGGGGCGCTGCTGCTTATTGTAAAGATCAGAATGTTCTCAGAATAAGAACTTCTTGGTCCCTGACAGAACATGGTCAGGGATCTTGTGAAAATCAAAAGGAGATTAGTAGAGCAAAAGGGCCAGGAGGTAAGAGGTGGGAAGTGAGGGGGGATGTGCTGGGGAGTGACACTGACCAAATTATATTGTTATATTGTGTGCAGGTATGAATATGTAAAAACAAATGCCATCATAATATAAAAACATAATGCATCAATAAAAAGTGTGGGAAAAAATTTCAGGAGTTTTTTCTACCACAAATATATCCTGGCTGATTCATTGAACTTCGCCTTAGAAGCAGGGGAAAAAAAAAAAAAAAAAAAAAAAAAAATATATATATATATATATATATATATGGTCTATACAATTACCTCCTGTTTGATCATCTGAATATGTGTATAGAAACTCCACCAGATGATTCTGCCCGTCCATTAGCATGAAAGATCTTTTCCATCTTTTAAGGTCTTCTTCAATTTTTTTCTCCAATGCTATGTAGTTTTCATAGTAGAGGTCTTTCATCTCTTTTGTTAGATTGATTCCCAAATATTTTATCTTATTTTTCTTTAGGCTATTGTGAATGGGATAGTTTTCCTAATTTCTCTTTCAGTGGATTCATCACTGAGGTATAGGAATGAATTCTATTTATGGGTATTGATTTTATATTTTTCAACTTTGCTGAATTTATTTATTAGTTCTAAAAAGTTTCTGGTGAAATTTTTTGAATCTTCTAAATATAGAATCATGTCACTGGCACATAGTGGTAGTTTGAGTTATTCTTTTCCTATTTGTATCCCTTTAATTTCTTTCTTCTAATTGCTCTGGCTAGAGTTTCAAGGCTGATGTTGAATAAAAGTGGTGAAAGAGGGCATCCTTATCTTGTTCCAGTTCTTATGGGGAATGCTTTCAGTTTTTCTCCATTTAGGATGATGTTTGCCTTGAGTTTAGCATAGATAGCTTTTACAATGTTGAGGTAAGTTCCTACTATCCCTAGTTTTTCTAGAGTTTGAACATGCAGGGGTGCTGTGTTTTGTCAAATGCTTTTTCTGCATCTATTGAGGTGATCATATGATTCTTGTCTTTAAATCTATTGATGTGATGAATTATGTTTATTGATTTTTCAAATGTTGAACCAACCTTGCAACCCTGGGATGAACCCCATTTGATCATGCTTTTAAATATGCTTTTGTATGTGATTTACCAGAATTTTATTGAGAATCTTTGTATCTATGTTCATCACAGATATTGGTCTGAAGTTTTCTTTCCTCAATGTGACTTTTTTAGTTTTGGTATCAGGATCATATTAGCCTCATAGAATGAGTTTGGAAGGGTTCCCTTCTTTTCTATTTCATGGTATAATTTGAGAAGTATTGATGTTAATTCTTCTTTGAAGGTCTTGTAGAAGTTGACTAAGAATCTGTCTGGTCTTGGACTTTTCTTAGTTGGTAGGCTTTTGATGGCGTTTTCCATTTCATTGATTGAGTGTGATGTGTTCACATTGTATATGTCCCTCCTAGTTCAGTTTGGGTAGATCATATGTCACTAGAAATTTGTCAATGTCTTCAAGATTTTGTATTTTATTGGAGTATAAATTTTCAAAATAGTTTCTAATTATCTTGTTATTTCAGTACTGTCCATCATGATATTTTCTTTTTCATTATGAATTTTAGTAATTCAGATTTTCTTTTTCTTTGTTAGTGTGGCTAAGGATTTATCAATTTTATCTATTTTTTTTTTCAAAAAACCAAATATTTGATTTGTCAATTCTTTGAATTGTTTCTTTTGTTTCAATTTCATTGATTTCAGCTCTGATTTTAATTATTTTCTGTCTTCTACTGCTTTTGGTGGTGATTTGTTCTTCTTTTCTTAGGGCTTTGAGATGTAATATAGGATTCTTGATTGGCAACAATTTTCTTTCAGAGTTTGGTATATGTTATTCTACAACCTCCTGGCTTTGAGGATCTGGGTTGAAAAATCAGCTGATATCTGTACTGGTTTCTCCCATATGTAATCCGATGTTTTTCTCCTACAGACTTTAAAATTCTGTCCTTATTCTGTATGATAGACATTTTCATTATAATGTGCTTTGATGTGGGTCTGTGGTAATTTTATAACTTGGGTTCCTGTAAACCTCTTGTATTTGATTTTCCATTTCATTCTTTAGATTGGAGAAATTTTCAAATATTGCTTTGAGTATGTGTACTCAAATGTTAGTACACCTTCATGGTCATGGTATACTAACATTTAGATAATATCTACAAACTAATTACAGAAAAAGTTTTATTATTTGAACAAACCCTACCTTTCACTCCCCCATCTTTTTAATGTAATCATATTGCTATATTTAGAGCAACACGGAGCATTGTACACTATGATGATGTGTGTTGAGCTATGCCAAGCTGTGTACTGTGATTATATTTCCTTTACTTGATATTTCTTCTAATAATGTCTTATTTATTCATACTTACCTTTTTATATTATTTCTTAGTTATATTTTTCCAGTAAGACCATAATCTCTCTCTCTCTCTCTCTCTCTTTCTCTCTCTCTCTTGCCCATCCAAACCACTACCCCCACTCAAGATGGCTGCTTTTGGGCTTTTGGCAAGTTCATTGCCCATGGCTTCCTTTACTTCTGAGATGAATCATCTTCGTCCCTGAATCCCAGGTACTTACCACTCTGTTTTTTACTATTTTTAGTTTCTGTAACAAATTAGCTCAGAATTAGAGACTTCCATAATCACAATTTATTAATTTGTAGTTCTACAGGAAAGTTTGGGTCCTCTGAGAAGCAGACACCAAGGCAGGAATACAGGAGATTTGTCGTGAAGGAAAAAGTGACAAGAGGCACATGAAGTAGGAGAATTTTTAGACTATGGGTTAGATCTCAATCAGTGGTAGAAAGAGAGCAGGAAGGAGGGCAGGGGAGGGAGTTTCAAATGGCAGTGCTAAGAAAGTTTTGGACAAGGTAATCAGAATCTTTGAGCCCAAAGTATAACTTAAGGGATCTCACATCTCATAGGAATGGGTTTGCACTGGAAACCCCATTGTGTCCATGTGGGAGTGGACAGTGAGACATTGGTGTAAACACAATGGTGAATCCATAAGGGCAACAGTTGATACAATCAATACATTACACTTCCTGCAGCAGGAAATCTGAGCAGAGACTTTTCATTGCCAGTGGAGTCCTTCTCATGTGCCTTTTAGATTTATAGATCTGAGGGAAGTACCTCCATGATTCCTGTGGGTCTTGCTCCCCAAGGGAAGACCAAAGATGCAGGTTAGTGGGATTAACTGCAGCCTCCATTCTGCACGTAGTCTCAGGGCCACATCTGGTACTTTCCCTCTTCTTCCACCACCTGTTCTTAGTTGCCCTCACTCTCATCTATTACTTAGGACATCTTGGCAGCTTATTTACCGGTTCAACCCAAGCCTTCATTCCTTTACTTGACTGGTAATCATACTTTTCAGGAAATATAAGGACTTGTTCCCCTGTACCTATTATTTAAGTGGAGCCCTATCTTTGCCTGTGAACCAAAGTTGATTCTTCCTATTGGGTTGATGACTCTTCCTTTCAGGTATTTGTTCCTGGATACAAAGAAATTTAAAGTGTCCTGGCAGCAGCATGATTTGCAATTTAATGGGGCCCTGGCTCTCTCCACTGGCTAGTGAACAGAGCCCAGAGTTGTGAGGGTCAAAATCTCCACTGGATCAGTTAGAGAGATGATAAACCAGGCTACGACTGCTTTCCACTTCTGGTTCCCAGACACAATTATTCTTTCTATTGAGGACACAATGTCATATAGACATCTATAATTTAATGTCTATACTGCATCCTGAGGAAAAACATCTCATTATTTCAGAGTATTGCCTCTAACCTGGTGCTAACTGCCCTTTTTCCTGGTTATAGATGTTAAGTAGCACCCCCACATTTTTTTCTGTAGGGTGATCATGCTCTCTGAGCCATCTTCAAAACTTTTTGTGTGCCAAGCCTATTCCCTTCCTTTCCTAATATATAAGTTGTTGTCCTGCCATCTATTAACTTCTGTTGGTTAAACCACCACCTAGATTATATTTCTTCTGGGTTCTATCCACCATGGATGTTAACAAACCAGTCTCTACCTAGTCTTCCTGTTAGCCTTCTCCCAGAGAGGAGAGCCTCAATGAACTTACTGATTTTGTGCTCTTCTCCAAAGTGCAGCCCCAATTGTCTTGGTGAGTGGTATGCCTCATAGGATCCCTCATAGGATATGATACTCTGGAGAATTTTCTGGCTTCATATATTTTACTTATTCAACATGCCTGTTTCCTTCAGTTTCTTTATTCTTTCTCCTACCATCTTCCCAGGGCAACTTGGGCATTTCCTCTTTACAAAGCACCGACTGTCACATTATCAGGTTTCTAAAAGGCACCCCCAAAATTGATCCCATTCTCTGGGTCTTTTAATGTTTCTTTATTCAGTCATATTTCAGCTCTTTTTATCCAGTTCCATTAAAATTCAAACCCAGAGTTATTTTCCTGTTATGTTATTCTGTATGGGCTGCCACAACAAAATACCACACACTGAGTGGTATTAAACAACAGAAATTTATTTCTCACAGTTCTGGAAGCTGAGAAGTTCAAGATCATCTAACATAACCTGGAACTGGTGAAGGACCTTTTTCTAGCTCATGGAAACTGCCTTCCTACTGTGTACTCACCGGGCTGCAAAGGCATGGAGAGAAAGAGCACTTTCTCTCCTTCTTCATATAAGACCACCAATGGTATTGAATTCAGGTCTGACAAAATCCCACCCTAATCACCTCATTTAACCATAGCTGACTCATAAATGTCCAATTTCCAAATAGTCACATTGGGTGTTAAAGCTTTGACATAAATTGTGGGTGGTGTGGGACACAGTACATTCCATTGTACCTGCGTTCTGCTGGAATATACTAATTTCTGCAGTTTTGTTGATATACAATCTCTTTTGTCCTGTATCAGATCTGGCATATGCCTGATGTAAAATTAGCTCTATCTATTGATCTAGTGTCCAGAAAGAAGGTAAGGGTAAACCCTTGAGAAAGATCCTATTGCTTTTCAGGGGAGAGTCTTCTGCAGCATCTTCCACACAGGAAAAGTATCACTTCTTACTAGGAAAGAATTCTGGAAGCACTAAGTGTTCAGGTGGCCTTCATTGCCAACACCCTCATAGGCATCCATCTTGATTTCACATTTCAAGGCCCAGGTTTCCTACCCAGAATCCTAGTGTAAGCGTACCATACTTGGCTTGCCTAAATATTTAAACACTTCTGGAGCTCTATAATTCAAACCATCAGAGCTTTAGTCTGTCGTTTTTGCTCTGTGGATCTACCAAGGAGACCCTATGGTTGTTACACTTGGCCTTTAACTGCCCACTAACAGCCCTCAATTTTGAATCATATGTTTATGTGGTACATCACTATGGCTTAGCCATAATTTCTAAACACCAATGATTTTGTAGTCAAGGGTCCCCCACCTTATATTTTTCAAATGGCAGAAGCATAGAGCTTGTAATAGTGTTCCTTCAATCAAAACATTTATCCAGGTCATCACTGATGAAATCTTTAGCCAAGATGCTCTTATTCCAGAGACTATTCCTCCTGTATATGTGTCTTGAAATGTCAACGTTTTTTGTCTATTAGAAGAGTGAGCCTATCCCAACATTAGGCTATGGGTGAGTTTTAATTCACAGTGTTTGTTCCTTATTATGTTATACATGGTTTCTTTAATTTGGTCATTTTGATATTCTTTCCAACCTACTACTATGTTGCTGATAACCTGTTTTTTTTTTTTTTTTTTTTTCAAAAGTCCAGGTTTTTAGAATATGTCTGGCACCATGTGTGTTCATGAGGACTCCTAAAGGAGCAGAAATAGTAAGATTATATGCGTAAGCAGTTTATTGAGTGACACATTTGTAAAGGGTAGAAGAGATGGGAACCCAGAAAGTAGGAAGAGACTTCAGACCATAATACAGGTCTGTTGCCTGTAAATGAGAGGGGAAAGAACGAAGGATTTGGTAGAAGGAGTCTTGTGATGTAATTCTAAGAAAACTTTAGGCAAGCAGATGGGAATTATCAAACATGTCAAAAGAACTTCTTATCCTGCAGTAATTGATCTGAATTAGGACACCAACTAATGATCAATCATTGGCAGGTTGCACACCATAGCATGTGAACTATATTACAAACACAGCGATCCTGGGCCATCACTCAATTATGCTTCTTGCAGTAGGTTATCTGAGTGGTGCATCTTCATCAAAATCATAGGGTTGTTTTTAAAATTGCTTTTTGAAATTCAGTTTTTTTATTACACCCTCATTTTCTCGGTTTCCTTTCAGATAATTTCCCCTATTTCTCTATCTTAGTCTCTTTCTTTTGTATTGACATTTTCCAAAGTCCAGTGACCCTTGTAAGTGGCCCTTTCAGTGTATTGGACTCATCAATGTATTGACTAATTGAGCAGCTATTGATCGACTTGTTAACTAACTTGACATGATTTTTATCTTTATTTTCCAAAAGAGCATCTTTGCTTTGGATCATCAATGCTCAAACATTGCCCATGGTTATAAAAGCATTTCAACTTTCAAGAAAACCCCAAATTAGTACCTAGCACATGAGTTAGCAGCTGTTCTGCAAATGAGACTGTAGGGGAGCATTAGTGGACTACCTTGCATAATCAACTTGCAACTAATCCCTGAATTTCTGGACATGGCTCTATCTAACCTTTTAAAAATATATATGTTATTTCCAAGTTTTAAGCCTGCCCTTGACTCTGAAATGGAAATCAGTAGATGAGCTCTTCACTGAAGACTTTTATGGACTGTTCCTTGTTTACTATTTTTGCCTTTGTTTTTCACCTTCCAGAAATAAGTTGAAATCTCTTGAGGATTAATAATCATCCCTTCCCTTTTTCTACTTCCTTCACCTCCAATTCTTCTTGTCACTTTACTTAAATAGCTTTATTCACTTACTGTTCCTAAGAGACTTTTGCAGGAAAGGAAATTATGCATGTGGTCAGCCTGCCTCCATCTTGACATGGAGGTATTCATCCTGAGTTAGCAAGCTATGGGTGAGTTTTAATTCACAGTGTTTGTTCCTTACTATGGTATACATAGTTTCTCTAACTTGGTCATTTTGATATTCTTTCCAACCTACTACTATGTTGCTAATAACCTGTTTTTTTTTTTTCAAAATTCCGAAGTGGTTGATGTATGTGTCTGTGTATGTTTCAGTGTGAACCTTTTATATTTTTAAAAATGTACTTATTTTGTTGCATTGTTGTTTCATAAGTGAGACCTGAAAACCTACTGTTTTTGGTTTGTTCTTTGAAATACTGAAGACTGAACCCAGGGATGTTCTACCACTAAGCTGCATCCCTAGTCCTTTTGATTTCCTTTTCTTTCTTTTTATGTAGACAGGATTTCCCTAAGTTACCTAGGTTGGGCTGCAACTTGGAATTTTCCTACCTCAGCTATATGCTAGCACACTTGGCCCTTCTGCTTATTTTTTATTACTTGCTTAATTTTAGCAACCTAATCTAGAGAATGTGGGGTTTCAAGTTAAGTAATATGAAGGATTGTCCCAATTTATAAAATTTGTGCTAAGTAAAATCTCCAGTGATTTGCAGGAATTCTTGTTTCAACTCAGGTCTGCCTATACAGTTATAATTAAAATAAAACTAAAATAAACAAAAGAATGAAAGCAAACTTTATCATGTTTACATGTGAAAATAATACACTTCCAGGTAAAATAATATTATCTTATCATTGAAATTGGTTTCTGGTCATTCAGATTTCTCTCCCTCTGTCTCTCTGTTCAAATCTTTATTTATTTTTAAACTTAGGTTTATTTTTCTAATCTCATAATGAAATAATCTTTTACTTAATTTTTTGTTATATTTTATTTTCTAGTTTTAACTCTGCTTTTCATTTATGTCTTAAAGTTTTTGACCATACGTAGCATATGTATTCAAATATCAAATCAACCTGATTTTTAATTTGAAATACCTCCCTCATTCTGATGAAATAATATAAATACATTTGAGGACTTTTTCTTTCTTCTTGTCTTTCTTTTTACTTTTTTCCCAATGGTTTCTCTATTTTTAAATCACTTTCATACTGCTCAGTGAAATAATTGTACTTCAAGATGTCAGAGATAACTATCCTCTAAGGTAAAATATATGAGTTTTGTTGAAATGTATTGGTGAATTATAAAGTATGTTAAAAATGCTAGATTATCCTGAGAAGTTTTGCCTTGACTGTGAAGCCTAAAAGGAATCACTGTAGAGTCTGGTTTCACAGATACTTAATGTTATTTGCATGCATTTTGGAGCAGAGCATCAACATCACAAAAAGGGCTGCTCCAATAAGTGTATATGTGAGCAACAGAAAGACCTACTTAGGCATCATTGGCATCTCTTGATTCTTTATCCTCATGTAAACAGGGGAGAGTATGGCATCATAGAATACAGACAGGATATTCTAAAACTTATAGAAGATTTCTCCATTTTTCATTCATTCAATAAATATTTTATCTCTTTATAGTAAGATCTATAGACACACTACATGTTTGTGTTACAAAATTAATAAATTAAGGTTCTTGCTTTTTAGGAGTTTAAAGTCAGATGGAATAGTCATTCTGTACAACAGATAAATTGTAATACCTTAGGGTAAACATAAGAAGAGAGCTATAAGCAATTTGCTATGAGAACACAGAGGAGAAAGTAACTACATCTCCTGCCACGGTTAGGTTCTGCTTCAAAGAGAAAATGATCTTTCAAATGGATCTCCAAAAATGAGTCATGAGGGGCTGGGGATATAGCTCAGTCGGTAGAGTGCTTGCCTCGGATATAAAAGGCCCAGGGTTCAATCCCCAGCACCACAAATAAATAAATAAATAAATAAAAATAAAGCAAACAAACAAAAATGAGTCATGAAAATCTACCTTTTCATTGGCTACTGGTGGACTTCCAACTAGATCTTGGAAAGAAAAATTTCTATGTGTGTTTTGGGGAGTGAAGGCAAAAATTACACTGTGAGTAATTGATTTACTACCTGGAGGAGTAAATGGGAGGCAAAGAGGCAGATAAAGGGACAGTTAACCATCCTTTCAAGATGTTGTTTATGCTGTACAAGAGGAAGAGGGGCAATAGCCTTGTGTCATTGAGCCCCTTTCATGTTTCTGAACAAAGTCTGCATTGTGGGCTGCTCTGCCATGTCTGCTTCTTCAGTAGCATTGGTCCCAGAGCCAAAGCTTTGCTAGGTTAACCTGTGTGATTCAGAAAAAAAGCCACTCCTCTCCTCTGCACAAGTAGGAATATATGTTGTTTTTACCTTATAAACAAGGAATTCACTGTAGCCTCCTCATATTGAAAATCAAAGTCAACTTGGTTAGGTGAACCTGATATCTGTCAAAAACTTTCCTGGTTCTTCTTCATGCATTTTATATCAATGAACACAGGAACGTGAATTTGCTCACCCTTTTCAGAAAACAAACAAACAAACAAATTCCCAAACTCTCAAATGAAGAATTTTTCTTTTGGTTGTATACCAACTGCTTAGAGAAAAACAATATACTAACATGTACAATACACTAAGGCAATTTGACCTCTAAACAGTTTGTTGTAATGCCGACATAGCACACATTTTGCTTGCAGATGACTGAACTTTGTAAGTCCTGAATAAATGTCGGCTTGCACAGTCAATTTGGTTATGGGAATCAATGTCCCTGTCCCTCTCTCTCTCTCTCTCTCTCTCTCTCACACACACACACACACACACTCCAAAACAAAAACCGATTTAGCCTCAAAATAAATAATAGGAACTTCAAGTGCTGAATCCCAGAGAAAACGCTATTTCTCCTATCAATATCAGCCTGAGAAGATTTGCTTAGGAGTTGTGTAGAGTAGGATTGTGAGCCAGGTATAGCTGAACTCAAGATGAAACAGGGAAACAGCAAGTACAAAGCATTCACTAGCTCCTGAAAGCTGAAATCACTTTATATCAACTCTAAATTAAATGTAAAAAAAAAAAAAAAAAGACAAAGAAGAAAATGGTACAATATATTTTCCTCTGCTTCATTTCTTTTGTGTTGCCTTCTCCTGGGCATTTTGCTATGTAGAAGGGTAATGTGTTTATACATTTTGGAACTAAGCAGTCATAAAACTGTATAGGCACAGCTTGGAACCACCATCCACAAATTAGAAAGTTCCCCTAGACTTGCCCATTTTATAAACACTATATGAAGAAAGAGAGAAAGCAAAACAAACAAAACCCTGGGAAGGTAGTTTAGGGTTTTGGATATCTTTTCCTCACTCTTTCCCCACCCATATAACTCCTGAATAGTCTGTTTGATAATTATACAGCACAGAAATATGATGCAAAGTAATGTAAATATGATTTTCATCAAACAATGGAAAATCTTAAAAATTGCCTTTAGCAGTGTCAGCTGGAATTCAACAGACTTTATGCATATTTGAAATAAATTCCAAAATGCACTGTTTTTCATACTAAAAAGCAAAAACTAATTGAAAGAAGCATCAATAAACATTTTTGTTTTCTTTTAAAATATTTTTCTTTCTGCAAACTAGAGACTTCAGAAGTTATTAGTGGTCAGAAGTAAAATTATCTTTTTCAAAATCTCCAATATGATATTCGGTATTTTCTAAACAATCTTCTTGCTTGTTGACCTGTGTAATTTCAGAAACAATGCTGAGCCTTGGTAGTTTGGACAAAGATGCTAACGCTCCACTCCTGATGTACTCCCAGATTAAGATAGTGAGTAATTTGCATCAAAAAATGTAAAATAAACAAAGAATAGGGCACTGCATGTTGAAAATGTAACTCGTTCAACAAAACTGTGAATAACTTATCTACTCCCACCAGCAGTCATTTGTATGTTGCTGCCTCGCCACTATAGGCCCTGAAATAATATTAAACACAATAGTATTAAATGCTGCTTTTATGGCAGATTAGAAGAAAACTTGAATACATGAAAACTTGAAATGAATATGCAAGTTAAAAATTAAGTACACATTCACATGCTGCTATCACAATCTATGTTGAATAAGTCAAAAGATCCCAAGTTCTATTAGTACACGTGCTTCAAATAAGAGATATTCTGTACATTGTATTTTGCCCAATTTTGTCATCTAGGACCATCTATCACCATATGACAAGTTAAATTACAGTGAGAGGAGGGACAGATTGTGACTGCTTATAAAAGAGTAGATGATGATAAGTAAGATGATTTTAATATACTACTATATTGAAGATTTAAATGTGTTCCAAAATTAGACTATGTCTAATGCTTGGCACATTGCAGTTACTTAATAAATATCTGTTGAATGAATGGATAAACTATTCATTGTAGAAAATGCCAAAGTGCTCCCCAAGGAAAGGAAGCCAGTGCCGAATATGTTTTTGACCTCAAGTTTCATTTTATATGGTACTGAGCACGCTTTTAACAGAAACTGAATACTCTGTAGAAGTTTGGGGTGTATGTAGATTGATAACCACCTTTGATGCTCAGCAGGGAACTCATAAATAGTTAAGCATATGCAAATCACTTGAGAAAAATTGGTCTTCATTTGTGGTTTTAGGTCAGACTAATGATTTTCTTTTTCAAACAAAACCAAATGGATGTGTCAAAGAGGTAAAATTCTTAATGGAAGTGGACATAAATAGTTTCTAACCTGCTGCTAGGGTTACAAATGTCACTGGTAGTTGTCATTATAGTAGAGCAGAGGGTCCTTCATCATTTCAAACACATTTCCATATCCACAGGTAGTCAGATAAGTGACCATTACCACATGTACCAAAAGGACAAACAGATGGTGTTCGGATCATTCATTTTTTTGTGTGTCTTACAGGATTCTAGCATTTTAGAAGTCATTCAGAGTCATGTGTTTTATATCAACTTATGTAGAAACATTTACATATATTGAACCCTTGCCCTCCCTCTCCTGGGTTTGCTTTCTCCAACTCCCTTTCTATATCCCAAGTGGGCATATGTACAATAGAAGTAGATAGCTTTCCCCAGGGTGATTGGGGAATTTTCCATTAGGATTCCAAGCGAGCATTTTCAATTAATTTTCTGGTCAGCCAACAACCCCCAGGCATGATAAATTGTGCAATCTAGATCACAGGCTAAAGGACTATCCCCCTTCCTTGAGTTTTTCACAGCCAACAGTTGTGTTGCTGAGTGGACATGAGGGTGTGCCATATTGACAGAACACAACCAGATTAGCCTGGCATCGCCCACTCCGATCTTCCCTGCAGTTCTCCCCAGCAGAGTTTTAAACAGATTGTACTCACAATCTAAACGGAACATGGATATGGCCAAGGAAACGAAACTGACTGGGCTGGAGTTCATTTTAGGACTGTTTTGTTGTCTCCTGGTCATATGGATAAAACCAGTGGGTGTCATTACAACACTGCCCCTTTCCGGTCTGTGGCAATTACCTCACTGTAGCCCACGTAGAGCAGGCTGTAAACTGTCTGGCTCAGCCTGAGCCAACTAATACAACCTGTGCTTCGGAATCCTTCCAGGTATTACTGAGAATCGTAGGCTTGACAGCTATGCATGACTGTGGTGAAGGAGGATGACCAATTTTTAGGAGGGATATAACATTTTTATCTGCAACTCTCTTCCACTCAACTCTGCAGTAGTATCCAAACGCTGTTGCTTAGGGTGCCCTGAATAGACCCGTTAAGTAACTAATTGACCACAAGCTTTTCTGGCCCAAATAGGATGTCTCACCTTTTTTCCTAACCACAATCCTATCTCAATCAATGCCCTATCCCATTCATCTCTTTAATTTGGATTTTTTGGTTAGATTGTTTGGCTAAGAATTAAATGGATTTAACATCTGTGAATTTGTTTACATCTGGCAAAATTCAATTTTCAACATTTATCTACATCAAAACTCCCTCCCACTTGGCTTTACCTCTCTGAGAAAGGTCTGCTAGGCTCAGCCTGAGAAAGAAACAATTTATTTTGTACTCAGACCCTAGAGAAATTAAGCTACATGCATGACCCACACATAAGTACTAAGCTAATCAGAGCAAAAGTGTAGAAACTGGTTTTCCCTTCTCCATGTTTTTCCAATATATGACAAAATTGAACAACAAAAAAAGTCTATACAGACGTTTACTTACATCAATAATATGCATTTCAGTAATTTGGGATGTTTGAACTAGTGCACCATATGAAAAGCATTAAAGAAGCCCACAGCTATGAACAATCAGGGCGTGCGAAATTTCCTTACAGTTTTTGTTGCCACAGGATTTTGTTTGAGTTTTCAGAACTTTTTGTAGTAATTAATATTTTTTGATGTTCCATCTCTGCCTTATGTGGAAGTACAATACTGTGACATTTGAAACGAGTACCCTAAAGCTTGGTCGAATCATCAGTGCATTTCTTACTCCAAACTTCTCAGTCTAAAAGTCTGTGCTTAGGCATTCTCAAGTTACTGAGGCTTAGAAATGTGCTTTTCGATGCAGAGATCTTAGACACTCAAGTTTCCTTTAGTACTAATTTAAAGGCTTCTCCTGTGGTGTGATGGAGATAGTAGTTTTCCTTAAACACATTTCTTATGTGAACAAGTTCTGCAAGGTTTCCTTAAAGAAAGGGTACTGAGGTTTGCACAAAGGAGGCAGTTTTGTTTCCTTTTGTTTAGTATTACCACAGAGCAAAAGCAACTTTGAAACAACAGTAGACAGTCTGAAATTTCCCTTTCATCCACTAGCATCCTTCTCCTCCTCATCATCTTTTTAAGTATTTTTTTTTTATTTTTACAGACTGCATTTGGATTCATTGTACACAAATGGGGTACATCTTTTCATTTCTATGGTGGTACATGATGTAGATTCAATGTAGGTCTGGGGGCATAACTCAGTGGTCAAGTGCCAGTCTAGCACATGCTAGTCTCTAAATTCCCAGCAGCACACACCAGCACACACACTCGCACAAATAGGACAGGCAGCACACACCAGCACACACACTCGCACAAATAGGACTAGGGATCTTGCCAATTTATTGTATAATTATCTTTATTACTATATCCAAGGTCTCTCCTTCACATAAGATGCAACCTTAAAAATTCTCTCAGTGATGAAGAAGAGGCTGCTGATTCATTTCACTGGAATGGAAAGTAAAGATCTTTTTTATTTTATAATTTTTTTTTTTTTTTGTAAATGGACACAATACCTTTTTTTAATTTATTTATTTCTATGATGTGCTGAGGGTAGAACCCAGTGCCTCACATGTGCTAGGCAAGCGCTCTACCACTGAGCCACAACCCCAGCCATGTAGTAAGGATCTCAACAGTAGTCTAAATGCACCTGTGTTAATTTTCTGGCAGCAGACACACCCACTTTTGGACTTAAAAATGGGCACTTGGTGCAAAGGTTTGCACTGATTCCTCATTTATTCACTTAATATTAGTACCCTCAATGTGCCAGCAATTTTGTCAATTGTTAAAGATGAATACCAAAAGAAACATGGTCCCATCATTCAAATTACCTGTTTTCTATTTTTCTTCATTTTTTGGTTGTCACTCAGCGATCCATTGGGGCTCTCTCTTGGCTTCATGTTTCTCAATTCTTTTCTTTCTCACCACTCCATCTTTTCCCTACTTTCCTTTAAAATTGTTGTATTTTATCCAAGAAAGAAAAACACCAAATAATCAAAATCAAACAGAAAAAATGTTCTGATATTCAAATCTCAGATACCAAACACTGTTTTTGCTGAAAAGGTTACTGCCTTTTTACAAGTCTGAGCATTTCCTTGAATATTAAGTACATTACACATTAAAAGTACAAGTTCCCAGAAAATGGTTTATTCTTTTTTTTTCTTTTTTTAATTTATATTTTATGTATACTAATTATTTGTACATGACAGTAGACTACATTTTGACAACATACATAAATGGTGAATAACTTCTCATTCTTCTGCTTGTACATGATGTAGAATCACACCAGTTGTGTAATCATATATGTATATAGGGTAATAATGTCTGATTCATTCTGTTTCTACCCCCATGTCCCCGCTCCTCCCTTCGGTAAATTCTGCCTAATCCAAAATACCTCTATTCTACACTAGCCCCACTTCCTTATTTTGAATTAGCATCTGCATATCAGTAAAACATTTGCCTTTGGATTTCATGGATGGGTTTATTTCACTTAGCATGATATTCACCAGCTCCACCCATTTACCTGTAAATGCCATAATTTCATTCCTCTTTAAGGCTGAATGATATTCCATTGTGCATATATACCACATTTTCTTTATCCATTCATCTGTTGAAGAGTATCTAGGTTGGTTCCATAGTTTGGCTATTGTGATTGAGCTGTTATAAACATCGATGTGGCTGCATCACTACAGTATGTTGATTTTAAGTCCTTTGATACGTAAGCTGAGGAGTACGATAGCTGGATCAAATGGTGGTTCCATTCCAAGTTTTCTTTCTTTTAATTTTTTAAAATTTTTATTTAGCTTTTAATTTTTTTAAAGACTGCATTTTGATTCATTGTACACAAATGGGGTACATAATTTCGTTTCTATGGTTGTACACAATGTAGATTCATATCATTCATATAATCATACATGTACATAGGGCAATGATGTCTGTCTCATTCCACCATTTTTCATACCTCCCTCCCTCTCATTTTCTTCTACATATTCTAAAATTCCCCCATTATTTTCTCATTCCTCACCCCAACCTCCATTATATATCATCCTCCACTTATCAGGGAAAACATTCAGCCTTTGGTTTTTTGGGCTTGGTTTATTTCACTTAGCATGATATTCTCCAATTCCATCCATTTATTTGCAAATGCCATAATGTTATTCTTCTTTATGGTTGAATAGTATCCCATTGTGTATATATACCAGAGTTTCTTTATCCATTCATTTGATGAAGGGTATCTAGGTTGGTTCCACAATCTAGCTATTGTGAACTGAGCTGCTATAAACATTGATGTGGCTGCAACACTGTAGTTTGCTGATTTTAGGTCCTTTGGGTATAAACCGAGGAGTGGGATAACTGGGTCAAAGGTGGGTCCATTCCAAGTTTTCTTAGGATTCTCCGTACTGCTTTCCAGAGTGGCTGCACCAATTTGCAACTCCACTAGCAATGTAAAAGTATGCCTTTTTCCCCACATCCACGCCAACATTTATTATTATTTGTGTTCTTGATAAAAACCATTCTAATTGGAGTAAGAAGAAATCTTAGAGTTGTTTTAATTTGCATTTCTCTAATAACTAGAGATGTTGAACACTTTTTCATATATTTATTCATTGCCTGTGTGTCTTCTTCTGTAAAGTGTCTGTCCAGTTCCTTGGCCCATTTTTTGATTGGGTTCTTTGTATTTTTGGTGTAAAGTTTTGTAAGTTCTTTATAAATTTTGGAGATAAGTGCTCTATCTGAAGTGCATGTGGAAAAGATTTTCTCCCGCTCTGTAGGCTCTCTCTTCACATTCTTGATTGTATCCTTTGCGAGAAAAAGCTTTTTAGTTTGAGTCAATCCCATTTATTGATTCTTGCTTTGATTTCTTGTGCTTTGGGAGTCTTATTGAGGAAATCTGATCCTAAGCCAACATGATGAAGATTTGTGCCTACTTTGTCTTCTATTAGGTGCAGGGTCTCTGGTCTAATTCCTATGTCTTTGATCCATTTTTAGTTGTGTTTTGTGCAGGGTGAGAGAGAGAGGTTTAATTTCATTTTACTGCATATGGATTTCCAGATTTGCCAGCACCATTTGTTGAACAGGCTATCTTTTCTCAATTGTATGTTTTTGGCTCCTTTGTCTAGTATGAGGTGACTGTATTTGTGTGGTTTTGTCTCTGTGTCTTCTATTCTGTACCATTGGTCTGCCTGTCTATTTTGGTGCCAATACCATGCCGTTTTCGTTACGATTGCTCTGTATTGTAGTTTCATGTCTAGTATTGTGATACCTCCTGTTTCACTTTTTCTATTCAGGATTGTTTTGACTATTCAAGGTCTCTTGTTCTTCCAGATGAAGTTCATGATTGCTTTCTCTATTTCTATGAGGAATGTCATTGGGAATTTATTTGGAATTGCTTTGAATCTGTATAGTGCCTTTTGTAGAATGGCCATTTTGACAATGTTAATTCTGCCTATCCAAGAACATGGGAGATATTTCCATCTTCTAAGGTTTTCTTCGATTTCTTTCTTTAATGTTCTGTAGTTTTCATTGTACAGTTCTTTCACCTCTTTTGTTAGGTTAATTCCCAAGTATTTTATTGTTTTAGATGCTACTGTGAATGGAGTGGTTTTCCTAATTTCTCTTTCAGAGGATTCATCACTTATGAATAGAAATGCGTTAGACTTATGCGTATTGATTTTATATCCTGCTACTTTGCTGAATTCATTTATTAGTTCTAGAAGTTTTCTAGTGGAGTTTTGTGGATCTTCTAAATATAGGATCATGTCATCAGCAAATTGTGACAGCTTTAATTCTTCTTTTCCTATTTGTATCCCTTTAATTTCTTTGGTCTGTCTAATTGCTCTGGCAAGTGTTTCAAGGATGATGTTGAATAGAAGTGGTGAAAGAGGGCATCCCTGTCTTGTTCCAGTTTTTAGAGGGAATGCTTTCAGTTTTTCTCCATTAAGAATGATGCTGGCTGTGGGCTTAGCATAAATAGCCTTTACAATGTTGAGGTATGTTCCTACTATTCCTATTTTTTCTAATGTTTTAAGCATGAAGGGATGCTGTATTTTATCAAATGCTTTCTCAGCATCAATTGAAATAATCATGTGATTCTTAACTTTACGTCTATTGATGTAGTGAATTACATTTATTGATTTCCAGATGTTGAAACAACCTTGCATCCCTGGGATAAACCCCACTTAATCATGGTGCACCATCTTTTTAATATATTTTTGTATGTGATTTGCCAGTATTTTGTTAAGGATTTTTGCACCTATGTTCATCAGGGATATTGGTCTAAAGTTTTCTTTCTTTGATGTGTCTTTGTCTGTTTTTTGGTATAAGAGTGATACTAGCCTCACAGAATGAATTTGGAAGGGTTCCCTCCTTTTCTGTTTCCAAAAGTACTTTGAGGAGTATTGGTATCAGTACTTCTTTAAAGGTTTTGTAGAACTCAGCTGAGAATCCATCTGGTCCTGGGCTTTTCTTGGTTTGTAGACTTTTGATGGCTTCTTCTGTTTCAGTGTTTGAAATTGATCTGTTTAGATTGTGTACATCTTCCTGATTCAGTTTGGGAGGATCATATGTCTCTAAAAATTTGTTGATGTCTTCAATATTTTCTATTTTGTTGGAGTATAGATTTTCAAAGTAGCTTCTAATTATGTTATGTATTTCAATGGTGTCTGTTGTGATCTTTCCATTTTCATCACAGATTCTAGTAATTTGAGTTTTTTCTCTCCTTCTCTTCATTAGTGTGGCTAGGAGTTTATCAATTTTGTTTACTTTTTCAAAGAACCAACTTTTTTTTGTCAATTTTTTGAATTGTTTCTCTTGTTTCAATTTCATTGATTTTAACTCTGATTTTAATTATTTCCTGTATTCTACTATTTTTGGTATTGATCTGTTCTTCTTTTTCTAGGACTTTGAGATGTAATGTTAGGTCATTTAGTTGTTGACTTTTTATCTTTTTAATGTATGAGCTCAATGCATTGAACTTTCCTCTTAGTACAGCTTTCATAGAGTCCCAGAGGTTTTGATATGTTGTGTCATTGTTCTCATTACTTCTAAGAATTTTTAAATTTCTTCCCTTATGTCTTCTGCTATCATTACATCATTCAGTAGCATCTTAGTTAGTCTCCAGGTATCTGAGTAGTTTTTGTTTATTATTTTATCGTTCACTTCTAATTGCATTCCATTATGGTCTGATAAGATACAGGGTAGGATCTCCATTTTTTTGTATTTACTAATGTCTTTTTGGTGGCATAGCATATGGTCTATTTTGGAGAAGGATCCATGAGCTGCTGAGAAGAAAGTATATTCACTCAATGATGGATGAAATAATCTGTAAATATCCATTAGGTCTATGTCATTGATTGTATAATTTAGTTCTATAGTTTCTTTGTTCAGTTTTTGTTTGGAGGATATATCCAGTGGTGAGACTGTTGCATTAAAGTCCCCCACTCTTAATGTGTTTTGGTCTATTTGATTCTTAAAATTGAGAAGAGTTTGTTTGATATATGCAGATGCTCCGTTGTTTGGGACATAAGTATTTAAAAGTGTTGTATCTTGCTGTTTTATGCTTCCCTTAAGGAGTTTGAAATGACCTTCTTTATCCCATCTGACTAACTCAAGTTTGAAGTTCACTTTATCTGATATGAGGACATAGACCCCTGCTTTTTTACTGGGTCCATGTGCATGGTATGTTTTTCCCCATCCTTTCACCTTTATTCTGTGGATGTCTTTTTCTATGGGATGGGTATCTTGAAGGCAGCATATTGTTGGGTCTTTCTTTTTAATCCAATATGCTAGTCTATGTCTTTTGATTATTGAATTTAGGCCATTGACATTCAAGGTTATTATTGAGTTATGATTTGTATTCCTGCTCATTTTGGCTTATTTTTGAATTTTTACTTGTCCTTTGATTGGCTTTTCCTTTAAAGTAGTTCCTCCCTTTGCTGACTTTTATTGTTGTTTTTCACTTCCTCCTCCCAAAATATTTTGTTGAGAATGTTTTGTAGGGTAGGCTATTTGTAAATTCTTTTAACTTTTGTTTATCATGGAGAGATTTTATTTCATTGTCAAATCTGAAGGTCAGTTTTGCTGGGTATACTATTCTTGGTTGGCATCTGTGTTCTTTCAGAGCTTGAAGTATATTGTTCCAGGCCCTTCTTGCTTTTAGAGTCTGAACTGAGAAATCTGCTGATATCCTTATTGGTTTCCCCTTATATGTAATCTGATGCTTTTCTCTAGCAGGCTTTAAAATCCTATCTTTATTTTGAATGTGAGGTATTTTCATTATAATGTATCTTGGTGTGTATCTGTTGTAGTTTTGTGCACCTGGTGTTCTGTAAGCCTCTTGTATTTGATTTTCCATTTCATTTTTCAGTTTTGGGAAATTTTCTGATATTATTTCATTGAACAGTTTTTTCATGCCTTTGGTTTATATCTCTGTGCCTTCCTCAATCCCAATGATTCTTAAATTCAGTCTTTTCATGATATCCCATAATTCTTGGAGATTCTGTTCATGACTTCTTAACATCTCAGTTTGTTCAATTTTATTTTCAAGATTGAATATTTTGTCTTCATTGTCTGAGATTCTGTCTTCCACAAGGTCTATTCTGTTGGTGATGCTTTCTATTCAATTTTTAATTTTTTTTTTCGTTTCTTTCATTTGAAGTGTTTCTGTTTGTTTTTTTTTTTTTTTTTCCAGAATCTCAATCTCTTTATTGAAGTGTTCTTTTGCCTCTTGCATTTTCTCTTTCAACTGCCTACTGGAATGGTCTTGCATTTGCCTGCATTTGCTCTCTTATCTCATCTTTTGCTTCACAGATTATTTTAATCATGTGTACTCTAAACTCTTTTTCTGTCATTTCTACTGCCATGCTGTCATTGGAGTCTATCACAATAGCATCTTGGTTTGTTAGGGACACTTTCTTCCCCTGTTTTTACATATTATTTCTGTATATTCCCCTCCAGCAGTGAAGATCAGAGATACAGAAGTTCCCCCCCCTGTAGGCTTATTATGAACCTGCAGTGTTCTACCACCTCTTCTTTGAAGGAGAGATCAATACCAGTAGCACCCAATACAGAGAAAATGCAGCCCTGAACCAGATAGCCCCTATAAAGACTTTAACATTTTAAAAATAAACAGGATCAGTTCAATTACTATTTACAATATTTCTAGTTGTGAACAAGAGGATAGGGAAAGGGTGTATGATATAAGTGAGTAAATAGGGGTACCTGTCAAAGGGCCTCCAGTCTCCTGTAGGTGTCTCAGGAAGGGAGCCGCCCTTCCAAAAATGATGGCCACACCCTCAGGAATAATTCAAAGTGCCTGCACCAGCCTCCAAAGGAGCTGGGGAGCCCCAGCAAGGTTGCACTGAGTCAGCATGGAGGCAGGTGCAGTGTCCCTCAGCAGTAGGGGGACAGGTGGGCAGGCAGGCTCATCACTGGACCAACCTTGTGGCGGGGGCGGGCTCAGCAACAGTGACCTCAGTTTATTCTTAATCTTTTTCCACAACAAGCAATTAGTATAGTGCCCACTACCATGCTATAAATTTACAGATCTCAATTAAATTTGTGTTTTAAAAGTATGTTTTCATAAACATTAGAGTAATTGAAATTTATTTTACATTACTTAAGATAATCTAGATAATATAAACAATAACAAGTAAATAAATAATATTCATAATTTTAAAACAGTCTCATTGAACTTATAAAAATTTTTGATAATGTTTGTTTATATAATAGCAATAGTGAGAGAAAATACAATAAAAATATAATAGGAAAAAATTTAATTGTAAAATACAAAGAAATTTACATAAAATTCAAAGAAAACAGTATAAAACAATATTTACATGAATGTAAATTAAATTATAATATTTTGTGATATTAAATATTGTAAAAATTTCTATTTCCCCAAATTAATCT
Source organism: Sciurus carolinensis (assembly GCF_902686445.1). NCBI lineage: Eukaryota > Metazoa > Chordata > Mammalia > Rodentia > Sciuridae > Sciurus > Sciurus carolinensis. The sequence continues at coordinate 139,715,336 of NC_062213.1, read as the reverse complement.
ATATAATTAGCTCAATTTAGATATAATGTGTATGTTACACTTTTAAGTATTTTTTTCCTCAGTATCATTTTAGAGAAGGCATTTGCAAGAATACTCACTCAGAAATTTTGATAATAATACAGGGATTTGTGCCTAGATTATAAAACACACTCAAGCTAGAGAAGTTAAAGACACTTAATGTTTGTGGTGGAAGAGACAAATCAATCATGGTATAGCGGAGTCAGGGAATTTCATTTTCTAAATTAACTGGGAAAGAACATATTGTTAAATAAATGATAATGGATTAGTTGGCTACCTATTTGAGAAAAATAAAATTTCCATCCTAGCATACAAAAAAATAAATTCCAGACAGACTGAAGGGTTATATAAAACAAAGCAGCAAAGACTCTAAAATGTAAATATTTTGTAACATAGGGGAACATGAAATTAAACCTAGAAGTCATAAAAGATAAAAAAAAAATGAACCCAAATTTTACTTAACATTTAAAAACGGTTTTTAGGGAAAATATATTATAAAAATTTTATAAAGAACTTTTATTTGTCAAAAATTATAGCTGTCAAATATGATATCCTGTTGCCTACATAGATACCACAAAGCAAAGAATAAAATGTTAGAATAAAATGGAAAATTTATATGAAAAAATAATTCAGTTATAGTCTTTAAACATATACATTGTGCTCAATCTCACTAATTTTCAAGGAAATGCACATTATAGTGAGAGTGACCGCCTTTACTAGCAGAATGGAAATTGAGAGGATTTGGGAAAGGCCATCCTCTGTGATGGTCCTGGCTGACCTTTTATTGTTTAGCTGATTCTTTTGTACTAACATTTATAAGAACTTATATTTTTAGTCAGCATTTTTGCTTACAAACTTTATCTAACAGTTTTAAATGAGTCTGCAAAGGGCATTAATTAAGTGATATTGGCAATAGTGAAAAATTAGAAACAACATACCAATAGGGATAAGGAGATAGACTATGATGTTCACAAAATAAAATATTGAAAGATAACTATTAAATAAGCCACCCTTATGAAGACACAGCAAGCTGACAAACATCCTAGTTAATTATTACCTGAATTCCCGATCTATAGTATCATAAAGAGAATAAAAAAAAGATGTTCCTTTAAGTCACTAAGTTTTGGGATGGTTTGTGGTTTTACAGGAATAGAAATAAAAAATTTGGCAATGTAGAACAATCTGCTATTGGATCCATACAATAGAGTAAGGAGATTTACTTGATATACTGTGGAGAAAAATAAACTTAGTGTACATAGTGTGAGACAAAATATTAGGATCTTGAAAACTAGGCAAAAGATACTTTGTGTTCTGAGGAAGAGATACTTGTTAGATAGCTAAACATAAACATCCCAATTTTAGAGAGGGAAAGAGGGAATTATAGTACTCTGTCTAGCCAGCTCAACTACAGCTCTTTGTTCCTGGAGAAAGAAGGAGCACGGTCTCATGGGAAGGGCATGTTTCCACAGGGACAATGGAAACTTATGTGTTGCATTGGTAGAGAATCTAAAAGGTCCCAAGTCAAGCAGCTGGGGCAGATGACCTTTCAGAGTCCTTTCAGGTCTTTGATTCTCTAGGAAGAAGAGCTTCCTTTCCCTAAATTATTCCTCAAATGGCATGGCCAGCACCCTCAACACCCTGCTGATTCTCTGTGGGTGCTTTCAGTTTGTCAATGGTCCTTTTAAGTGAGACATCTGAAAGCAGGCACCATATTCCTGACCAAATGTGACCTGCATAGGATTAGGGCACTGTAACTAAAACAATCCCAGTTACTTTTTATGCCAGTATCACAAACATGTCCAAACATTGGAGAACAATATTAAATGCATACCTTAATATTAATATTTAAATAGCTAAGTGTTGGTAATAATAGGGAATATATTATATTCTCAACAGTTTTAAAAATGATCTCATTATAAACGTAGTTTATTCTGCTTCATAAAGACTCGTTGATAATTATTTCATTTTTCTGTAGTAGCATCCAAATAATATTCTTCCTAGCATCTTTAATCTGTCCTTCGAAGCAGATTAATTCACTTCTTCCTCTTTCATATAAAATTATTGAATGCAAAGTTCCTAAACTTATCTGTGCTCTATCTAGAAGTGTCTTGGGGTTATAGTCAGGGTCTCCTCTGGTTCCATAATCCACCAATATTAAATATGATCTAGAGTTTGCCATATCGTGTGTCTGAAGACAAGACCCAGCTACACATTTTTGCTTCCTCACTTTGGCCCACTCTGTTGACACCCATTATTACAAGCACATTCTATAACCCTCAGGGTTCATGGTGTGGTTCATCAGATATCCATACCTTTCATCTTCACTTCTTCAATTTCTCCTGATTTAGGAGTATGCATTTTAGACTTGGCTAAACAATTCTTCAAACACCAGATATCTGTTGTCTGAGCCTGAAAATTTAATTAAAATAAATGAAAAACACCTCTTTTTTCTTGTTAGACAGAAAATAAAAAAAAATAAAAAAACTACACTTGATGTTGGAGAGACCATTCAGATAAATAGAATATCTTTTGTAGAATTCCTTCCTAATAAGGCATTAGTTAAGTAGACTTCCTATTTGGAAAAAATGGAAAATTTTCAGCATTCCGATTTTATAGGGTTCACATTTATAAGGGGTTATCAATATTTATTTCATGTATGACCAAAACCTGCTATTGAGAAGTACTACTGTTACCCTTTTTGAGATAAATAAATGAAAGAAAAGAAAAGTGACACTACAACCTAACTTTAAGCACAGGACTAATCAATGAAAAAGTGAGGTGTAAGGTGGAAGTTCCCTTGAGCCTACCAACACAGACTTACTGCTATCAAATCACATCTCAGAAGGAGAGCAGTAGTCTCTTCCGAATCTTCTGGTGTAAGCTTCATCATTATTATCAATTTTCAGCTATCTTTCCAATAATTCTCTGCTGTAAAACTCACTAAAGTTAATATGTGGCTGATGAAGGTAATATCATCAAAGTGAATTTCAAAATCAAACACAATCACTATTATCACTATCAAAATGCTTTACATTTATTTTCATGAATAATGATACTCTTCAACAAAGTCACTTACATGTGCTCCTCTATTTATAGAAATTTGTTGGTTTTGCAAAACTATTGACATGGAAAGGCATTGGAACATGCTTTAAACAAATTTATCATTTATATAAGTTAGTTATAATATTGAATAATTAAAGACCTATCTAATGATTTTTGTATCCTGGGTCATGCATAAAAATTTCAGACCAGAAGACTAGATCATTGAGAGAAATTGAGAAGAGGTAAATGTGTATTTCAGAGAATAATTTACTAGAAAATGGAAGACAAAATTAATAGCATAGTCCTTTAGAACTTGCAAACATAAGTAACTAAATCCTTTGGATCTATGGTGTACAAAAATGTAAAATCACTATAGTGATTCACTGTTGCTCCCAATATCCTTTGTAGTAAGTAGTTAGTGAAACTAATCAGAATCCAATATTCTATGTAAAATAATTTTGTACTGGACAGTTTATAGTGTGTGGATATGAGAGCAAATAATGGTTAAAAAGTTGTCAAAGTGTTGAATACTTAAATATTAAAAATAAGTTACTATAAGAATGGGATTCTCCTTTTTTTTTTTTTACCATTTAGTTTTATTGTTTCAACCACCATTAATTTGATATTTAACTTACAGAATTACCCAGTACTTGCTAGACAAGCACTCAACCATTGAGTTATACCCCCAGGCTCCCAGGATTTAGTCTTAATGTTTATTCATTTATTTTAAAGTTATTGTTTTTTTGTTTTTTTTTTTTTTGGCCTGTAATTTGGCATCTAGCACAACCAATGCTATGTTAGATGAGATGCAGGAGTCAGAGCATTGAAGCTGAAAGATACTTCAATCTAGCTAGTTAGGGTCTGTGAGAACGAAATGGCAGAAGAGTGTGATGGAATGAAGGACCTCAGGATATGGCACCAAGGAGCAGAGAGAAACTTCCACTCCACAGACAAAATATATACCTCAAAGGCATGCCCCCAGTGACCCACCTCTCCAGCCACACCTCACCTGCCTACAGTTACTGCCCACTAATCCATATTGGCAGATTAACACACTGGTTAGGTTAAGGCTCCCATATCCCTATCATTTCATCTCCAAACTTTCTTACATCATCTCACACATGTGCTTTGGGGGATACCTCACATCTAAACATTAACAATGATATTCTTTAGTTTGTTCTTTCCTTATTTTTATCACAGAGTCCCTTACCATCTTTGATTTTTTAAAAAATTTTTCCCACTACTTGGGCATGGATACATCATGCCCTCAAATACCAAGCTAGTGGCTCTAAGTTAAGCTAGGAAATGCACAGACTCCCAAAGTGTCCAAACCACCAAAACAATATACAGATTCAATACAATTCACATCAAAATACCGAAGACATTCTTTATAGAATTAAAAAAAAATTCTTAAATTCATTAAGAAGAATAAGAGACCCAGAATACCCAAAGCAACATTTATCAAGCGAAGCAATGTGGAAGGCAACAAAATACCTCATCTGAAATTATACTACAGAGTAATGGTAACAAAAACACCATAGACTTTGAGGTGGCTGTGTCAAAAATTAAAATTAGTATGCTAATTTTAAGTCCTTTGGGTATAAACTGAGGAGTGGGATAACTGGGTCAATTGGTGGGTTCATTCCAAGTTTTCTGAGGATTCTCTACGCTGCTTTCCAGAATGGCAGTGCCAATTTGAACTCCACCAGTAATGTAAAAGTGTGCCTTTTCCCCACATCCACACCAACACCTATTATTGTTCGTGTCCTTGATAATAGCCATTCTAATTGGAGTAAGTTGAAATCTTAGAGTTGTTTTAATTTGCATTTCTCTAATTACTAGAGATGTTAAACACTTTTTCATATGTTTATTAATCACCTATATATCTTCTTCTATAAAGTGTCTGTCCAGTTCCTTGGCCTATTTACTGACTGGGTTCTTTGTATTTTTGGTGTAAAGTTTCGTAAGTTCTTTATAGATTTTGGAGATTAGTGCTCTATCTGTGGTGCATATGGAAAAGATTTCTCCCACTCTGTAGGTTCTCTTTTCACATTATTGATTGTATCCTTTGGTGAGAAAAAGCTTTTTAGTTTGAATCCATCCCATTTATTGATTCTTGCTTTGATTTCTTGTGCTTTGGGAGTCTTATTGAGGAAGTCTGATCCTAAGCCAACATGATAAAGATTCAGGCCCACTTTGTCTTCTGTTTGGTGCAAGGTCTCTGGTCTAATTTCTTAGTCCTTGATCCATTTTGAGTTGAGTTTTGCTCAGGGTGAGAGAGAGAGGTTTAATTTCATTTTACTGCATATGGATTTCCAGTTTTCCCAGCACCATTTGTTGAATAAGCTATCTTTTCTCCATTGTATGTTTTTGGCTCCTTTGTCTAATATGAGGTAAATTTTTGTGCGTTTGTCTCTATGTTTTCTATTCTGTACCATTGGTCTGCCTGTGTGTTTTGGTGCCAGTACCATGCCGTTTTTATTACTATTGCTCTGTAGTATAATGCAGTCACATCATTGTTTATAGCAGCTCAATTCACAATAGCTAGATTGTGGAACCAACCTAGATGCCCTTCAACAAATGAATGGATAAAGAAATGGTATATATACATGATGGGATATTATTCAGTCATAAAGAAGAAGAATATTATGGCATTTGCAGATAAATGTTTGGAATTGGAGAATATCATGCTAAGTGAAGTAAGTCAATCTCAAAAAATCAAAGACTGACTGTTTTCCCTGATAAGTGGATGATGATATATAATGGAGGTGGTGGGATGGGAGTTGAGAGAAGAATGTAGGAACTTTAGATTTTGTAGAGGGAAATGAGAGGGAGGAGGGGGCGGGGGTATGAAAGATGGTGGAATGAGACAGACATCATTGCCCTATGTCCATATATGATTACATGAATGGTATGAATCTACATTGTGTACAACCATACAAATGGAAAGATGTACTCCATTTGTGTACAATGAGTCAAAATGGAGTCTGTAAAAATAAAAAAAAATTAAAAAAACAGCTTAGTATTGACATCAAAATAAACCTGAAGACCAATGGAACAGAATAGAAGGCATGGAGAAAAACCTACGTACTTAGTCATCTGACACAGACAAAGATGCCAAAAACTATATTTTGGAGAAAGATGACTTTTTAAACAAATAGTGCTGGGAAAACTGGATAGCTATATGTAGAAAAATGAAACTAGGTTCCACCTCTGAGCCCACACAAAAGTCAAATTGGACCAAAGACTTAGGAATTAGATGAGAATTCTTATAACTGCTAGGAAAAAAACAGGGTCAACAGTCTGTCATATTGGTGCTGGCACTGACTTCCTCAACAAAGCTCCAAAAGTGCAAGAAATAAAACCAAGAATCAATAAGTGGGATGCCATCAGATTAAAAACTGCTATATAGCAAAGGAAACAATTAAGAGTGTGAGAAAGAAAGTATACAATGGGAGAAAATATGCCCACTGTTCCTCAGATAGAAGATTAATATTCAAAATATATAAAAAACTCACACAAACATGACATCAGAAAAACAAATATCCCAATCAAAAAACAGGCAAAAGAACTAAACGGAAACTTTTCAGAAAAAGAAACACAAATGACCAACAAATATATAAAAATATTCAACTTCTCTAGCAATTTGGGAAATGCAAGTCAAAACTACACTAACATTTCATGTTACTCTAATCTTGACAATGATCAAGAATACAAACTATAATATATGCTGGCGATAACAAGGAGAAAAGGTGTACTTGTACATTGTTGGAACAGCAGACTAGTATAAGCACTCTGAAAAGCAGTATGGTGATTCCTCAAAAAAAAAAATCTTTGTATTAAATTATCTAGGAATGGAACCACCCTATGACCCTACTATCCCACTCCTTGATATTTCCCCCAAAGAACTAAAATTAGCATACTACAGTGATACAGCCATCTCAATGTTGATAGCAGCACAGTTCACAATAGCTAAATTATGTAATCAACCCAGATGCCCATAAATAGATGAATGGTTAAGAAATTGTGTTGTAGGCGCAGAATGTAGCTCTACTTAGTCATAAAGAAGAATGGCATTTTCTATAAATGGATGGAAATGGAGAGCATCATGGTAAGTGAAATAAGCCAGAGTAAAATGTCTAAGGTTGAATGTTTTCTCTCATATGTGGAAGTGAGAATAAAATAAAGGAAAGGAGAAGGGACAGATAGGATATCATGAAGATATAGGATAGATCAATAGTGAAGAAGGAGACTGAGAGGCAGATTGGAGGGATGGGAAAGGGGAAGCATCATAGAATGAATTCTTTAAAAACTCATGTATGTGCATATGTAAAAATACCAGAGGGAAGTTCACTTTTTTTTTTTTTTTTTCTTAGTTTTTTTGCGGTACTGGGGATCGAACTCAGGGCCTTGTGCTTGCAAGGCAAGCACTCTACCAGCTGAGCTATCTCCCCAGCCCTCACTTTTTTCTGTAAGTAAAAAAAAAAAAAAAAAAAAAAAATCAACAAAAGAAAGTCTAGCGATGGATTCAAGATGGCGGACTAGAGGGAGGCTGCGTTCCATGTTGTTCTGTAATTCCGGTTCCAAGCAGAGTTTCTTGGTGAGGCAGTTTAGCAGTTTGTTGATTCCCTGCCGTTTACCCCATTTGTCTGCTGTGATCACCTGCAGTCTGCCAGCATATCGACGCCTTTTTTGAGTGCAGATTGCTCACTGTCAGCCGTCTATCATCCGCCATTTGCCTGCCTCTCGCCTGTCCACTGACTGCCTTACTCCTATCCATCACCCAACGCACGAGGTTCACCTCCCGATGGTCCGACAACAGTCAGCAAACTGATTGCCAACCGCCAGTGGAGGACCAGCTGCCTGCTGTTGCCTAGAAGTTCACTATTACAGTAACTGCAGGTTTGATTACACGTGGCTGACGTGATTTTGAGACAACAGCCAGGTCCCATAGGACCCCTGGCCAAAGTGACTGAGCCCTGTCTCCAGGATCCCTCAGTCCGATCGATCACTCCCTGCCTCTGGGACCCTCACATGGACTTATTGCTCCCTGCCTCCAGGACCCCCAGACCAACTGACTGCGCCCTATCACCGGGACCCCAGACCTACTGATTGCACCTGGCCTCCAGGATCCTGCAACCACACCAAACACACCCAACTTCCAGGACCCCTGCCTGACCAACCACACCCCACCTCCACGACCTCCAGCTGACCACATCCACACCCCAAGCTGCAACTCCCCATTTGCCAACACATTTGGAAGCCAGAGTGGCCATCTTGGATAATCCTGGAAGCCGGAGCTCCGATCTTTAGGTGGGGCAAATCCCATCCTGAGATGCCTGCCAGGCTTGAAGCTCATTGTCAGGTACCTCTCATGAATCAGGCTACTGAAAACTGGGAGGTTTCATTACTATATGACTGTTATACTGTAGATTTTCTTTTTTCTCCTTATTGAAAAATTTTAAGTTTTTATTTCTTTACTTTTCTTGATCTCTTTTCCTTTTGTTTACCTGTTCCCTCAGAGTCTCTCTCTCCCTTTTTTGCATGCTAACATCCAATTTCTTTTGATTACACTCTCACCCTTTCTTTTATCTAGAACTTCTGTATATTCTTTTCTTTTCCCATTAACAGCTACATTCTACATCCCTCTGCATCCTCTTTGTCCTCCATTAGAAACTGCAGACCTTATTGCAAATCTATTTGTTTTACTGAAGATAATATTTGAACTCATTCTGTTTATTGTGACAAAATTGTTATTGTCCTCATAGGGGCTATTTGGTCTAGGATTGCATAGTGTCTGAATTGGGCACTGCTAATATTGATCTCCCCTTAAAGAAAGGATTTTGGAAACCTATAGGGCCACTATAAGCCTATAGTGGGAAATCTGCAGTACCCCAGATCTGCACTGCTAGAGGGGAAGATACATGAACAACATGAAAAAACAAGGGAAGAAAATGATCCAAACAAATCTAGATTCTATATTAATAGAATCCAATGACAGTATGTTAGAAGAAATGTCGGAAAAGAACTTCAGATTATACATGATTAAGATGATTCACGAAGCAAAGGATGAGATAAGAGAGCAAATGCAGGCAATGAATGATAATACCAATAAGCTGAAAGAGCAACTGCAGGATGCAAAAGATCATTTCAACAAAGAGGTAGAGATTCTCAAAAAAAAACCAAACGAAAATCCTTGAAATGAAGGAAACAATAAATCAAATAAACTCAATGGAAAGCATCACCAGAAGACTAGACCACTTGGAAGACAGAACCTCAGACAATGAAGACAAAATATTCAGTCCTGAAAATAAAGTTGTCCAAACAGAGAAGATGGTAAGAAATCATGAACAGAATCTCCAAGAACTATAGGACATCATGAAAAGACCAAATTTAAGAATTATTGGAATTGAGGAAGGCACAGAGATACAAACCAAAGGAATGAACAACGTATTCAATGAAATAATATCAGAAAATTTCCCAAACCTGAAGAATGAAATGGAAAAATAAATACAAGAAGCTTACAGAACACCAAATGCACAAAATCACAACAGATCCACACCAAGGCACATTATAATGAAAATGCCTAACATTCAAAATAAAGATAGGATTTTGAAGACCACGAGAGAAAAGCATCAGGTTACATATAGGGGGAGACCAATACAGATAGCAGCAGACTTCTCAACCCAGACTCTAAAAGCTAGAAGGGCCTGGAACAACATATTTCAAGCTCTGAAAGAACATGGTTGCCAACCAAGAATCCTATACCCAGCAAAACTAACCTTCAGATTTGAAGATGAAATCAAATCCTTCCATGATAAACAAAAGTTAAACGAATTTACAAATAGAAAGTCTGTGCTACAAAATGTTCTCAACAAAATATTCCATGAGGAGGAAATGAAAAACAACAAGGTAGGTCATCAAAGGGAGGAACTACCTTAGAGAAAAACCACTCAAAGGAGAAACCAAGCCAAATTGAAAACCAAAAATGAGCCCAAATGACTGGGAATAAAAATCATATCTCAATAATAACCCTGAACGTTAATGGCCTAAACTCATCAATCAAAAGACATAGACTGGCAGAATGGATTAAAAAGAAAGATCCAACAATATGCTGCCTGCAAGAGACTCATCTCATAGAAAAAGACATCCACAGACTAAAGGTGAAAGGATGGGAAAAAACCTACCACACACATGGACTCAGTAAAAAAGTGGGGGTTTCCATCCTTATCTCAGAGAAAGTTGACTTCAAGCCAAAGTTAGTCAGAAGGGATAAAGAAGGACATTTCTTACTGCTTAAGGGGACCACAAATCAGGAAGACATAATGATAGTAAATATTTATGCCCCCCAAACAATGGTGCATCCCTGTACATCAAACAAATCCTTCTCAATTTCAGGAATCACATAGACCACAACACAATTATTCTGGGTGATTTTAATGCACTGCTATCACCACTAGATAGATCTTCCAAACAAAAACCAACCAAAGAAACCATAGAACTCAATAACACAATCAATAACCTAGACTTAATAGACATCTATAGAATATTCCATCCATCAATGAGTGGATTCACTTTCTTCTCAGCAGCACATGGAACCTTCTCAAAAATAGAGCATATGTTTTGCCACAAAGCAGCTCTTAGGAAATGCAAAAAAATAGAGATACTGCCTTGTGTTCTATCAGATCCTAATGGACTGAGAGTTGAAATCAATGACAAAATAAAAAACAGAAATTACTCCAACACCTGGAGACTAAATAATATGCTATTGAATGAAACATGGATAACAGAAAACATCAGGGAGGAGATAAAAATATTCTTAGAGATCAATGGGAATGACGATACAACATATCAAAATCTCTGGGACACTGAAAGCGGTACTAAGAGGAAAATTCATTGCATGGAGCACATTCCAGAAAAGAATGAAAAGTCAACAACTAAATGACCTAACATTCCAGCTCAAAGTCCTAGAAAAAGAAGAACAGAATAACAGCAAAAGTAGTAGAAGACAGGAAATAATTAAAATCAGAGCTGAAATCAATGAAATTGAAACAAAAGAAACAATTCAAAAAATTAACAAAAAGTTGGTTCTTTGAAAAAGTAAACAAAATAGACAAACCCTTATCCACACTAACAAAGAGAAGGAGAGAGAAAACTCAAATTACTAAAATTCATGATGAAAAAGGAAACATCACAACAGACACCACTGAGATACAGAACATAATGAGAAGCTACTTTGAAAATCTCTATTCCAACAAAATAGAAGCTACCAAAGACATTGACAAATTTCTACAGACATATGCTCCTCCCAAACTGAAACAGGAAGACATACACAACTTAAAGATCAATATCAAGCAATGAAATAGAAGAAGCCATTAAAAACTCACCATCCAAGAAAAGCCCAAGACCAGACGGATTCTCAGCTGAGTTCTACAAGACCTTCAAAGAAGAACTCATTCCAATACTTCTCAAAGTATTCCAGGAAATAGAAAAGGAGGGTACCCTACCAAACTCATTCTATGAAGCTAATATCCACCCTCATACCCAAACCAGGAAAAGACACATCAAGGAAAGAAAATTTTAGACCGATATCCTTGATGAATATAGATGCAAAGATCCTTAACAAAATATTGCCAAACCATATCCAAAAACATATTAAAAAAATCATGCACCACGATCAAGTGGGGTTCATCCCTGGAATGCAAGGATGATTTAACATCCGTAAATCAGTAAACATAATCCATCATGTCAATAGACTTAAGGATAAGAATAATATGGTTATTTCAATTCATGCAGAAAAAGTGTTCAACAAAATACAACACCCCTTCATGCTAAAAACACTAGAAAAAACAGGGATAGTAGGAACATTCCTGAACATTGTACAGGCTATTTATGCTAAACCCATGGCTAACATCATTCTTAATGGAGAAAAAACTGAAACCATTCCCTTTAAAAACAGGAACAAGACAGGGATGTCCTCTTTCACCACTTGTATTCAACATTGTCCTTGAAACTCTAGCCAGAGCAATTAGGCAGACTAAAGAAATTAAAGGGATACGAATAGGAAAAGAGGAACTTAAGCTGTCACTATTTGCTGAAGACATGATTCTATATTTAGAGGATCCAAAAAACTCCTCCAGAAAACTTCTAGACTTCATCAATGAATTCAGCAAAATAGCAGGCTATAAAATCAACACCAATAAATCTAAAGCATTTTTATATGCAAGCAATGAAACATCTGAAAGGGAAATGAGGAAAAGAACTCCATTTGCAATAGCCTCAAAAAAAATAAAATACTTGGGAATCAATCTCACAGAAGAGGTGAAAGACCTCTAAAATGAGAACTACAGAACACTAAAGAAAGAAATTAAAGAAAACCTTAGATGATGGAAAGATCTCCCATGTTCTTGGATAGGCAGAACTAATATTGTCAAAATGGTCATACTAACAAAAGTGCTATATAGATTCAATGCAATTCCAATTGAAATCCCAATGATGTAGCTTACAGAAATAGAGCAAGCAATCATGAAATTCATCTGGAAGAATAAGAATCCCAGAATAGCTAAAGCAATCCTTAGCAGGAAGAATGAAACAGGGGGTATCGCAATACCAGATCTTCAACTCTACTACAAAACCATAGTAACAAAAACGGCATGGTATTGACACCAAAACAGACAGGTAGATCAATGATACAGAATAGAGAACACGGACACAAACCCAAATAAATATAATTTTCTCATACTAGACAAAGGTGCCAAAAATATGCAATGGAGAAAAGATAGCCTCTTCAACAAACGGTGATGGGAAAACTGGAAATCCATATGCAACAGAATGAAACTAAACCCCTATCTCTCACCCTGCACAAAAATCAACTCACAATGGATCAAGGACCTTAAAATCAGACCAGAGACCCTGCATCTTATAGAAGAAATAGTAGGTCCAAATCTTCAACGTGTTGGCTTAGGATCAGACTTCCTTAACAGGACTCCCATAGCACAAGAAATAAAAGCAAGAATGAATAACTGGGATAGATTCAAACTAAAAAGCTTTCTCCCAGCAAAGGAAACTCTCAGTAATGTGAAGAAAGAGCCTACAGAGTGGGAGATAATCTTTGCCACTCATACTTCAGATAGAGCACTAATTTCCAGAATATATAAAGAACTCAAAAAACTCTACACCAAGAATTCAAATAACCCAATCAACAAATGGGTTAAGGATATGAACAGACACTTCAGAGAAGAAGATCTACAAGAAATCAACAAACATATGAAAAAATGTTCACCATCTTTAGTAATAAGAAAAATGCAAACCAAAACTACCCTAAGATTCCATCTGACCCCAATTAGAATGGTGATTATCAAGAATACAAGCAACAACAGGTGTTGGCGAGGATGTGGGGAGAAAGGTACACTCATACATTGCTGGTGGGGTTGCAAATTAGTGCAGCCACTCTCGAAAACAGTATGGAGATTCCTCCAAAAGCTTGGAATGGAACCACCATTTGACCCAGCTATCCCACTCCTTGGCCTATACCCAAAGGACTTAAAATCATCATACTACAGAGATACAGCCACATCAATGTTCATTGCTGCTCAATTCACCATAGCCAGATTGTGGAACCAACCTAGATGCCCTTCAGTTGATGAATGGATAAAGAAACTGTGGCATATATATATAATGGAATATTACTCCCCAATGAAGAATGATAAAATTATGGCATTTGCTGGCAAATGGATGAAATTGGAGAATATCATGCTAAGTGAGATAAGCCAATCTCAAAAAACTAAAGGACAAATGATCTCACTAATAAGCGGATGATGGCATATAATGAGGGGTGGGAAGGTTTAGTGTTAGGGTTAGGGTTATGTTTAGGGTTAGGGATAAGGAGGGTGGTAAGAATGGAGGAAGGAAGGACAGTATAGAGGGAAAAGAGGGGTGGATGGGGTGGGGAGAAGGGGGAAAAATAACAGAATGAATCAAACAACATTACCCTATAAATTTATGATTACAAAAATGGTATGCCTTGACTTCATGTACAAATAGAGAAACAACATGTATCCCACTTGTTTATAATAAAAAAAAAAAAGAATAGTGATTATCAAGAATACAAGCAACAATAGATGTTGGAGAGGATGTGGGTAAAAAGGACACTCATACATTGCTGGTGGGGTTGCAAATTAGTTCAGCCACTCTGGAAAGCAGTGTGGAGATTCCTTAGAAAACTTGGAATGGAACCACCATTTGACCCAGCTATCCCACTCCTATGCCTATACCTAAAGGACTTAAAATCAGCATACTACAGAGATACAGCCACATCAGTGTTCATAGCTGCTCAATTCACAATAGCCAGATTGTGGAACCAACCTAGATGCCCTTCAATTAATGAATGGATAAAGAAACTGTGGTATGTATATACAATGGAATATTACTCAGCTATAAAGAATAATAAAATTATGGCATTTACAGGCAAATGGATGAAATTGGAGAATATCATGCTAAGTAAGATAAGCCAATCTCAAAAAAACCAAAGGACGAATGATCTTGCTGATAAGTAGATGGTGACACAAAATGGGAGGTGGGAGGGGGCCAAGAATGGAGGAAGGAGGGACTGTATAGAGGGAAAGGAGGCGTTGGAGGGGTGGGGGGAAGGAAAAAAATAACAGAATGAATCAAACACCATTACCCTATGTAAATGTATGATTATGCAAATGGTATGCTGTTACTCCACGTACAAACAGAAACAACATGTATCCCATTTGTTTACAATAAAAATAAATTAAAAAAAAAGAATGAAGGAGCTTTAGATGGTAGAGGATAATGGGGTGGAAGGGGTGGGGGATAGAAAGATAGTAGAATGAAACAGACAGTATTACCCTATGCATATGTATGATTACATGAATGGTGTGAATCTACATTGTGTGCAACCATAGAAATGAAGAGTTGTAGCCCATTTGTGTACAATGAATCAAAATGCAGTCTGTAAAAATAAAAAAAAAAAAAATTTAATAAAAAAAGGAAAAAAAAGAAATTAAAACAAAACAAAGCAAAAACAAACAAATAAACAAAAAAAGTCTAGAGAGTAAAGGAAAGAGAATGGGGGAATGAAGGGAGGATGGGAGGGAAAATAGGGAAAGAAAAGGGGGAGTGCTATGAACTGCAACTGAATTCCTTGCACATGTGATTTGTCAGGAGGAACCCAAGTACCATGTACAACTATAATGCTCTAATAAAAAGAAAAAAAAGTGGAGGGAACACATGGACTAAAACCCCTTGGGTCCTCAACTTGAATATACCTGGGAAGAACAAAGGGGATGAAGAGGGCTTCATCCCTGGGGACTGTCCATGGACATGCCCATGATGAGAAGGACAGCCTGTGACATCCGGGGTCTGATTGTGCTGGAAGCAACAAGTTGTAATCTCTGGAACTTTGATTTAGACTCTAAAAAGTAAGTTTTAGTGAAAATAGGCTTCACTAGGAAGTAGAATGCTACATTCTTCCATTTTTGTTACTGATTCACTGTACCACACTGAGTAAATCATTCAACTAGGTTCCTGTCCAATCTTATAGGGTTTTGACTCCTATATATCTTTGTACACTTCCCACATCAGACAAGTCACTCGGTACTGTCTTATTCCTACACGTTACAGTTAGGGAAGGCAGGGACTCCACATTGCATACAAAGTGGCAGTAATTGTAAGCAATGAAATTCAGAATAAGAAAAGGATGTCCTAATTCACATTAAAAAATTCTTCTGATATGAAAGCCGAGAAGCAAAGAAAACATTAATTTTAACCACAGAAACAATCCATGACCCATACCTGGGCTTAGATTGGGGACAGTGAGACATATCATTTACAATTTATTCATTCCTTCATTCAACTGTTTTTTTTTTTTTTTTTTTTTTTTTTTTAGCGTCTTCTATGTGTCAGGCTCTCAAGGATACTTTACTGAATGAACCAAAGATTTTGAATCCAGAAGTTATTAGGCTCGAGAGAAGGGAGAAAAAAAATAAATATATAAACATAATGGCTAAATAAATTATTTAGTGTGTTCATAAGTAACAAGTGCTATGGATAAAAGGAAGAAAGGATAATAGGGCAAAGGAAATCATAAGTGCTGGGGTTTATGGGAGGGGTTAGAATGCCATATTCATTATTGAGATTAAGGCAGCGTCTTTGGGAATTGGCATTTGAGCAGAAAATTTTAAGAACAGCAAAGGAATTAATGATGCCTATGTAAGGAAAACAGAAATTCCAAGTAGAGAATACCACTGGGAATAAATCTCTTAAGGTGAGGGTCTATTATTATGTTTAAGGAAATGTAAGGAAACCTTGTAGTTTTAGTGGAGTTAGCAAGGGGAGACTATTAGGAGATGAGTTTAAAGAGATAACTGGTTTCAGGTACAAGAGTAAGTTCATTTATGATTTTGAAAGACTTTTGACTTTCAGTCTGACTGAAGATGGAAGCCATGATAATGATTTTGAGCACAATAATGATATGATCCATCTTGAATGTTAAAACCACTACTCTGGTTGCTGCATTGAGAATAGACTATCAGACAAAGGTAAAACTAATTAGAAGGGTTTGGTAGGATGGATGTAACATATGAAAGAAAGATTCAAGGATCAATAATTATTTTTTTTGCCCTGAGCAATTAGATGGAGTTACCATCAATTAAGATGTGGAAGGTTAGAGGTGAAGCAGTCTTGTATTTATTTTAAGGCATATTGATTTTGAGAAGTCTGCTAGACATTCAAGTGAATATTTAAATGGACAGAGATGCAAATGTATTTTGCATAGGGGCACAACTTTTTTACCATATGGATAATATTTAAATCTATGTGACTGGATAAGATCGCCAAAGACATGTTGTAATTCTGAAGAAAAAACGAGGGACAAACCTGTGGACTTCTGCACCACTAAGAGTTTGGGGAGAAGAATAGAATCAAAAGGGAAAAAAACTAGTGAAGGATGAAAATCAAGGAAGTAGGTGGTATGAAATAGGAGTGAGAAAACTCTACTAAGAAAGTGGGTGAGCTGGTGACAGTGGCCACCGAATACAGCAATGTGCAGATAATATTAAACCTGATGAGAAGAGTTTTGATGTTTGATGAGGACATGATGTAGGGTACAATTTCTATTATGGCTGTGCAGTATCCTGCTGTCTTCCTTTCTTCTTTCTGTGCTAGGAATTGAACCCGGGCCCTTGATCATGCTGAACTATACACCCCCAGCTCTGTATTAGTTCCTTAATCTCTAGAAGACTCCTTACCAACAATGGAAAAGCAGACTTTAAATCTGATTCCCTACACCTCCAAGCGTTTATATCTTCCTGTTAAATTCTCATCCATAAGACCACTGAATGCAAAAGGGTCTTGGAAGTAACTAACTATTTATTTTATCCAAGGACTTCATTTCACTCTCAAGACACCAGCTATTTGAGGTTGGTCTGTTTAAAGAACATTAAATGAAGCTACTACTATCCAGAAAAAAAATATTTTCAAGAAAGAGAAAATATTAAATACAGTGTTCAGAATGATGTCACGAGGTGAAGAGACATTCCTGAAATCATTCAGTCTTCTTTTCTCCTTTCACCTTTTGTTCTAATATTCTTTGCCTCTATTGCCTTTCTCCCATAATTCATTCATGAAACCATGGCGAACTTAATGTTTCTAAATTAGTAGAAGTTTCTTCATGTCACTATTCCTCTGTTTAAAAGCCTTTTGTAGTTCAACGTTTTCTAGAGAATTAAATCCAAATTACTTTGATTCCATAGCCTTGTTCTTCATTATTGCTATCACCAAGTCCAGCTGCCATGATCTCTTAAACTGAAAATTATTCCACTCTTTTGTACACCATATATCCCTGCAAAATCCATTTTTCACACTTTCCACCTTATCATTTACCTATAGCTGTATTTAAGTTTCCTAACAAATAAGCACAGATTCTAGTGGCTTAAAACATTAAATATTTATTTACTTCACAATTCTGTGGGTTAATTGGGCAGTTCTGTGAGGCTCACCTGAGGAGTTCTGCTGCTATGAGGAGGACTCAGCAGGATTCTGGGCTGTGAAAATCAGAAAATCAGCTGGGCTGTTTTGCTGATCTTGCCAGGGCTCTTACATCTGACTGGTAGCCAGGTACATGTGGTGGGTCTCAGTGGAGACTGTTGCTCTGCTCCCTGTTTCCTCATTCAGCAGATTATCCCAGACATTTTCTCCTGGTACCTTTTCTGCTTCAGTCCAGTTTACTACCGTCCTGTTGATCAAAGCAAGCTGTGTGAAGTTCACCTCATGGAAAGGGACTGGCACTAGGGTGTGGATTTAGGGAGATATGAAAATTAGGGTCATGAATGCCATCAATCTACTACAAAGACCTAATTCTTAGCATGTGCTAACATGGTCTTTGGCTCAGAGTCCCTTTTCACAGTTCTTTCCCCCTGGATCCTTTGCTGCACCCATTTAGTTTTGTTGATTCTTTTTCCTCATTAATCACAGATCAGACATCAATTTGTGTGGGAAAACTGATCTCTCAGTCTAGGCCAGAATTCTTCATCATACGCCCCCACCCCCATCATGTCATTGTCACAGAACACCTGACTTGAGTTGAATAATTAATGTGATTATTTGATTATTTTATAAGTTCACACTACACTAGCCCCTTGAAAAATGGGACCTTTGACATCTCTAAAGCAGAAAAATCTAATTTGCACTATTGAGCATGGCACATAATAAATGGTCAATAAACATTTGAAGGATAATGCTACTTCAGCTAATTGAATTTTCCTAATTGTTGTTTCTTCTCCTCTTCTTTTTCCACAAAAATTTTATACATTCTTTCAGATTTTAAATGTATTTTTAATTATGGAAGCTCTCATCTGTTATTCCATGTACTTAATACAGTGACTTTTTTTTTTTTTTTTTCCTTTTGCCTATTCTCTAAGACTTTCTAAGACTTTGTTTTTGAGTCCCTGGTCTCCCAGCAATGAGTCCTTGATTAAATAGCATAGCCAAAGGGGAAAGAAGTAGGAAATTTGTTGTCACCCCTGACACCACAACCTCTGCATGTTATTGTAATCTTTGAAATAGGAGAAATAGTGTGTAAATTGGTGTTATAAATTAGGGATATGCTACCATATATTTCCCAAAGAAGTGTCAGCTATAATCAATAGAACACTAGATTTAGAAATTGGAGATGTGGTGTACATAAGCTGTGGTTCCCAGCATGGGTTACTTTACCTCTTCAGGCTTCAGTTTCACCCACAACATTTAGAGACTCAAAGATGAGGTCTAATATCTTTTCTAGCTTTAAGAAAAATTTCCAAGCAATGCTTTTGCATGCACAAATCACATTCCTCTGTGTTCCTAACTTAAGTGGTTGCATATTTCTCTGATTGAAATTAACTCACTATGTGGCTTAAATGCCTGGCTTCTATACTAAATTGTGATTTCTTTTCTGCATAAGAACAACGTCTTCTTCCTGGTGCTTGGCTCAATTAGGTGCTGAAAATTTTTTTATTATCTCAGTGAAGACTTCCATCCAATTCTCATTTGTGCTTATACATTTCAAGGAACATATTTTCAGAGAACTCCCTTGGGCATAGGCTATAGCCTTAGGTATAAGTTAGACACATTGAAGACTCCAACTGGGAGCTGTTAGCTCTCATTTATTAGTTCTTCCTTGAGCACAATAAAGTTATATTGAATAGGAGTCTTGGTATGCGATTTGAGAAACAAATGCAAATCTAAAAATGCAAAAATATAGAGTATTTTGCACTTGCAAACTTACCTTCTGGAATCATATGCATTGAAGAGAGGGTGATCTTAAAATCAAATTTTATATTCTTCAGTATACACTATAGTGACACAGAAAATGTTAATTTCAGATTGAGAGAGTTTCAATTATTGAATCCATCCACCAATAACTATACTGAAGTAATGTCAAAGAATCCCAAGGGTGTACCAGAGGGAAAAAACAGAGTTTATTGTGGAAAAACTAATGGGCCATTTTCTGTTGCTGCTCCCGCTGGTGTTGCTATGATGGGTAACACCAAGTGAAATATCCTCCTCAAATGTTTAACCACACATTTTCACCCGAGGGAAATAGAATGGGCTTCATCTCTCTTAAACATGTTTGGTTGCTTGAGGATAGTTTCCCTTCTTTTCTGTTTTTCCTATCATTGTTTTTATTTTTAATAAAAATATTTTATAGCATTCATGCAAAAAACAATTCCATTGTATCTTTTTTTCATAAATAACTCATGTTAGGAATTGAGGTAAATGGCTCTCTTGTGACCTCCACCTTGTTATAATCCATAGGTCATTACAATTTTGGCTTGAGGGTGTTAGGTTAATGAATCCAATGCTCCCTGGTAAGACAGCCATGTTCTAGTGGTGCAAGCTGAGTGTGCACTATTTTTTAACTTGTCCGAAGTAATAATAATAATAAAGTGTTTGATGATGGTCAATCTTTGCTGCATGCATGGGAAGCTATGTTGATTTGGAAAACTTTATGGTTTTACATATGTTCTCCATTAGCCATATTTTTATGTTAAGAAAATAAATTCTTCAGGAGACCATCTTAGCCTTGATTATAGCAGGATAATAAAGAGTTAAGAAATATGAAATCTTCTAGACCCTGAAAATAAAATCACAATGAGTGTTATTTTTCTAAACGTATTGCACAATTTTTTGCAGATGTGTGGGGGAAATGCATCACCATGGAAAGCACTGCCATTTGTAATTCTATAGAGAATGGATTAGAACATCAAGCCAGCCTAAGCTTTTTCCATGTCATTCTGTACCTGCTTCATGGACTGTTCCAGATTTTTAAAGGGCAATCAATGAATCTATTTTAACATATGATATTACAAAATCCAGTTTTCACTTTGTAAAAGAAAAAAAATTACTTTTCAAAGATCTGTTTGTTTGTTTGTTTGAGGAAAAGGAAGAATTCATCATTCCTACTTCCAATTTGCTTCATCTTGACAACTCTAATTCCAGTCCTTACCCTGCAGGGTTAGCAGCTGATTAGACTAATACAATACATAAAACCCATAAAAAGTTATTGCTGATTAATTTTTAACCTAGTCTCTAGTGGAGAACTTTGATAATTGTCCCCAATGCATTAGAACTCAAATGTTTGTTCTAGAATATCATTCAAAGTCAAGATTGATGGGTATATTGTTTGTAACTCATTATCCTTAAGAATTTTAATTTGTAGAAATTCTTTCACTTTCAAGTTTTGTTGATTCAGGATGCAGAAGTCATTTTGTTTTGCAATGTTGATGGTACACAGTTCTTTCATGATTGTTTCTGGGTTCAATTCCACAAAGTTTTTACTTATGGTGTATTTCCTTGGCTTAATTCCCTTTTCTGTCTCCATGGATCACAGTGTTTGACAGAACTGCAGAGGAGAGAAAGCCTTACTACCAGATTTTCCACTTGAACTAAAGATTAAGTCAAGTTCAAATTGAAAATTCCTTAATCAAAGTTGTCAGCTTGCATATGGTTGCTAGTTTAATATAGTCAAGTGGATGTATATCAAAGTTTGAAAAGAACCAATTTAGCATTCAGTTACATACCTGGAAAACACATTAGGTCACAGATAATTCTGATTTCTATGAATGTGAAAATAATGTAAATAATAATATGAGGAACTACAATTTATTGAGTGCTAATTATAACACCATTGTGCTGAATGCTTTTATTTCAAGATTTGAAATAGTACAGCTATTTACATTTCATGGTAGTTTGGAGAGATGAAATATCTTTTTACTGATCATACGGCTTCAAGTTTTTTAATGTGGAAATTAACATCAGATCCATTTTCCTTTTCCTTCAAGAACTGTATACCTAACAATCCTGCAATACTGTTCATATAGATTATCACTTTTGAATTCAAGGAGTCTCTAAACTCATAACTGTATGGATCTGTGATGAATTCTCTCTGAGGGTTTCTCTGAATGTAGTCTCTGCCAAGATGGAGGCTCAAATCACTTTGGATTGTGCAATATAACAAGTATTAAGCCCAGGCATTTGTTCTAGTGTTCTCAGTAATGAAATAACTTTGAAATTACTCTTCAGGATTCTCCCTGAGTAAAATACAATAAGAAAGAACTTAAAATCAGTCCTCCATAACCTCTACCTTCTGAACCTCTGGTGGATGCACGCCCTAATTGATCAGATAGCCTTTGTAGTTTGGTCTTCTAACAAAAACAAAAGCTTGTCCCTTTGTTACTGTGTCCTTCTAGTTCTCAGGTCCAAGCAGAGAAGTCTCTATCTAGAACCATCATGGTAGTAAAGTACGCACCATTTGATCCTGACACAATGCTTTCTCCACATTCTAGTGTCTTCTTCACAGTCTCCAAATTCACTTCTACTTATCCACCTGAATAAGTCATATCCAATAAATAGTAGCTGAGACATTTTCAGGGTAAATACAAACAGTACACCTTCAAAAGCATTGTCACTTATTCCTGTACAGACTCTAGCCTGGTGATATATAAGAATTATTCCTAAACTGAGGAATATCATGTAATCTAGGGAGTTTGCAAAATTATCTATTGAATAATGAAAAAAGAAAATTAGGCCCTCTTGTTAAATTTATTTTACCTCAATCTTTAAGGCTATTATTTTAGGGTATGTTTTAGAAAATGAATGGTTTAAAGGTATAGTGGTACATTTATAGTACGTGTAAATAAAAACATAAGTACTGTGCTACTAATATTTGGAGACTCCTGTATATGACATTACAATTAAGCTAAAGTAATTCCATGTGGAGCATATGTGTCCACTTAGGACATTGCAAATCTATAGGTATTGATAACTCAATTATCTAAAGTGACATAAGTCTTCTGATTTTGTATACCAATTTTCAGTTAGGCATTTTAAGAGACCTCAGGCTTTCTTTTGAAATAAGAAACAATACAGAATGAGATATTCTATCTAAATGCCTTTAATTATGAGAAAAAAATAAAGGAGTGAAATAGACTTTTCATACCCTAGACCCATATTTCCTAGCTTCTTAGTGATATAAAGTATCCTAGGGAAAGAGAGAGGCTCATTAAACAGATTTTCTTTTTTACAATAAGACTCCTTAGAGCTCCTAATATGCATTATGAATCTCTAAGATATAGAAAATATTTGCAGCCAAATTTCTTTGACCATGGTGTCATGCTTGGAGAAGCATTTTATGGGATTAGTTTGCAATTGAATGTACTTAGAAAATGTTGCTTATAGTACATAATTGTTTTCGGACCAGCACCCAATCCTCTATTCCTTAAGTTAATGCCATTGCAGTTCAAATTCATTCCACTTTAACCCACTGTATCCCATCAACCTATATATAGGACACACATATAGGGTACCTATAAAGTTGATCAATTTGAGTTTTTATAGGTATTCTATATATAGGATGAATGTTCATTATAGGTTAAGTTAGGTTTTCTCAATAGTCAAGGCATTTTCTTTTCTTTTTCAACTTCATTTCTCTTACATTCATTAAGTGTATCTTAAGTTCTTTCCATTTATCCAGTATTGTGCTAGGTACAAGGAGAAAATTATAAACCTTTATAGTATTCGTTCAAATTGAATTACTGCAGTGGGATAAATAGACATTATACGTGAAATATTTGTAATTGTTTCAAATGAGAAGGTTTAAATAGGTAGGTATTACAGGTATATTGTGCTTAGTTTTTTGGGTTAAGGAAACATTGTAATGTACAGGTAGTGTTTCTGCTGAGATACAAAGCAAAAGGTGGAAGTGAACATTTGAAGAGTGGAGAGAGTTAAATTGTAGAAAAAGAAAAGACATGCAGATTTAACAAAGAGTTGAAAATTGTCACCATTACAAAGGAGAATGCCATGTGGTTGGAACACTGTGAAGAAAGCAATGTGTATGAGGTGCCAGAATCAAATGGGAACTAGATTACACAGTACTTTGAAGGTTACATCAAGGCTTTTGGACATTAATCAAGAGTGATTGAAAATTATGAACAAGTTTTAGATAGAAAGTGGCAAGATCAAAGTTATCTTTGAAATCACTTTGGATGTCGTGTAGTTGACAAATTGGAGGAAGACTGAAAAAAAAAAAAAAAGAGAGAGACATTTCCAAATTCCTCTGGATAAACCCTACAAGGACACCAAGTTACCCCAAACATCTCCAGTAATGCTTAGTATATGATAGAATTCCATAAATTTTTGCTGAATAAAGACATCAAGATATCCATCCAGTTAAGACCCAATTTTAGCAATTCAGGCTATAGATGTTGGTGCTTTGGACTTAGTGTAGAAAGCCCTATATGTTCCCTCCAAAACAGAGAAATCTAATTGCACTGTGATGATAATTGGAAGTAGGACCTTTAAGAGATGATTAGGTCATGACAGTTCCACCCTCATGAAGGGATTAAGAGTAGGAGGGAGCTCTCTTGCACATATATGTTCTCTTCTCTCTCTCTCTCCCATGCTGTCTTACCATGTGATACATTCTGCCATGTTATGATGTAGTTAGAGGCCCTCACCAGTTGCAGTTCCTTAGTATTGGGCTTTCCAGAACCCTAATTTTATTGTTTATAATTGAACTGTCTATAGTACACTGTTGTAGCAGAACATTTATTAAGGCATTCGGAGGAGGAACAGAAATCTGTGCTGGTGAATGTTGAAGGATCACTGGTTTGAAGAAATCTGTTAAGTTTATTCTCAATACACTTCTTGTTATTGTGATTGATTTGATCCCCATTATTTTCTGAAATATGTGTGAGACAGTCTTTTGGTAGAATCAGCTATATACCAGAAATTGACAGGGTACAGATTTTGCAGGTGTGAAGAATTACTAGCAGGAATCAGGAGACCTCATAGGCAGCATTCTACTTTGCCTATGAACTTGAATAGCAGTGTTTAGTCAATTTTCAATTCCTGGTTCATTAAAAATGTGTAGTCACTTCATAATTTCTACTTCACTTGAACTTTGTGTCAAAATTAAAACAAACAACCACTTAACATTAGAGTAATTCATTTATTACTTTATATAGTTTTGAGGAATCATCTAATTATGGTTCCTAATACATATTTATGTTTCTACTAAGTAAAATTTTAAATGATGTTTAAAATAAAAATGAGTAAGTGTCTGCTATGGGTTTTATTGTGTCCTTTTTCCATTCATCTGCTGAAATTCTTACCTTCAGTACCTACAAATGTGATATTATTTGGAAATGGAGTCTTTAAAGAAATAATCAAATTGAATGAGGTCAACAGGGTATGCCCTAATCCAGTACAACTAGTGTCCATACAAAAGAGGAAATTTGAGGATAGACACATACTCAGGGAAAACAAATGTGTGAACATGATTATGACTATCTACAAACCAAAGACAGAGCTCTGAAACAGATCCTTCCCTTGTAGCCCTGAGAAAAAATCAACCCTACTGACACCTTAAATTCAGATTTCAGAACTATGAGTCATGCCATTTCAATCAGCTTGCAGAACTTTGTTAAGGCAGCGTTAGCAAAGGAATGCAAATCTGATAACACCGGCAACTTTGTTAAGATTATAGCTTTTAACTGTTACCTGTGTTCTTTATTCTAGTTGAATCCATCAAATTGAGCAAAAAATACTAACTGAAACTGAAAATACTCTATTGTTTACAAAGATATAAAAAAATACATTTTAAATAGCTTAAAGTTGGAGAATTGTGGAAAGCAGGGGTTGTTGGAATTTGTTTAAAAAAGCTGAAAGAACATTAATTTCATATTGAGAAACTAGTTATTTGCATGGGTTTGAATAAGTATTACTAAGGTCACCTGAGTATTAGCTTGAGATGATGCAAATATCATAGGAATCCACAGCAGTTTGCTTTTCCTACAGGGGTTTACTTCACTTTAGATATGAATGCACCTGCTTCATTTCTTAGAAAGAAATCATTCTTTTCAACAAAACTGAGTCACCACTTTTTTTTTTTATTGTATACAAATGGGATACATGTTGTTTCTCTATTTGTACATGGAGTCAAGGCATACCATTTGTGTAATCATAAATTTACATAGGGCAATGATGTTTGATTCATTTTTTTTCCCTTCCCCCCAACCCCTCCTACCTTCTTTTCCCTCTACACTGTCCTTCTTTCCTTCATTCTTACCACACTCCTTATCCCTAACCCTAAACCTAACCCTAACCCTAACGCTAACCTCTCCCACCCCCCAGTATATGTCCTCATCCACTTATCAGTGAGATCATTCGTCCTTTAGTTTTTTGAGATTGGCTTATCTCACTTAGAATGATATTCTCCAATTTCATCCATTTGCCTGCAAATGCCATAATTTTATCATTCTTCATTGTGGAGTAATATTCTATTGTATAAATATGCCACAATTTCTTTATCCATTCATCAACTGAAGGGCATCTAGGTTGGTTCCACAATCTGGCTATTGTGAACTGAGCAGCTATGAACATTGATGTGGGTGTATCTCTGTAGTATGCTGATTTTAAGTCCTTTGGGTATAGGCCAAGGAGTGGGATAGCTGGGTCAAATGGTGGGTCCATTCCAAGCTTTCTGAGGAATCTCCATACTGCTTTCCAGAGTGGCTGCACTAATTTGCAACCCCACCAGCAATGTATGAGTGTACCTTTTTCCGCACATCCTCGCCAACACCTATTGTTGCTTGTATTCTTGATAATCGCCATTCTAATTGGGGTGAGTTGAAATCTTAGGGTAATTTTGATTTGCATTTCTCTTATTACTAGAGATGTTGAACATTTTTTCATATATCTGTTGATTGCTTGTACATCTTCTTCTGTGAAGTGTCTGTTCATTTCCTTAGCCCATTTGTTGATTGGATTATTTGAATTCTTGGTGTAGAGTTTTTTGAGTTCATTATAGATTCTGGAAATTAGCACTCTATCTGAAGTATGAGTGACAAAGATTATCTCCCACTCTGTAGGCTCTCTTCTTCACATTACTGAGAGTTTCCTTTGCTGAGAGAAAGCTTTTTAGTTTGAATCTATCCCAGTTGTTGATTCTTGCTTTTATTTCTTGTGCTATGGGAGTCCTGTTAAGGAAGTCTGATCCTAAGCCAACAAATTGAAGGCTTGAACCTACTTTTTCTTCTATAAGATGTAGGGTCTCTGGTCTGAATCCAAGGTCCTTGATCCATTTTGAGTTGAGTTTTGTGTAGGGTGAGAGATAGGGGTTTAATTTCATTCTGTTGCATATGGTTTTCCAGTTTTCTCAGCACCATTTGCTGAAGAGGCTATCTTTTCTCCATTGCATATTTTTGGTCCCTTTGTCTAGTATGAGAAAATTGTATTTATTTGGGTTTGTGTCCGTGTCCTCTATTCTGTACCATTGATCTACCTGTCTGTTTTGGTACCAATACCATGCCGTTTTTGTTACTATGGCTTTGTAGTAGAGTTGAAGATCTGGTATTGCGATACCCCCTGTTTCGCTCTTGCTACTGAGGATTGCTTTATCTATTCTAGGTTTTTTATTCTTCCAGATGAATTTCATAATTGCTTGCTCTATTTCTGCAAGGTACATCATTGGGATTTTAATTGGAATTGCATTGAATCTGTATTGCACTTTAGGTAGTATGGCCATTTTGACAATATTAATTCTGCATATCCAGGAACATGGGAGATCTTTCCATCTTCTAAGGTTTTCTTTAATTTCTTTCTTTAGTGTTCTGTAGTTCCCATTGTAGAGGTCTTTCACCTCTTTTGTGAGATTGATTCCCAAGTATTTTATTTTTTTCGATGCTATTGTGAATGGGGTAGTTTTCCTAATTTCTCTTTCTGAATATTCATCACTTATGTATAAAAATGCATTGGATTTATGAGCATTAATCTTGTAATCTCCTACTTTACTGAATTCACTTATGAGTTCTAAAAGTTTTCTGATGGAATTTCCAGGTTCCTCTAAATATATAATCTTGTCATCAGCGAACAGGGATAGTTTGAGTTCTTATTTTCCAATTTGTATCCATTTAATTTCTTTGGTTTGTCTAATTGCTCTGGCTAGAGTCTCAAGGACGATGTTGAATAGAAGTGGTGAAAGAGGGCATCCCTGCCTTGTTCCAGTTTTTAGGGGGAATGCTTTCAGTTTTTCACCATTTAGAATGATACTGGCCATGGGCTTAGTGTCGATGGCCTTCATAATGTTAAGGAATGTTCCCACTACCCCAATTTTTTCTAGTGTTTTGAGCATGAAGGGATGCTGTATTTTATCGAATGCTTTTTCTGCATCTATTGAAATAATCATGTGATTCTTAACTTTAAGTCTGTTGATATGGTGAATGACATTTATTGATTTCCTGATGTTGAACCAACCTTGCATCCCTGGGATAAAACCCACTTGATCGTGGTGCACTGTCTTTTTAATATATTTTTGTATGCTATTTGCTAAAATTTTGTTGAGAATTTTTGTGTTGATGTTCATTAAGGATATTGGTCTGAAATTTTCTTTCCTCGATGTGTCTCTGTCTGGTTTAGGTATCAGGGTGATATTGCTTCATAGAATGAGTCTGGGAGGGTTCCCTCCTCTTCTATTTCATGGAATAGTTTGAGGAGTATTGGAATGAGCTCTTCTTTAAAGGTTTTGTAGAACTCGGCTGAGAACCCATCTGGTCCCGGACTTTTCTTTGTTGGTAGGCTTTTGATGACCTCTTCTATTTCATTGCTTGAAATTGATTTATTTAAGTTATGTATGTCCTCCTCGTTCAGTTTAGGTAATTCATATGTCTCTAGAAATTTGTTGATGTCTTTGAGGTTTTCTGTTTTGTTGGAGTATAGATTTTCAAAATAGCTCCTAATTATGTTTTGTATTTCACTCGTGTCTGTTGTGATATTTCCTCTTTCATTCCGAATTTTAGTAATTTGAGTTTTCTCCCTCTTTCTCTTTGTTAGTGTGACTAAGGGTTTATCAATTTTGTATATTTTTTCAACGAACCAACTATTTATTTTGTTAATTTTTCCGATTGTTTCTTTGGTTTCAATTTTGTTGATTTCGGCTCTGATTTTAACTATTTCCTGTCTTCTACTACTTTTGGTGATGGTCTGCTCTTCTTTTTCTAGGGCTTTGAACTGTAGTGTTAAGTCATTTATTTGTTGATTTCTACTTCCTTTGTTGAATGAGCCCCATGAAATAAATCTTCCTCTAAGTACTGCTTTCATAGTGTCCCAGAGATTTTGATATGATGTGTCTTTGTTCTCGTTTACTTCTAAGAATTTTTTTATTTCCCTCCTGATGTCTTCTCTTATCCAATCATCATATAATAGTGTATTATTTAATCTCCAGGTATTGGAGAAGTTTCTGTTTTTTATTCTGTCATTTATTTCTGATTTCAATCCATTATGATCTGATAGAATACAAGGTAGTATCTCTATCTTCTTGTATTTGCTAACAGTAACTTTGTGGCATAAAATATGGTCTATTTTAGAGAAGGATCCATGCGCTGCTGAGAAGAAAGTGTATTCGTTCTTTGTTGGATGGTATATTCTATATATGTAGGTTAAGTTTCAATTGTTGATTGTGTTATTGAGATCTATGGTTTCTTTGTTCAATTTTTGTTTGGAAGATCTATCCAGTGGTGAGAGAGGTGTGCTAAAATTGCCTACTATTATTTTGTTGTGGTCTATTTGATTTCTGGAATTGAGAAGGATTTGTTTGACGTACGTGGATGAGCCAATGTTCGGGGCATAGATATTTATGATTGTTATGTCTTCCTGATTTAAGCTTCCCTTAAGCATTATGTAATGTTCTTCTCTATCCCTTCTGACTAGTTTTGGCTTGAAGTCCACATTATCTGAAATGAAGATGGATACTCCAGCTTTTTTGCTGTGTCCATGTGCATGGTATATTTTTCCCCATCCTTTCACCTTTGGTCTATGGGTATCTCTTTCTATGAGATGATTCTCTTGCAGGCAGCATATTGTTGGATTTTTCTTTTTATTCCAATCTGCCAGTCTATGTCTTTTGATTGATGAGTTCAGGCCATTAACATTCAGGGTTATTATTGTGATATGATTTGTATTCCCAGTCATTTGACACTTTTTTGTTTTTTGACATGATTTGGCTTCTCCTTTATTTATCTATTCCTTTAGGCTACTTCCTCCCATTGCTGATTTGCATCGTTGTTTTTCATCTCTTCCTCATGGAATATTTTGCTGAGAATGTTCTGTAATGATGGCTTTGTTTTTGTAAATTCCTTTAGCTTTTCTTTATCATGGAAGGATCTTATTTCGTCGTCAAATCTGAAAGTAAGTTTTGCTGTGTATAAGATTCTTGGTTGGCATCCATTTTCTTTCAGGGCTTGGTAAATGTTGTTCCAGGTCCTTCTGGCTTTTAGGATCTGGATTGAAAAATCTGCTGATATTCTTATTGGTTTCCCCCTGATTGTAATTTGATTCTTTTCTCTCACAATCTTTAAAATTCTGCCTTTATTTTGTATATGTTAGGTATTTTCATAATAATGTTTCTTGGTGTGGGTCTGTTGTAATTTTGTATATTTGGAGTCCTATAAGCCTCTTGTACTTGGTTTTCCATTTCATTCTTCAGATTTGGGAAATTTTCTGATATTATTTCATTGAATAGATTGTTCATTCCTTTGGTTTGTTTCTCTAAGCCTTCCTCAATCCCAATAATTCTTAAATTTGGCCTTTTCATGATATCCCATAATTCTTATAGATTCTCTTCATGATTTCTTACCATCTTCTCTGTTTGGTCAACTTTGTTTTCAAGATTAAATATTTTGTCTTCAATGTCTGAGGTTCTGTCTTCCAGGTGTTCTATCCTATTGGTTATGCTATCTATGGAGTTTTTAACTTGGTTTATTGTTTCCTTCATTTCAAGGATTTCTGTTTTTTTTTTTTTTTTTTTTTTTTTCAGTATCTCTAACTCTCTATTGAAATGATCTCTTGCTTCCCGTATTTGGTCTTTTAACCGTTGATTGGTGCGATCATTTAATGCCTGCATTTGCTCTTTCATCTCCTCCTTCAATGCCTGCATTTGCTCTTTCATCTCCTCGTTTGCTTCCCTGATTGTTTTAATTATGTACATTCTGAAATCCCTTTCTGACATTTCTTCTGCTGTGCTGTCATTGGGTTTTATTGATATAGTATCTAGGTTTGTTTGGGACATTTTCTTCCCTTGTTTTCTCATATTGGTCAGATATCAGTGGGACCCTGAGATATTGCAGATATCCTCTATTGGCTTATAGTTCCCTGTAGATTTCCAGTGTATTACCTCCTAGCCTTCAGTAGTCTGATGTCTTGGAGGAACTTGATAATGCAGTGCTTCCGAAGAAAGCTGCCCCTAGCCCCCTACTGGTTCTAGGGCTTGGAGCTGGCTCTGTGAGGAAAGGCTCTCACTGGGGGGCCTGCACCGCACAGCTGGCCGTGTTGGAGGAGCCCACCGCCCAAGTGTGCAAGGCTACCTGGGGAAGACTCTAGCTGCCCTGCCCTGCTCTGATAAGCTGCCCCTATCCGTGCCTGCCACCCAGGCCAAGCTTCTTCTGGTGGGGGAGACTCACTCCATGGCTCTATTTTAGTTCGAGACTCTCAATGCCTCCCCTTCTTGAATCCTGGGTTCTGGAGTGATAGGAGATGCACTTACCCTCTAGTCCGCCATCTTGGATCACCCCGTGGAAAGAGCCTGTGGCCGGAGGGGGCAGGGCCGCCTGGAGAAGTCTCTGGCTGTCCTGCCCTGATCCAAGAGGCTGCTTGCGGGTCGAAGCTCTCCGTTGGCTCAGGGACTTGTGGCTGGCTCTGTGTAGAAAGGCTCTCACTTGGCGGTCTGCTCCAAGAAGCTAGCCTTGAAAGGCGCCTCCCGCTGGAAGGGGCCGGGCTGCTTGGGGAAGTCCCTGGCTGCCCTATCCTGGTCCCTGAAGCTGCTTGCGGGCTGGAGCATGCCGCGCTGGCTCCAGGACTTGGAGCTGGTTCTGATGAGAAAGGCTCTCACTGGGGGGCCTGCTCGGAGATGCTGGAGAAGCTGGCCGTGTGGGAGGGGCCCACCACCGGAGTGCGCAGGGCTGCCTGGGGAAGACTCTAGCTGCCCTGCCCTGCTCCGATAAGCCACCTCTATCCAGGTTTGCTGCCCATGCGGAGCTTCACCCGGTGGGTGAGTCTCACCCGTGGCTCTATTTTAGTCCGAGTCTCTCAATGCCTCCCCTTCTTGAGTCCTGGGTTCTGGAGCCACTGGAGATACAGTCACCCTCTAGTCCACCATCTTGGATCGCCCTGAGTCATCACTTTTAAGTGTAGAAGTGCTGACATAATTATTGGCAATTATTGGGCTGCAATAAGGAAAATAAGAATTTGTCTTTCTTGAAAATATTTTTCCTTTAGAATTAAATGACACAAAAATGAAATAATATCAATACACAAGGATTTAAGACTATTTAATATCTCACTTGCTTTCAGACATTATACTTTAATTTTAAAATCATTGTCAACACAGAACTATAGAAATTTCCTCCCAAGGTTAGAATTCTTCAGTTTTTGAAATAGTAACATATTAGTCTCTATTTATTATTTTTGGGAAATAGAACTCAGATAAAAATGTGTTATAAGTATTTATAGATTTCTAGATTGCCCAGAATAACAGTGCATTTCATGAAGATTTGAAGATGTAATTCTTGTTTTAATAGATGGGAATTGGTCTTGTTGTGTTGTTTGTTGGTTGGTTTTATGGTGCTTGGTGCTTGGAATGAATCGAGGGCCTCACACATGCTGGTACGCTCTGCCACTGAGCATACCTCCAACCAAGGTAATGCTTCAAGGAATAATTTGAAACTAAGTTAAAGTGAAAAGGGTGTGCATGCCTACGTGCATGTGCACATGATAAAGAAACAGTATGAGCCAAAGAGCCAACACACTGTGAGGACACTTTAAGTGATGGTCAGTAGACATGTCTGATTAGGACATAGATTTGATGTTGATGAGACTTGAGTTACATTAGACTGGTTGCGGTAGGAGAGATTGTTGCAGGTTTCAAAAGTCAGGAGTGAAGGTGTGCCTGAGAAAGACATAATAGGAGTCCCAGAAGGACTAGAGACTGGCAGCTTGGCCTTCCATCCTCGCTCCACTAGGATTGCCTGTTGATTGCACTCCATGCTTTTATTCTGCTTTAATTTCATCACATATATTGCTCCATCAGACATTGTTATAAAACCATTTGCTTAAGTTGTTTTATTAAAGTGTTTCATGTGTATATGGGGTTACATATTCTTCAGTAAATATGAAGGTAACCAGAAGGCAGAAAGGTTTGATTTTGGTGCAAAAAGAAAAAACATAGTTGCTGAAATGTTTTTAATTGATTTTGTGCTATAAAGTATAAAAAAGTTACCCAGGACCACTAGAACTAAATACAGGAAAACTTGGAGTCAGAAAACCTAGGGAGCAGACTGTTGCCATGTCTTTTACCTCGTCTTCTCTTTTCCTTCCTCTTTAGCATCAGTGTGATCGTAATTCCAGTTTATAGATGCGATTATGCACTATTTTGCTTAAGTTCTGGTAATCCTCCCAACCTTCAGAATTAAGTTGGAATTTCTGAGCAATTTATTCAAGAATCATAATAAGTCAGGTTCCATATATAATTTTTTTTTAGTCTCATTTTCCAACATTTCCTCCAAACTTTGACGAGTTTCATAAACCCTGCCTTGAGGCATATCAAAATTCCGCCATTCTTTTAAATATTATAAACATTTATATACTGAGTAACTTATAAACATTTATAGCCTGAAATATCATTTTGCCCCAGATGATACTCAGCCTACCCTTCAAGACTCATCTCAAACGTTGCCTATTCCATGAAGACTTTCCTAATGTTGACTTGCCTCAGACTTCTCTGGTGTCCCTCTTTTTTCCTTCCATAACTACTTATGCACCTTGTACTTAGAGCATGAAATTTATCCTAATCTTATTTCAATTTTGGGTTCATAATCCTACTTCTTGGGTTATATGAGGAGGTTCTCAAAGGTCAATTTACTTTGTTTCTATAGTACCTGCAATGTAGTGGCAGATGTAAGGAATTAATAAGTGGCTGATATGATGTATAGAATTTCAAGATCAAGTGGAAGGAAAGTAAGTATACTCACAACACTGGGGAAACTTAGATTTTGAGTTTTTCTTAAGTGACATTAAAAAGTATTTTAAAATATTTAAAGTGAAAAATGGTATTGCTCTATAGAGAAGGAAGTTTATTATTAAATGGACTTGGTGTAGGATAGACAGTAATTTATTAAACTGCACATATCAAAAGGTTATTTGAGAGAAAATATTCTAGTATAAGTGGAAATGCAAAGGTACCTCTGTGCTACAGTGATACACCTATTAGACAGGCATATTTTTGGACATGATAACTAAAATTCAGAGCCTAAGAACAGATATTGAGTGAAACAAACACCTGATCAGATTCTGGATTTTGCACATGAGAGGAACAGTGAGGACACTGGATCAGGAAGTTGTGACCAGAAGAGTCATTGAACAGGTGGGAGAATTAGGGTGACATGGAAGAGAGAACTAGGACAAGAACATATCCAGGAGTCAACAGTATTGAGCCCCAGAGAGATCAAGGGAAATGAATCTGAGACATCATCAGAAGGGTATTGTTGCTAATTTGAGAGAGAGAGAGATTTCAGCAGTTTGGTATAGAGGATGAGAATATCAGATAACAAAGGGAGTTTCTATGCAGGAACTGAAATTGTCATAAGTGGGCTTCAGTCACAACTAGTTTTTAAAAACGGGAAACAAATGTGGATATGTGAGTATCCTAATCTGCAGGGCTTCTTTTTCATTTTCTTTCGGTACACTGCCACTGAATTCTAAAAATTGAGCTTGCAATTCCAAGTTCAGTTATGGGGAAAAATAATCTGAAGTTTGGAAACTCTCAAAATGAAATTTTCACTCACTCATCAGTCACATCTGAAGATTTCAGAGTCAAGAATTCCCTTGATAAACTTTGCTCTTCTTGAGGGTAGTTCTACCCACAGGCATGTTTTCCTATTTAAAATCTCTAAAAGAGTTAGATTTTGTGGGTGAGTTCTGCAGAAGTGTCAAGAGCAGCATTTTCCAAACTATGTTCCGTGGAACACTGTTGCCATAGACTATTAGTAGGAATTATGTGTGGGGAAAAGTTACCCTAGTCTACTGTGTTTTTTAAATGCAAATTAAAACAATCTCTAAGACTTACTTAGGACTGCTCAGAACCTCTATTATGAGCACTGTGAATGTCAGAGCAATACTGAGAGTTGCAGATCTTTCCCAAGCATTTTTGACCAAATCATTTTATCAGGAAACTCACTTTGGGGCATTTAAACCTGGATGTATTTTTTTTTTTTTTGGGTGCTGGGGATCGAACCCACGGCCTTGTGCTTGCAAGGCAAGCACTCTACCAACTGAGCTATCTCCCCAGCCCCCAACCTGGATGTATTTTATCCAGTATTTTTCAACTGTCTTTTTCTCAGGCTAAATGTTACATTATACTTATACAACATAGTGCAGGAGTCACTCAGTAATAAGAACGTATACACGAAAGTGATACCGCCGTTTACCGGTGACGAGTTCTGCTTCTTCTAATGTTGAAGATTAAGCACTAGAGAAGCACGCCAAGGCAAGCATATTAAGCAGGTTTTATTTAAAGGTAATAATACAGACTTCTCCCGGCAGGGAGAAGGGGGCCATGGCTGATGTTCTAAAGTCTCAAGAAGTGAGCACACCCTGCATCTTTTATAGGTTAAAAGTCTCTTTTGTTCTCCAGTTCTTTCCCCCCTTATCTCTCCTTCCTGCCTTCGTGACTAGGCCTGGTTTTGCATTAAGTGAGAAGCCATGGGCAGGGGGAGGGTCAAGGTGATTCAGGCAGATAAGGGCCCAGGGGGCATTAATTAGCAGCTCCTTGTTTGCAGCCCTTGATAAAGGCAGGTAAATTTGGTAATCAATGGGCTCCGGAGATCTTTGACATTCCATTCTTCCAGGGGCAGTCTCCAACTTCCAAAGGCAGATGGCTTCATGGCTTCATTTCCTCGAATTGACCCGATTTCCTATTTCTACACTAACTACCTGTCCTTAATTCTGGCTTCAAAAGAACAGCAAGACTTTCTATTTTCTCCCTTCCTTCCTTCCTTCCTTCCTTCCTTCCTTCCTTCCTTCCTTCCTAACTGCTTTCCTTTCCTTTCTCCTTTCTTCTATGTTCCCTCTTAACTAGGAGATTGTTTCAGTGGACATGTTTGCTTTCTTTTAAAATAAAAAAATAAAAAAATACTAGTGAATTGAATTTCAATTAACAATAAGTGGAAATTTTTTTTTCCATATCCTTGAGAAAATTCATTAAGAACCTTTGGGACAGGGATGTCTAAGTTCTCTCATTTCCAGTTTGTAAGCTCTAGTAATCTAAGACTATATATTTCTTTGAAAATAGTAGGGTTTGAGGTGGTGGCATGCATTGAATTCTCTAGTTAAACAGGGATACTGAATATGCTTTTACCTTTTATGCTAAGTGTTGCTTGTGTGATTTTTCTTACAGTTATTTAATAGAAAAAGACTGTAGTGGATGCTTGAGGAGGGCATGTGTCCTTTGCAAAGAAATGGGAGAAGGATTCTGTGCTGCATCACCACCACCCACCTTCATTTATGTTTGGGAGAAAGCCCTTACAAATGTTTCCAATTTTTATTCTGCATTTGTTTCATGCCAGTACTTCCCAGGAATGTTCTTATCTCATCTGCCATGATTTTCTGTCCCCCCACATTGCTCTTCTGCCTTTCACTGCAGTTGTTCGATTAGCCCGCCTCACTCTGGCTCGCCTCTGGGTACGTGTTCCACCTTGCACTCCTCACCCCCTGACCCCACCTTTGTAGCAGTTTCCTCAGTGCCTAGAGGTGGTCTTCTTGTTCCTTATTGAACTCATTTATGTTTCCCACTTTTGATTTATAATTTTTATTTGCCTCGCAGTAAGGACAGGGACATGTTTGGCCTCCCTATGTTTATTAGAGTCACTACAAAGAAACATTGACATTGTGTGTTTGAATGGTTCACATTGTTTTTATAAAGTCATTCCTTTTGTGAAACCTGCCTTTTCAAACTGTGAGGCAAATAGACCATTTGGAATTCTGCATTCTTGTGGTCTGAAATGCTTATTGACCTGCTAGCAGGAGTGAGAATGGTGGGCAGAGCTGGGAGGTAACCTTAAACATGGCTCATGCATCACCTTACCAAGAATCCCTGACAGGGCATAAACCCTGTGTCCCTTCCCTGTCTCTATTGTCTTCCCCCAAACAACACCCACTTCCATCAACGCACAACTGCTTCACATGGAGTTGTTTAGACTAAAGTCACAGGATGACTGAAAATGCCTATTCCACAAGCATAAAATACTCTTAGTGATTGAGATATAAAAGAGTCAGTTTTAAGTGTTTCATTAAAATCACTGCAAATACTATGCATAACAATTTACAAAGAACTCATGAAGCTGCTTGTCTAATAAATGAGGTTCATCTATAGTAAATGGCTTGGTGCAACCAAAGTGGCTCTAATCAAATTGGGGACAGATGAGTTCTGTAGATGTAGCTTATTTCATTAATTTACTACTGTTTAGGGTTCGTAGTCAATGGCCAATTGATATTATTTGTGACAACACTAAATAAAATAAGTAAAGGAGAATAAGTTGGGTGATGTATTGCAGAGAT
The DNA here is from genome assembly GCF_902686445.1 of Sciurus carolinensis. Classification (NCBI taxonomy): domain Eukaryota; kingdom Metazoa; phylum Chordata; class Mammalia; order Rodentia; family Sciuridae; genus Sciurus; species Sciurus carolinensis. Next base: position 139,677,608 of record NC_062213.1, on the reverse strand, counting down.
AAATCACACCCCGGCATGTGGGGAGATGAAACCCTCCAGCAGAAGCACTTAGCACACTTCATTTGATTCTCATTCGTCAGCCTCAGTGCCGGTGGCTCGAAAAGAATGCAAAGGTAAATGAACACCAAAATATGATTTGCAGCACTGGAAAACAGTCCTACCCAAATAAATCAAGGTTCCACTTCATTTCAGGCACTGGTTTATTCATAATACGGGGCTTTTACAAGTCCGGCCATTGTAAACAAACCCCAACAAACATACACCTGCATTAAGCCATAGGCATGATACTGTGTGTGCTTAGGGAACTAAAGAGGTTTAAAAATAACTGCAGCTATTCCGTGGATTGAAAAAGGAAACGAGCAGCACACTTTAAAAGACCTTGCTGGTTTGAGCAATAATGTTTTTGCAATGGACATTATTAGGGCAAAAAAAACCACATCCACTTTCAGAACACATAGATTTAAAATGTTTAACCAGACTGTATACATAGCCTTGTTTAAACTCTTGGGAAGACCACCATGAGAATCCATTCTATGTCTAAAATGTCTAGAATTAAACTAAGTTAAAGATAAAAGAGAAAACAGAAATGAGAGAGACAGAAAGAGAGAGAGGAGTCTAATAAATGCAATCTCCTATAAAATTGTTTAATTGCCCAGCTACTTGGAGACTGAGGTGGGAGGATCACTTGAGTCCAGGAATTCAAGACCAGCCTGGGCAACATGGTGAGACCCTGACTCCAAAGCCAACAAACAACGCAATTCCAAAAATCAAACAAACAAAAAAATGGTTTAATTTAATTTTCATATTAGGCTTAATAGATTACCATCTTGCTATTGGAGAACTTTTCATCTGATATAAACTAAAGATAATAAAAAACCGAAGTGTTTCTATCACAAACATCTTTCTTTAGCTAGATACAGATGGTCATATCTTATAAACATAATTCTATGTTGATTTCTTTTTATTAATAATGGACTTTAAAGAAGAAAATAATTGAAAACAAATGAAAACTTAAAATTGTGGAATTTTAGGATTGAAATTTACTTGCTTAGAAATCATTCAGATGTTCAATTTCCAAATTTTACACACAAAAAGAAATCTTTGTAGGTGAAAAAAATGAGTTAGCCAAGGTCACACCATGGGTTAACAGCAGAATCTGACTCCAGGCTTCACATCTGATGAATTGTTAGTTCACTCAGTTCAAGGACTTCAAATTCTTAGGAAAGTTCAAGAACATATGTGTTGAAATCTACAGGTTTACTGTAATATGTAACAAAAGAGATAAATGTCTCACCTTCTTAGAAATACTGAGTGTGCATGGAGCTGCCACACGTGTATTTCATGAACTTCTTACATGTACGTAGGTATCATGGGTTTTTAAAAAAAATTAGCTTCTCTGCTTTTCTTATAACTTATAGCAATGTTTTATTTGGCTTTATTATATTCAAACACTGGTTTCAAGAAGTATTTAGTGTGGTTTCCAAAGGGAAGTGGCCTCCCTGATATTATTTTAAGCATTGTTGCACCAAAATGTCTTTTGTTTCCCTCCTTCTTAATTGTGTCCTGAGAAAGACACACTGAATTGATTGGTTGTCTACTTAGTGCCAAGCCTTCAAAGGTTATGCATGGACTGTGTTTCCTCTAACAAGCTGCAAAGCAACTGCCTTGAGAAGCATTGAAAGCCAAGTTGCAAAGTGTTTTAAATCTTTCCTGGAGATAATGTAACTTTTTCTCCCAGTATTTGTACTGCAGATACTGCTTATATTATTGAAAGTTAATATTTCATCCCTAGTTGCAGAGGTATTACAAATTACCAAACCCATGCAACCATGCTGCCTGAAGTTAAGATTATACATTGCCGAGGTTTAAATAGGTGTTTGCCTAAGAGCGGCGTTCTCCATAGAAAACAAGTTTTCAGAAGGAAAGCAGAAACAGTTGGGTTTTCATTCTATTACCATTGAAATTGCACTTCTTTTCGTTAATGATTGAATAAATCAGAATTTCAGTGGTGTATTCTCAGCATTTTCTTCTATTTATTCCATCTGTTATGGGAAAGCACCAACATCTTGAGAAATAACCCACTTTATAGTCAAAAAGTATAGTCTGCAAATTTAAGCTGTTTATTGTGGGATAAAAATAACCATAAAACAAACAAGCTCTCCTTGAATAGTTGTGCCCCTGGTTGGAGAGCTCTTCCATACCCTTGAAGGGGTTTGGCTATAAAACACCCTGAAAAACAATTTCTCACAGTCCCAGCTCATATGTAGGAAGCTGTTTCTTTCATTCTGATTAGCTTGACTACAGGTTTGCCTGGGGATTAAATAAACTAGCTCACTTCCAAAACCCTTTCCAGGGGGAAAAGTTCTCCTGCCTTTTGTCATTTTAGTACTAACCCTTCACACCCAGGCAAGGTGGCTGGGGCTGGATGGGGTGTGCGTGGGGTACCCAGTGGAAGCAGGAAGGTTTACTTAGCTGGAACTGAGTTAAAAAAAAAAAAAAAAATGAAGGCTTCCTGTGGCACTGCTGGGAAATAAGATTCTATTCCACCTCTCCTGATTCATGTTTTCCCTACCTGTTACAAGTCATTTATTTTTATGACACCTTTAACAAAAGTGACCTATAGGAAGGGTTTTTATCTGGGCTGTGGTGAACTAAGGAAAGAAAGGAACTTGGAATTATAGTACATTAGGTAACCATCAAGGAAATAAAAGAAATACTTTTACAAGGAGAGATAAGTTCTTGCAAAACAACTTTTTAAGCAAAATAATACAATAATAACATCAGAGGAAAAAAATCTAGTTGAACACTCTCTCCAAGTATAATTGACTCAACAAATATACATTCAACCCCAAGCAACATGCAAGCTTTGCTTCTTTGTCTTTTCAGCATTCAAATAACTGCCGTTGCTATAAATACCTGTAGGTCAAAGCTTACATTTTAGTAATAATATATTCCATCGACCCAGGTTAAATATTCTCCCCAAATTTACAATCTTTAAGCATGTTAGTATCTTGAAAGACAGAGAGGCTGGCATAACAAATTCTTTCTTTTCTTGTATTTATCTGATGCTAAAGCTTGAGGGGAATTTCTAGTTTTCCTTCTAAACATGCTTGTAGATTATTTCCTTGTTTGGCAAGGGAATGGAATTTACCATCACTTGGGAAAATTCTGAAGTCAAGCTGTGAAATTGAACAAAATTTTCATCAGCAAAAATTGAGTTTGAAAAACATGTGTTTCCCCTTTGGTAACAGGAGGATGAGAGGTAGATAGGAAGCTGGATTGGAGAGTTTAAGCCTTCATTATTCTTTCCTATGTAACTGTTCAGGAGAAAGGAAAAGAATGGAGAGAATGCCAGCTGCAGCGCCCAAAGCCAAATCTTTATGAGAATGAGTGATAGAACTCGGAGCAGCAAACCAGGTGTCTATCCCTTGATCTTAACGCACAACATTTGTATACACAACTGCAAAGGAAATACAAGTCAAGAAAGGATAGATTATTGGGAAACATGGAGAAAGAGAGTAAAAAGGAATCTCAAGAGGTTGCAGAGCCTCGTGGAGGGCTCACACAGGCACAAGAAACAATAAATCCAAGGTTATACTTTTATAATGAAAGTAGTGTAATTTGCTGCTTCCTAAAGTCACCTGAGCTCAACTCAAAGGATACATTTTGGGGGATAACAATATTCTAAGTTTTTATAGCACTTGATATCTTGTTGATCTGATCTTATCCACACACATCTGTAAGGTAGGTTATAATTACTCAAGAAAAACTTAATGCCAGAGAGGTTGACTCAGTTTCCCAAGGTCCAGAATTAGGCAGTGTATTCCTATAATTATTTTACATCACTGATTCTAGCAGATTTACAGGAAAAAGTAAAATTTCACAGCTTTATCATTCTATGAATAAATGTAAAAGAGTTATCTAGCTTGCAGTGGAGGAAATATCTTTTTGTAAGAATCAATATTAAGAACCTCAGCTAATGCATAGAAAATAAGGACAAGTGCTTTCCAGAAATCACAGCCTTAGGGTCAGTTCAGTCTGTCCCAGTTATATAAACATAGAGTAACTTTCATATCTCACTGCTCAAACATATTGTTCATGACTACCCTTTTACTCCTGGGTGCCAACATTACTCTATAGATCTTACTCCTGTGAGAGAGAAAATCAACAATATCACCATCATTACCACAAAAAAGCATTTAGTGAGGCCTCAATCTGTGTACCTATTGTTTTGCTAAGTGGGCTACCAGACGTGGTTCTTGTCCACTGGGATCTTAGGAGACAAAGGAAAGCAACTGAAAGGACATACAGACAACTAAACAAGCAATGAGACTTGCACACAGGCACATATGTGCTAACTCCTATTTGCATATGGAAATGTTGACTTTGTAGATTCAAGCTAATGATGTTTTGCTTTTGTCAATCCATTATGTGTTGTCAGCTATTAAAATCTGGCCCCAAGTGGTATCTCAGTGCAGTGACTTGCCTGATCCTGTTGTTCTGTTGTGTAGGTTAAGATCTCAGTGCTTCATTTGAGCTTGGGGGAATTCTTAGCTTATGAAGACCATGCATTCAGGGTCACTGATGTTTCAAGAAATAGCTTAGCCAAACATCATTTTTTTCTTAAATTTTTAAAAAAGTTTAGTTAAAGAATTAGTAAACAAAATCAATTGCTGTTCCTTCTCATAAGGAAGAGCTTAAAGAAACTTTGTGAATTGAAATTATAGTTTGAAACAATTCCTACTTTTAAGACTGATAGAAGACTCGAGACAAAATATTCCTTCCCTAGTTTTTTGGTGTTCGGTACAGTGGAAAGATATATTCCCACTGTGTTAATCTTCAGATGTGTTAATGTTTCATGGCATCATTTGATGCATAAATATAGGTGAAAATGAGAAAATAGAAGATTCTCAGTCATTACTTTGTATAGTAGCTAATAAATTTTTGTTCCTGCAATACTTATACAAGACCATGGACGAGGTGTTATACATACACCATCTCATTTAACATTCACAATCGATTCATGGGATAGAAAATATTTTGTCAAACAGCACACCCCTTCATACTAATGAGAAACTTCCAATTGGGTATGCTCACCTAGGCCACACAATGAATAAGAATTAGAAACACATTTAAATCAAAATTTGTTTGACCTCAATGTCTATTTCATCTCTACCTCCCCATTCACTCTATGGAATAATTCTAAAAGGATTCTTCTTTAAACTTTCATTAAAGATATCTTATTTCTCTTGTCTTTAATGTCCTTTCCTCTTCCCCTGGAAGAGACATTGAGTAGTAGGCACTGTCAGGGCAGAGTATGTCATAAACCTTTTCTTCATCCTTCAGGTTGGCTCAGCCTCAGCTCTTCCTTCAGTCTCTGCTGCATCCTCAAGTCTAGCAAAGGTCCTCACTGGGCATACAGCAGGTGAACCTCAGTGTCCTCCTCAGGCCTCACAAGGCCTCCCTGACACTGTAGTGTGGTACCCCTCTTCAGGTCATGGATGCAAGTAGACAATGAGAGAGCAGGAGCCTGTTATCTTCCAGGCGAACAGTACTGAGACACATTCATCAATATCCTTAGCAGTCTGGCAGAATGGAAATCACTTGCTTATGGCGGTGGCTGATGCAATAGTTTTTCCTCTGGATTTCCCTCCTACTCTGTTGGATCTCAGTGTCTCTCACTCCTGTTCCTTGTGTTCATGTTCCCAGTAAGTAATCTGCATGCAGGTGCTTCTCCCGCATTCTGCATTCAGGGTTCTTGAAGCCAAGAAACAGGAATTGCATTGTATTTATTATTATATGGCTATTTCCTATTAATAAGTCTGATAGATAATCTATACATTCAATCATGATACAACAGATTTTTTTTTTTTAATTTTTGTATCGTCTAATCCAAGTTTTTATTAAGGGACGTTAAGAAATGGTTATTTTTTTTCACAGTTAAGAAATGGTAATGATGCTTAGTTGTTGCCATGGATGTGTTGCCTTGGAGGCTGGGGAATTGGATAGGGTTGATTCCATTATGGTCATTTCTAGGGGTGTTAAGTGGGTACACACATCCAGAAATAGCAACTTCTAATTTCCTGGATACCGAAATCAATGTAACTACAGCTATTGTTTTCTAATTGTAAAAGTTATATTGCTATTACTGAATTTTGTAATATAGTTTCTATTACTGATTCCTTTTCCCCTTAGCAGAATGTGTGTGCTGTAGTAGATTCCTTGATTTTTTTGATATGGATAATTATTTTTAAGCCCCTGGAAAGCTCATATTCCAAATTAAAATAAGTCTAGCTTATTGGTCCATATCCAATTTGTCATCAGATAGATATCAGTCTTTAAAAGTAGAATCATAATTAGGATTAATTAAAACAATTTAAGAAGATCTTGGAAGGGACGCTAAACACTGAAAAGCAGTTGAAATTGAAACCTTTTTCTCTGTTACTTCCTGATCAATGTTTGAACGCCTGTGGCCTTTCTGGCAATAAAGTGTTCTTGTGTCAAGGATTAAAACTGGGCTCCCTTCAAGTGCAATAAATCCACTTAAAAATATGTAAATGTGTTTCACTTACCACTGACCTGAAGGTGAAAAGTTCTATATCAAATTACTAACAGCCCGAGATACCCATTCTTCTATTCCGATTCTAATTAAAATGAGCTGAGAAATGAACTATGTAGGAACATTCATTTATATTACAGTGAAAAAGTATGGAAGATTTACTAAGTGTTGTTCACTGCACAAAACTAAAACTATGGAAAACAAGGGAAAGGAGACTGCTATGTTCCTTCCAAATACCACATGCTTTTCCAAATTTATTCCTCTTTATAAAATTTTCTCCACAATCATAGAACATATCGCTTCATGTTGATCCTTTATAAAAATCTTCTCTAATTGAGTTTGCTAAGACTCAGAATTTCAATCATATGTCTTTACATTGCTAGAGTAATCCTAAATGATGAGGTGCATATGGCGCTACTACATTCTCAAATTGGCAGGGGTCCATCATTGCTCAGTAGAGATGATGTAAGCTCCAGTATCCAAGCATCCTGGTTACCTTGTCAATCTTCTGTCTCTTCACTAGTATGGCTGCTAGGAATAGCAAATAAAAATTCCTTGTTAACAAGAAAGTGTCTTCTATGTGCATTGTGGCATAATAGGCAATCTCATTTCCATTTATTTTCCTGGTCTACTAGGAACTCTGAAGCCAGGAAACATCTTTACTATGTTTTTTATATACACCAAGTAAACAGTCTTTTATTAATTGAATGAGATTTATCTCTTAGGGCATTTTTTAGCTGCCTTTCATATTCTATGGGTTTGAACAAAAAGACAAACTTCAGGTAAGGTTACTATGGATAACTACAGGAATAAGGGAAATGTGGAGAAGCTAAGGCTAACTCCTCTCTATTTTAAACTTATGCATACAGTTGTGCAGGTAAAAATGCAAGACCTGCGGAGCCTCAGGTATATTACAGCTGATGTCAAAGATATCTCCTCCTCCCAGGAGAGGTTCAGGGTAATACCTGCCAACTTTTATAACCTTGGTAGACTTAGACAAGTTCCTTAACCTCCTAATTTATGAATAGAGTGCAATATGCTTCCTTAAAGACCTATTAAAAATAAAATTACATTTATTCCTTCCCAGCACTGTTTGCAAGTATGAATTTTGTCTGTATTCAACTTATTTCCTAGAATATACACCCATGATGAATGTAGGGAATATGCAGTTTTTTCCTAACACAATAACATCATCTTTTTTATGTGCCAGCTCTCAAAAATCGTATGTTAAGGATGAATAAACAAATATATCAATTAAGTCATATGAAGTACCAGGTACAATCTAGGGCTAAATAAATGTTGGTGCCTTCTCATCTCCCTTCTATTGTTCGTTAAATATAAACATTTCTAGGGAGATATCATTAAAATATTTACCATTATTTAATGTTATCTATATGCTTCTTTAGAGTTCTAAAAAGATAAAGACAAGATTATATATCTGAACAATATATTGTTTAATACTCTGATTAAACAAGAAATCTTAGTTCTTTCAAGCATTGTCTTTGTAATTGACAGATCTGGTTTTGAAATCATGTTCTTAAGAGCATAACTGAACAGGTCTGAATTCTATTGAAGTTAATAACACCTGTTGCCATTACCTGTCTCACACATAAGATTTACATAAGGGTAAATACAACATTTCACCACTGTTCAGAGTTTCCCAAACTGTGCCATAGAGCTCTAAATTCTCATGACTTGAGTCAATGAATTTTTATCTCTAATATTTTAAAAGACTTATCATTTGACCAAAGCCAAACCAAACCAAACCAACAAACTATCATGGGATACACGACAGAAAAATATTGATAACACTTATATGCCAATAGGATTTTTATATTTTTCCTCTCAAAATTTTTCCCTTCCATCTTTGTTACTTTATTACTTGCCTATATAACTTCTAAGACAATAACTAACATATCATGAAACTGAATATCTAGTTACATAAAGTAATATACTGATGTCTCATTCTGCAGGGTAATGACCTTAGCACTTTCCTAAGTCCACTACCACCTAGATAAGTTGAAAGGCATTGTTTTCCCAAAAATGAACAATGTGTTTATAACTGCAATTATAAACACCATCTACTTTAAATATAAAACTAGCTTGGTTATCTAGGTAGTAACCTCAGGAAGACAATCATCAGGTTGGAGAGAAAAACCAATACACATAAAGATTAACAAACAATAGCATAAGAAGTGATATTAAACATGAGTGAACCACAAGGAATATACTGTAATCTGAAAGAATAAGGTAACAGTGTAAGGCAGGGTAACCAGGAAATGCTTTCTGAGGATGGGTTTAGGCTGTGCTCAGAAGTGTGCTAATAACTTAGTAAAGCAAGGGAAGGTAGTATATTTAAGGGGAACAGTAAGAGCAAAGAAAATCTCAGAAGACGAAGGTAGAGAGCATGTTTTTGAGATGGTGGGTGGTTAATTTATACAGAATCATGACATAACATACTCAAGGAAGGAATGTTGGAAAATAAGAGGTGAAAATATCACTCCACATTTTTTATTATTAAGTATTTTTTTTGTTGTTAATACATAGTACATATAAATCATGAGATCTTAGAATACAAATCCTCAGTGATCAATATTACCTCCCTTTTTCTCATCCTGAGTTTCCCTGCTGTGTGCTCAGTGAGTCTCACTCATCCTATTCAGATTGCAGTGGTAATCTCTAATAAAGTCAATTAGCATACTCTCGCCCTTGGACAATAATGATTGGTTTAGGGCATAGAGAGCCGACTCAAGCCAGGCCAATCATGAGCAATAAAAGTCAATTTGATGCATGTTGAGTGAATTATTGAGGAAATGATTTCCTTTTTTTTTTTTTTTTTTTTTAACCTTGAGGGTGCATATATTTTATAATACACACATACAAAAAGGCTGGGGATGTGGCTCAGTGGTTTAGTGCCCCTGAGTTCAATCCCTGGTACCCTCCAAAATTTCATAAATGGCTTGTATGCGATATAACTGAAAGTGAAGTACAAGAAATCTGTGGGCCCATGGTAGGCTTCTTGAAATATTCCATGACTTGACCTTGGTGGTTGTTAACATGATTATTAATTTTATTTTATAAATATACTATATGAATTTCCTGATATAACTACAATAAGAGTCTTAAAGGTCATACAAGACTATCTTTCTGGACTATTTTTCAGTGATTGAGCTTATTTATATAGATGCAGAACCAAATTCTGAAAGGGTTAACTCATTGCTCTCTGGGGAGCAATGGCTTTACAACATCATCATGGAGTTACTGGTACCGGATAGAAACAAGATCAGGTGTATCACATACAGTTATATAGGTTGTTTGCTGACCTAATGTATCTGGCTTGGGGCCATAAATGAGAGCTGAAATCCGTTTCTTTTTTTTACACTCTACTGACAAAGTCACAATCTTGATGAGGAATTGCCATCAAACCTAGAGGTGATGGCTTACTAATTGATCTTCCCAAAAGGAGCACTGCTTTTTTTTTTTTTTTTTATTGTAAACAAATGGGATACATGTTGTTTCTCTGTCTGTACATGGCGTAAAGGCATACCATTTGTGTAATCATAAATTTACATAGGGTAATGTTGTTTGATTCATTCTGCCATTTTTTCCCTTCCCCCCTCCCCTCCCACCCCTCCCCTCCATCTATACAGTCCTTCCTTCCTCCATTCCTGCCCCCCTCCCTAAACCCAACTCCAACCCCAACACTAACCCTTCCCACCCCCAATTATGTGTCATCATTCACTTATTAGCGATATCATTCTTCCTTTGGTTTTTTGAGATTGGCTTATCTCACTTAGCATGATATTCTCCAGTTTCATCCATTTGCCTGCAAATGCCATAATTTTATCATTCTTTATGGCTGAGTAATATTCCATTGTATATATATACCACATTTTCTTTATCCATTCATCAATTGAAGGACATCTAGGTTGGTTCCACAATCTGGCTATTGTGATCTGAGCAGCTATGAACATTGATGTGGCTGTATCTCTGTAATATGCTGATTTTAAGTCCTTTGGGTATAGGCCAAGGAGTGGGATAGCTGGATGTAAATCAGGAAGCATATTAACTGGAAGTCATAAAGGAAAATGGGCCCAACACTGAAGAAATGTGTCTAAAAAGGGTAAGGGGAAAAATAGGGCCTGGTCACATCATTCGAACCTAGTTTCCCTGCTACCATATCTACTCCTGAACAAGGAGTTAGGTGAATTAATAAATTTACCCTATCTTTCTTTCTCCTGTTTTTGAAAAGCCTCATTTGATGTACTATTTTGAATCATCCATACTTTTTGACCTCTTAATATTTGAAGGACTTTTATCTTTTTCAGGCAGGTAACATATCTATACCAAGCATTAGTTTTTGTGGTATGTAGATTTTTTTCCCTTTGTTACCTTATACTGCAAATTTTGTAAAGGCTATATCTTTTATTCTCTCTCTCTTTTGATTAGCTAATGCCATGGCTCAAAATGATGATCCACTGATGCTATATCTAGAGTTGTATGAAGGTGGAAACTCAGACTTTGAAAGTGAAGATTATTGTTCGCATTTCTGCCTTTAATATTTACCTACACACTATAGGTAAATTACTTAACTTCTCTGAGTCTCCATTTTCTTATCAATAAAATGAGGGTAATAGAACCAATCTCATAAAATTACTGATATAATGATGTATATAAAATGTTTAGTACAGTCTGGTACAAGGCAGTTATTTCTGAATTATTAAATCAATTTTAAATAAATAAACAAATGCCTAAAATATCTGGAAGTTAATAGTGAGATAATTGATGACCTTATCTAATAAATGATTAAAATGATAAAACCTGAGAAAAATACTCAGTATACCTCTGAACCTAAAGCAATCACATGTCATGGACTTCAACAATTACTCCTATAATACAAAGCAGAGAAAATGTTAAGTTCATTTACTATGATTTTAGAAAACAATGTTAAATGAAAAAAAAAAAAAAAACTTAGGAAAGTACTTTTGACCTTTGGTGATGAGGAAGGAAGCACACCAGGAAATGTTTAATTTTCTTATGGAATTTGCAAAATGATAGGACATGACTCACCAGGGTTTCCAAGGACACTTGGACTGGAACAACAGTAACAGGATGGTAAAGACAAAGTAGATGCTGCCGGAGGGATGCAGGGCTGCCCTTTCCATACGTTTATGGAGCAGCCACTGTGTTTTGAGCCTATGCTGGAGTAAGTTCTAAGAATTAAACCAGGGCTGAATTGGGCAAGCACTAGGGTTTAATGTTCACCATATCAATTCCTAGAATCACCCTGGGCTAGAAAAGCCAGGCTTTAAGGGACATTTCAGGTTTTTCTTAAACCAAGCTTTCAAGAGATGTGTAAGGCCAAATTGTGATAGAAATAAGTGTCTGTCAACAAATGCAGCCTTGGAAATGTGTGAAGTTTTCAAGGATCACTGGAAAGGGTTACATCAGCGGACTTTCTTTCCAACCCTTTCGCCTCCTTGCATTTTGGTTTAAATTAAATGGAAGTTACACAATGGGAAATCAATATTTTGTTGTTCCAAACAGTGCATTCACCTTGGGGGCACAATATTCATGTAATTCTTGTGGGAGATTCTTTTGAAGGCGAGTGGAGAATGACTGGGAAAATGTTGAGAGTGATCAAAAAGACTAACCTCCCCATGCAGTGTTGTCTTTCTAAAGTGAAAGTCAAAAAATTTAAAACACAGAGGCCCTGATTGAAGCTGACACTATATGGCTTTAATTTATGTCCTAAGCCTGAGAGAATTCCTGCCTTAAAACCATAAATGCCTCCAAGCCTTATAAGAAAGCAGCATTTACATAGAAAGGTATACTCTAGGTCAAATTCCAGGTGTTACCCAAGGTCAGGGACTCTTGCCCCTCCACCATTCTGGTGTGGATTACACTTAGGGAATTCCCACAGGCATTCTTGGAAAACAAAGCTATGCAAAAGATAGGCCAGTGATTTTTGTGTCTGGAGCAGCAATTGAGTGGAAGGATTCCATTTTTGAATGGCTTAAGGAATTCTGTTAAGGAGTTCTTTCTCAAAATCTCTCTCATTCGTTTATCTTCTTTTTTGTTCACTTAGTCAACAATTATTTTTTATAGTGAACTCCTTTCCTACTTTCCTCATACTGGCATTGAAACTCCAGAGAAGTTCATTGCTTTGTATCTTATTTAATTTTCAGTAGTACTCCCTTAAAGCGAAAGATCTGCTTACCTGCCATGACAAACAGGTGATTCTGCAAGAGTGCGTGAAGCAGCAACTCCTTAGATTCTCTACTCAACCATGACATTGTAGGGTGGGGTTTGCATAAGACATTATGACTGGCTGACTGGATAGCAAGCAGATTGTCAAATATTATTAGCTCAAAAGTGCTGACATTCATGAGTATTCCTGGACTAGAGGCAGTCTCATATTTACAAAGATGAAACATATAACTGAGAAACCCTGACTTCTGTGATTAGACAGAGTCTGTAAAACTGCAGAGAGAAGACGAAACTTTGGGGATCAGAGAGGAGAATAGGAGAATGCCAAATTCAACTTTGCTCACATTAGCACTTTACCTAGTTTGCTCCTATCAAGATCTGTAAGAATGAAAACTTGTAAAATTAAGAAAATAAGCAAAATAATTCCTACTTGTCATGTCATTACATGTCAGGTCATTTCATAACCTTTCTGTGAGGTTCTTGCCAATTCTAGATACATGGAAAATTGAGTGGTCAAGACCCTAATCCTGAGTTCTTAAGCTCCACTCAGACACCAGCTGTCTGTGTATTACTGGTGTTCTAAAGGTGTCAAGGGCAAAGTGTACCACAAGCAAGGACACACATTTTATTTATAGGTCCAGTGTCTGCCATATATCTGTTCTTGGCACACTGCCTTTGTTGGGCCTGAGCCACATAGAGTTCTTGAGGACCTGTCTCTCTTCTTTAAGCCTGTTCCTGATATTGCCTTGAGATTCCTGATCCATGTAGTCTTTATTTGGTTTCAGTCTACTCACATTCGATATGTGTGTGTGTGTGTGTGTGTGTGTGTGTGTGTGTGTGTGTGTAGGGGGTGATCCCAAATCCCAACTTCTAACCTAGTCACATTAGTCACAAAAAATATAGAAGTAGAAAGAAAAAGAGGCTATAAATCTATCATGAGTCTATCTCATGAAATCTTCCTATGCCACTACCATAGTGTGTGCTTTGAGGCTTCTATTTTGTCCTATGAAGGAGGCTGGTGTTGAACAAAGGAGATAAATGACATTAAACTGGCAAGAAAATCTGTCACTCCCCTGCAGAATAGAATATGTGACCAGAAAATAAAAACCTCAGACTGGGAGGTGATATTTCTTTGTCAAAGTTACACAATTAACTAGTTATTGTTACCTTGGGCTTTGGTTGAGCTAAGTCCAAATCCTCTACCCTTTGCACTATAGTACTTTCTAGGAAGGCCATAGTGGACATTGTTTATTAGTGTTAGGGGTTACTCTCTAAAGTCTCTTAAGGAAAGCATAACAAAGTTATCACACAGATGTTAATTTGTAGCATCATTCCCATTCTAGAATGAAGCAAATCACACTAGTATAACTGCCAGTATTCATTTACTCATCTGATTGCCAGATACCACTGTGACAATGTGACATGAGTTATTTAATTTTAATCCTGGAGGTGAAGAGTATCACTTCCCAGTTTGTCCCACAGATAACACTGACTTTTAAAAAGAAGAGGTAACATATCCCAAGCCATTTGAGTGGTAGACCAGGACTGATCCCTAATCAGGAGTTCTCCTGCCTTCAGTAGGCATTTTCAGTCAGTTTGCCATACCCTGTTGGATGCCTAACAGTACATGACATAAATGAGATTCTCAAAACCCTCACTAAACTAAGAACGAAGATCTGAATCAACAAAACTTCATCAATATTTTCTCTGAATTATTCTATAAACTTTATTAAAGCAAGATGAAACTATAATCAGATTTCTAAATAAATATATACTAAAAACTCATTTCAAGGCAAATGGAAGAGTGAACTCCAATCCATGTCCTACTATTTGCCTGTAGAATAGTGAGTGCTATGCTATGAAATGGGTAAATCAATGGTGAATGAAGAGAATAATTTCATAAAGTTTTCTGAGAGTCAGTGAGATTTGGTGTATACATGTGAAAGACATGAGAATTATGTAACACACCATAGTGATTAAATAGGAGGAGATATATTTATATATATATGTATCAAAAAATTTTTGAAAAGCTGTTGAAAGTAGGACAGTATGATATTTCTATAAATTAAAAACATACAGTGCAATGGTGTGTTACTGACAGTTTGTGTATCTGCACACTTGGGTATATTAAGAATGGATTCGAAGTATGTAAATCAAACTCATGATAATGGTTGTGTTAGTCACCATTTCATCACTGTGACAAAAATACTGACAAGAACAACTTAGAGGAGGAAAAATTTATTCTGGCATCACAGTTTCAGAGGATCAGTCTGTGGTAAGCTGACTTCATTGCACTGGGTCTGAGATAAGTTAAAACATCATGGCAGAAGGGTGGGTGGAAAAAAGGGTGGGTTCAACTCATTACAACTGGGAAGCAGGGGATATGGGGAAGGGGCCATAGAGAAGATGAGCCCTTCCAGGGCATACCCTCAGTGACCCATCTCCTCTAGCCACACCTAACCTACCTACAGTTACCACCCAGTTAGTCCATTCAAACTAGTGTGAACTGATCAGATTAGAGCTTTTGTAATGTAATCATTCTACCTCTGAGCATTTCTGCATGAACACAGGAGTTCTGGGAGATACCTCATATCAAAAACATAACAGTGGTTATCTTAGGTCAGGGATGGAGGCAAATAGGACTAGCAATAGAGATCAAAGAGGACTTCATACAGAAGAAAATACTGGAGGAAAATAAAATGCTAATTAATTCTTAGTGTAGATGAATTTGTTATGGTATTCATAATGGTTAATTTTAGATGACATCTTGACTAGATTAAAGGATACCCAGATAGCTAGCAAAGCACTGCTTTGGGGTATGTCCATGAGGTTGTTCCCAGAGGACATTTGCATTTGAACCAGTGGACTGATAAAGGAAAATCCACCTTCACCCAATGTGCATAGGTCACATCTAATAGGCTGAGTGTGCAGACAGAACAAAGATAGAGGATAGATGAATCTTCTCAAATGTACTCAGTTGCTCTCTTGTTCTCTCTCTCTCCACCCCACTGTTCTCCCAGAGGTGGGCCATCCTTCTTCTGCTGCCTTTGTATATCAGAACTATAGGTTCTCTGGCTTTGGGACTCCGGGACTTACCCCAGAAGCCTCCCTGGTTGAACTTTTGGTCTCAGACTGAGAATTACACCATCAGATTGCCTGATTTTGAGGTCTTTGGGCTTGAATGGAGCCACATGCCAAACTTCCCTGATTCTCGAGCATTCAGGCAGTCTATCATGCGACTTCTTAGTCTCCATGATCCATGAGTCAATTCCCCCAGTTAATAACCTATCATCTCTCTGTCTATGCAACTTTATTGATGCTGTCTCTCTGACAAACCTAATACAATCCTCTTCACCCCTCTGTTCATGAGTTTTTCTAAGTATAAAAATTAGAAAAATATAGACTATAGCAGAAACACATAAAGGGCAGATTAGGGAAATCTCTGTAAAAAGAGTGATGCTTAAATTGGGGCTTAAAGGATGATAGTGATTTTCTGAGTGTAGGTAAGGGAAGTGTATTCCAGATGAAGGGATTTATCTGCTCAAAAGCGTGGAATGAGAACAAATTTGTTTTGTTTAGAGAATCTCTCCCTCTCTGAATTTCTCTTATACTCCAGATTAGACTCAGAAATCAGAGGAATGGTAGAAGAAAGACAGTGGCGACTTGTGGAAAGTTGGCTTAAATTCATGGGAAGACACCCATTCAGCCTCCGTGGTTTAAGAGGCTGGGGAATGTTTGCCACATGGCCCAGTGTTTGGCTGAACTCACTACTGAGCATGGGTTGAACAGAGTGTCTCTCTGCTGGGTGTTGCAGTCATGAATAGCAACTGTGACTAAGAAGGAAGATTTGGGCTCTATTCCAGCTGATGTTAACACTAGGCTATTTTCCTCACTGTCAGATCAAGGCTGGTGATATTTTAAGGAATTCCTCTTTCTGTACATAAATATAATTCTGCCAATTCACAGGCAAAAGGATGTGCACTTTAAGATAACTTTTTTTCTTTTTATTTCTTTTGACACCCTCCCCTCCACCCACCAGTGATAATAGCATATAACTCCCCACTAGACCCTGATTCTGCTTTGATAAAACAACATATCTATATTGACAGCTGCCTGGGATCAAGGATGTAGTTTTGACCTTGGGAAAGATCCAAATTGTTTGGCCCACACTCCTGTGCCAACACCACGATGTTCTAATTTAAGTTTTTCAGATTGATTTGCGGAACTTGAATTGTCTGAGAATGCTTGGTAAGTTTTGGAGAGGTGGTTTATGAAAGGGATTGATATGCAAATGTTTTATAAAATAACTGATTTGCAGAAAATTCTAGTTGCTATAGAGATATCATCGAGACATAAGAAATCAGTTTCATAGATTTAATATAATAGGTTGAAATCACTTTCCAAAAAGAACAAATTGTAGGTTCACTGGGTACTTATCCTTACTGTAAGTCAGTACAATTCTTTTTGATAAGGTTCACCCCTATCTCCTTACATGGGAATGTGCTATAGAATTATCAAGGGGATTTGGATTGGGGTCAAAGTCAGGCTCCCTGGACTGAGCCAAATTTAAACTAAAAGCAAAAATTTATGCAATTTCAAGATGTCTTAACAATACTCAAGAACATTTGAAAGTGGTCATTGTTCCTAGAATGTCTTATGAGGTAGTGAGGAGTTTAGAGGACAGCTAAAACATACTCTTGTTTTTGTGGCACACTGAAAGATGATAGATAGCCCAGAGATCTTAACTTGCCATCTCTGGATTTTTTGGATACAAAAACTGAAAATGTTACAGAACCAAGTCAGCAAAGTATCTTAACCTAGCAGTTGTTCATTTCTTTCCTGGGTCAATTAAACATCTCAGCAGAAAATGTGTGCCTTATGAATGCTGTTGTCAAGAGCTCTGAAGTCCACGTAATTCTTAGTATTATGGCTCAAATATGAAAAAGACAATGAGATGAAAGATACATGTCAGTATATCCTTCAGCTCTCTCTCTATTTTCCTACATTAATTTTTTTTATTTTAACTAAGTTTTGATTAAAATATCAAAATATTATAGGGTAATTACCTCGTATTTCTCTTGAACTCTAGAAAAGCACATTCATCTATCTCCCGAGGTATAGCAGGAAAATGGTCCAACTAAAGAATGCCACCATTTAATAGCTATGTGAAAGTTACTTGATCTATAAGACTCTTATTTCTTCAACTGTAAAATGAGAAACAATAAAAGTAATAGTAACCTCTCCTCTTCATAGCATTTTTATGGCCATTAAATTTGCTCCTATTTGCAAAGTACTTAGAATATTGAATGACTAGCAATGGAAGTGTTTGATTTGTAACCTTATCTTCCTTATCTCTTAGATATCTGTATACACCCATGTTATGATTTAAATATGGAGATATCTCCCAAAAGCTCATGTGTGAGACAATGCAAGAAAGTTTAAAAGTGGAATAATTGGATTATGAGAACCTCAACCTAGTTAGTGCTTTATTCCTCAGATAGGGATTAACTGGGTGGGAACTGTGGGCAGGTAGGGTGTGGCTAAACAGGTGAGTCAATGGGGTGTGCCCTTGAGGTTTATATTTTGTCTGTGGTGGGAGGATTAGGCTCTTTCTCTTTTTCTCCTCCTTCTCCTCCTTCTCCTCCTCCTTCTTCTTTTTCCTCCTTGTGTTCTGTACTGAGTTGCTTTCTTCCATCACAGTCTTCTGTCATGACAATCTGCTTCAACTCAGACCCAAAACCTAGAGCAATGAAGTTGGCCATCTATGAACTGAGACCCTTGAAACTGTGAGCTCCCAAATAAACTTTTCCTCTACTAATTGTTCTGGTCAGGTCTTTTGATCACAGCAGTGAAAAAGCTGATTAAAACTATCTATATATCCCTATATTTAAAATTTATCTTATTATATTTCCCTCAAGTTGTTCTTCCCCCTGTTACCTTTGTATGCCCCAAAACGACACGTCCCCACCTTCACCTATGTGATTAAATAACACTTTGACGACTTGTCTCTCAACTTCTAACCTACTTGCCCTTTTAAAATGTGACTTTGTCATTTCTGCATCAGGAGTTGGAGTTTATTTCCCCTTCCCTGAATCTTGACAGGCTCTACAATTTGCCTTGATGAAGAGAATGTGGCAGAAGTCAGAGGGTGTGACTTCTCAACTCAGACTTTACGAGGCCTCTAAGCTTCCATTTTTCACCTCTTATTCTCTGAAATATGTAGAGGGGCGTTAAACGAATTTCTGAATGTTCAGAACCATGAAAACAGAGAGAGAAAGGTCACGCAGAGAGAAATTAAGATGCCCAGTAGACAGCCAAACTCACAGTCACAGGAGTGAGGCCATCTTGAATTTCCTGGCTGTAGTCAGGTTGTCCCAGTTGACACCAAGGGAAGAAAAAATGGGCAGACTATTCTTTAGTAGTCACATCTCCCTCTCTTACCATAGTCATAAAATATTCTCTTCATTTAAAAAAAAAAGTGTTCTATTTTGATTTTTTCAATATCAGAAGTAAAATTGCATGTATTTATAATGTATAGCATGATACTTTGATATTGAATTCATTTAATTAGTTTGAACCCATCTAGATAATCCAAAATAATCTGTCCATCCCTAATCCCCCATATTTACTAAACACTTTGCAACCATTCTCTATTGCTGCCATAACAAAGTACCACAGCCTTAGCAGTTCAACAATAAATTTGTTATCTGACAATTTTGTGGATCAGAAGTCAGACACAGTTCTTGTGAAACTAATTTCAAGGTGCTGGAAGTCTTTGTTTTGCTTTGTTTTGTTTCCTGGAGGTTAGCAGAGGTCTTCCACATTTTTGACTCATGAAATCCCTGCCTCCATATTCAAAGCCAGCAGTATCACTCCAATTTGTCCCTTCTTCTATAGTCATAACACTCATTTACCAAACTGATTGGGATATATTCTCTAATTTTAAATATTCATGTGATTCAATTGAGTTCACCTGGATAATCTAGGCTAATCTTCTCATCCCAGTGTCTATAGGCTTAAAGACTTGCAAAATCCCTTTAGTCAAATATTGTAATGCAATCAGTAGTTCCAGAAATTGGGATGTGGACATTTGGGAGGGAATCCATATTTCTACCTACCAAAGATGTCCTTTCTCTTTTCTATGCTGTTGCAAGCAGTACTCCTTCTAATTGTTCATCTGGTACTCAACTCAGGTTCCCTTTTTCACAGTTGCCAATAGCAATTTTCTTGCTTTCTTTTCAACCTGAATTAATAATCCATGTAAGATTATTTAGAACTTTACCATTTAGACCAATACCAAAGTCAATACTAAATGATCTGGGCTATTGTTATGGCAATACTCCATTTCAACGGTTTTTGTTTCTGTTATCAATTGTTCAGTTGCATTAGATAATATCAATCATTTAGTTGCACAGGACATTTTAATTTGGGCAAAGTTTATATTGGAATGGCCTGTCTCATATCCATTGAGGCTATTATGCCCAAGATTGCTTTTTCACTCATATCTGATTATCTGAGATTCTTTCCCTGTTATGGTTTGGGTAAGAGGTGCTATCCAAAAGCATATGGGTTAATGCAGAAATGTTCAATGGTGAGATGATAAGATTGTGAAAGCTATAATATAATCATTCCATCCTATTTTAAAAGGACTGTGTGGTAACTGGGCAGGTGGGGCATGGCAGGAGGAGTGGTTCATTAGAGATGGGCCCTGAAAGATTCATCTTTACCACAGCCTCTCCCCCTTCTCTCTATGTTTCCTGGCTGTCCTGAAGGATCAGCTTTCCTCCACCACACCATTCCATCATGATGTTCTCCCTAACTTTGGAGCAAGGACAATGGAATTATCCCATCATGAAATGAACTGAAACAGTGAGCCAAACTAAACATTCTCTCCTCTACGTTGTTCTTGTCAAATATTTTGGTCACATTAACACAAGGCTAACTAACACACTACTCCTCTAAATGACCTCTACCCATCATATCTCCCCTTCATCTCTCCATCATTATAGCTTCCCAAAATCAGCAGTATCAGAACTTCTTAATATTTGGGCTTGAAAGTTCTAAAATGTTATGACTGCCATATACAATTAGACACGTAATCCCCAGGACAAGTCCAGATTCAGAGAAAGAGAAATTAGCCAGACATCTTGTTGAAGAAGTAAATGATCACATTAAAATGGAGCACATGGGAAAAAAGATATTGTAGACATTTTTAGAATCCTAATGTACTATAGGTATTTTATTATATTCTCTTTTTTACTTTTTATTTAATCATATTTTATTGTATTTTTAGGTAATAAGTTGGAAAATGATTCTTTTCTGATGGATCTTGAATAAGTTCTGTATTTTAGAATTAGACTTAAAAGTATTATCTTGTTTAGTAATAGCAATCTAAAGCAATGGTCCTCAACCAAGGGCAAAAAAATTGTGATGTCACCCAAATGTCAGTGGTGCCAAAGTTGAGAAAAAGGCTGTGGATATTTTGTTCTTTATGAAGACCTGCACAATGCTGAATGAATTTATTTATTGTAATACAGTTGTTAAATTAACATGAATTATCACTTTAGAAACAATGAAGAAGTATTAATAAAATTGATATTAAATATTTTGAAGCTAATTTTGACTTAAAATTCATGGCCTTTATTTAAACTTAATAAAATAACAATCTTCAAAGTACAAACAACAACTCATAGGGTTTCGTGAAAATAAAAAAAAAAAAAAAAACATAATGCTATTATAATTAGAACACCACCTGATATACATATGGAGGCACCAGGACATTGATGAAAATCATGAGTCTAGAAAAAGATATATGTGTATCTGCGATATTGTATGTGAAAAAGATACCATATCAACAATGTGTGAAGCAAAATAATTTTTAAAAAATTATATTGGGACAATTAGGCTATTCCTTTAAGGGAAAATTAAGTTCAAATAGTAAAATCTGTTTATGCATATATACATACACATTATCTACAATTGGATTCCATATTTAGTCAACAAAAGCAACTACAATATTTATAGAAAAATATAGATTTTATAATTCTTAAATCTATGTCATTAAGAAATGCTTGATAGTTTAACCAAAGACAATTTCAAAATTCTGTAAAGCAAGAGCAATTAGAAAGAGTCCTGAAGAAATAACAACATACTAAAGAATCATCATTCATTGTATGCATCTTTCAAATTCTCATGCAAAGAAATCGTTGTACAAGAACACAAGTGTTTAAGAAAAGTTATAGAAGTTGGCCAACATTGATACATGTTCACAAAATGCAAACTAAAACATATTAATTGACAACTCTCAGATTAGCAAAATTTATGAAAAGATCAATAAACATTCTATTTTGGTAGGACTATATATTGCTATAACTTTTTAGCAGTAATTATTAAATACTAGAATAATCATATTAAAGCATATGAATATGACCAGGACATCCACAGAAAACATGTAACTAGCATTACATAAACATGTACACAAATGCAAGAATTCAAGAATGCTCATTTGCAATTATAACTTCATCTCTGTAACAGAAAAGTTGGGAAAAACTTTTTGCCCAATAATATGGAAATGGTTTTATGCATTAAAATAAATTGATCTAATGGTATACTCTGTAATCGAGGTCCATTTCTGTGTTAGTCAGAGCAAATACATGATAAGAACAATTTAGGGGAAGACCTGCAGAATGTTGAATAAATTTATTTATTGTAATATAGTAGTTAAAGGCTTATGGTCTCAGAGTTTCAGTTCATGATCAGATAACTCCATAGCTCTGGTCCTCAGGTGAGGCAGAAAATTAAAGCAGAAGGGTAAGGTGGAGGAAGTCTGCCCAGTTCATGACTGCCAAAAAGCAGAGAGAGAGAGAGAGAGAGAGAGAGAGGGGAAGAGATCACAGGTAAGTTGTACCCTTCTAGGGAACACCCACCTCCTCTAGTCATGCCCCATCTTCTTATAGTTTCCATCTACTAATTCATTCAATTTATTAACCCATTAAATGGATCAATTCATGGATTAGATTACGACTCACATAATCCAATCATTCATCTCCTGCATTACTACAGGAGGGTTTGAAGGACACTTCATATTTAAACCATAACAATATCTTCCCAAGATATTATTGAATAAAATGTTTCTAAGACATTATTGAATGAAGGAGTTGATTTCATACTATTACTACTACTGACAATGCTACCACTACATTTACTAGTCAAAAATTTAGTTAAGATTATCTGTTTGACATTGACCTATGTACTTAACATGTATCAACTCTGTTTAATCCTTAAAATAACCCAGACGATAGGCATTGCATTTTTAGTATACTTAACTGAAAAGGTAACTAAAGAACAAAGAGTCTAAAAAGTATTTTGAGAAGTCAAAAAAATAAAAATAAAAAAGAACTAAGAGTTTAAACAAGTTGCCACATCCACAAGCAGTGGATGTGGAAGCAGAGACTAAATCCAGGTAAATTGCCTCAAAGTACATACTTTTAATCACTACAGTATGCATTCATTAACACAACAAATATTTACTTGTGTTGGGCACTCTTAGGTGCTGAGAACATACTGGTAAATAAACTACATAAAATGTCTTGCTAGATCTTATACTCTAGTGGGTACATAACAAAAATATAAGTATGAATATGTCAATTATGAGATGATAAGAACTATGAAGACAAGTAACTCATGGACGAGGGATGGGCACAAATCTGTACATAGGATTCAGTAAGTGTGTGGATAAATTCTAAGGGAGGTGATGGAAGAATCCTAGTGGATATCTTGGGAAAGAACATTTCCGAAAGAGGAAAAGAACAAATGCAAAGCATAAATATTTCTGGGTATAAACTCATGGAATGTCAAAACAAAGCAAACAAATACACTTGGAGTTAGTGACACACGCATATTTAAATATT
Organism: Sciurus carolinensis; assembly: GCF_902686445.1. NCBI lineage: Eukaryota > Metazoa > Chordata > Mammalia > Rodentia > Sciuridae > Sciurus > Sciurus carolinensis. The sequence goes on along the minus strand of NC_062213.1, from coordinate 139,653,929 downwards.
CTGGAAGGAAGCATATGACACCACAAAAAATGATAATATCTATAAAAGGAAGTGGGACTTGGCAGTTGTATGTGGGGTGCTTGTATATGTATATTTGTGGGGGTAGGAAAGACAAGGGTGACTAAAAGAGAATTTCCTCTTTTCTTTCACATGCTTCTTTTTGTTTTAACTTAGGAATGTGCTTGTGTATCATTGAAGTAATAAAATTATGTTGTGGGAAAATGTTTGGAAAACATCAAAGCAAATCATGTATGAGCCAGCAAAAGCATTATACTAACTGGATCATACATTTGCACACCAGCAAAATTTAAGGTTTCTACAGAAAAATGAGTCTTCTTCAATATACTCTGTAACACTTTTATAAGCAGAAAAATTAAGTGTATGTACAAGTACAAAGATATATAACTTCATGCCTTGAGAAAAATACTTGATATAAGCATCCAAGGAGTCAACTTGAATTCCCTCAAAGAGATTCATGATTTGCCTTCAGTGAGAATGTAGTATTTTCCCCAGATCATATATTAAACTTTTACTTCAATAATTCACCCTGACATAAGCTACTGTACTTACAGATTTACTATACATTATACAGGGCAAAAGGGCAAAAGACCAGGAAATTACACACACCTTGAATTATGTGCGAATACAAGCTGATAGGTTTTAAAAAACCCAATTGACATCGTGAATCATATTTAGATCAATATAGCTTGAAACCTGAAGGACAATTCTTAAAATCTAATTATCTAAAAAAATTGAGTGGATCTGAAAATTGAAATAGAAAAATAAAAATCTATTAAACAGGACATATAAGGAGTTCATTGTTCTGACATTTATAAATCTATTGTTAGTGGGATACAGTTACTTAGAAAAGTTTACATATAAATATTAGCAGTAAATGAAATAACTGGAGAAGAAGATTGTGTTCTGTAAAATGAAGTTGAAAACTAAATGTTAAAATATACATTTTTATTTTAAATGAGGATAAGAGGAATTAAAAATATATGTCACATACAAGTGATATAAAGAGATAATTATCTTAAAGACTAATTCAAGACATATATACAGTAGCACCCAGAAATAATAAGGGTAATAGTAAGCTGTTAGTTACCATTTCGACACATTTATTTAATTTCTAAGAGATCCTGGAAACTGAAGGAATTTTTAAAATTCCTAGAGACAGATACAAACAAAAACTCTTAGACTAGCTGGTTTCTTATAAAGTATGGAAAAATTGTGGGATATCAAATACAGAAAACACAAATATAACAGTAATAGGAAAAAAGAAGATAGGCAAGCCAATTAGAAATTCTCATGGAAGCTTTCTACTATACAGAGCAGAAAAATGAGGTATTTTATTTGTGGCACCTTGAGTGAGTTCACAGGTTTTAGGGACAATTAAAGGTCTATTTAGTCTCTTTGTCTGTTGTAGTTTGAAGATGATTTGTTCTACACATAAGTTTATATAAGCAATTAAAAAAGTGGTGGTTTTCATTGAAATACACTGCTTTCTTAGAGTTGCAGTTTAAAAGTGTGACAGGATTAATTCTTGTGAGGCCTAAATCAAAATATTATGATCACATTTTAGAATGATCAAAAATTCCACACTATCCTGGCATTGACTGGAAATTTTGAGATAATCTCTTATTCTATTCAGATAACTGTCTCTACTTGACTTGCGGACAAAGTGGCATGTTAGCTCTCCACTTATAAACAATACTCCTCCTTTGACAAGCAAAGTAATTCAGACCTCTCTACACATGTGATTATAGGACTCAATTGGCAGGAAATATGAAACTTGGGGAAAATTATTATTGGGTTCCATGAGCTAAAAGAGCCAACAGCAGCAATCTCCTCTTGCTTCAAAATCGTTTCTTTCCTGCTGTTGTCTCCTCCTCATGCTTATCTGCTCTCCAATCAACCCAAATTGCCCTATTCACAATGTCTCCCTCAGCTGGGGTTCTTAAAGACACATTCTGGCTGCAAGAAGCAAGGTGAATTCACAAGGAGCCCAGAGTTTTCCCGCACATGCTGCGTCTCGGTTTAGGAACAGGCCATTGTAGATTGCAAAGAGGCATCTCCCTGGCTTTTTAGGCAAGTGAGATGATTATATTTCATTTGTGGGCCATAAAACTTGACAGGTGGATTCAACCGGGCTAGGACCAGAATGAAGACTAAGAGATTTCTTTCCCTAGGTGAGCATAGACGTCACTTTGGTAGGGACACACTCCCGTAGATTCTCCAGAGGCACATGGAGGACCAGTGTCAGCAGGTATTGTGTGTGCAAGTGATAGATACCCACTTCAAAATAATGTTTGCAAATGGAATAACGGAAATACATTATACAATTAGCTGGGCACAGTGGTGCATGCCTGTAATCCCAGCAACGCAGGAGGATTTTGAGTTCAAAGACAACCTCAGCAATTTAGTGAGGTCCTAAGCAATTGAGCGAGACCCTGTCTCAAAATGAAAAAAATAAGAAGAGCTGAGAATGTGGCTCAGTGGTTGAGTGCCCCTGGTTTCAATCCCTAGTACCAAAAGAAAGAGAGAAGAAAGAAAGAAAAGAAAAAAGAAAGAAAGAAAGAAAGAAAAAAAAACATAATTAAAGCATACAGCAATTGTAGTACAACAATCAAGCCTACAAAAAGCAGGGGGTGGGTGACTTCTGAGGCTTGGGAGACCTGAGTCATTTGGGATACCTGATTCACTTGATGATTCCCTTTTCCTTGTAACTCTATGCTTTTTGTTGTCTGTTGGCCTCAACTTCTCAAAACAGCTTGCCCCTTGAGGCTCACTAGGGCTACAGTTACCCAACTTGGTTGTCTGAGAGGAAAATCTTGTGTTCTATTATTTTTAATTTGAAAATTTTAGAAAAAGTCTCTGATTGACCCAAACCAGAACCAATCACTGAGACTGGTGTATAAGAGTTCCCATTCCTTCACATGAGAGCACAGAGTGGAATCTGAAGACCAATTCTGAGCTCATTAGAGGGGCTGGGCAGACAAAATAATAAATGCTCACTTCTGTTTCATAGTATCCAGGCAGCAAGAGAGCCGACACTATCACACCTCTATTCTCTATCTCCCGCAGAGTGCTTTACAATTTTCAAAGTATTATTTTTAAGTATAGCATCTCTCGAATTCTCAAATAACCCTGCCAGGTTATCTCCAGTTTTCAAATATGTAAACTTGCACAAAGTACAGTTGTACAAAGAGGTTGTGTCATCTTCCCCAAACACATGGAAGAAAGTATTTGAATCCAAATCCTTTAAACGCTGACCCCTAGCTCTTTGCATGGGCAAGCTAAGGCAAGCACATTGCTAGCAACTTGTAGATGTTAATGGAAAGTCTAGATATTTTCACAGTGACTCAAGCATACAGAACAACCACTATACATTGACAGCATTTTTCACCAAATAGGAATACAAAAAATTAGGAAGAAAGAAAGAGAGAAAGAAAGAAAAGAAAGAAGTTCATAAAGCATTTTAAGCAGACATAAAATTATCAGCTTACATTCCCTCAAAAAACAATGATGATAGGGTGTCTGGAGAGAGTCCATAACTGTGTCACATAAATGATCCCATTAAGAACCACAACAGTATAGACCAGAAAAAAGTAATGCCTCATCCCTATTTTGCAGGGAGTGAAGAAACTTTGTCCTGGTAACTGTTGGGGTTATTGCTAAATGTCAGATCATCAGCCTTTGCCACAAAAGAATATAACCCTGGATCTGATCTTCAATGCTTTGGTTTGTTTTTGTTTTTTAAAACTGGTGTG